>NC_137870.1:33541118-33936118 GCF_963924005.1 Protomyctophum bolini | reverse complement strand
CCAATCACATCCTTAGGGGCGTCTTAAATCACGGGGGGAAACAAAACAAAACGGCGGGCTAGTAATTCGGCTTAGAGAGCATTGAGATCAAAATGAGCCTAAAAAGTCGCGGTGATCCCGTGGAGGTGCGTGAATGTGATCCAGGTTGTCCACCCTCCCGTAGTACTGATGTAGGCTGCGCCACGCCGTCCACTTCACGAGAAGCCTAGCCTCGGTATGAACCGACACATGCTGAGCTGAGCACAGAGCACCAGCCACACTGACTCACTGAGCACAAGCTATCCGCAACAAATCCTCGCCAATTTACAGGAGACTATTTTTTAAAGAGACACACCTACCGACATATACCGGTATACATCTGCGCTGAGAGGCAATGACCAACAATCAACAAAAACAAGTAATATTCTATAACACAACTATAGGAATAATGAGACAATTAACTGGCAGTGGCTACCTACTGTTACTGTATTACTGTATAGCCTACTTGGCTTGTGGCCCTGTTGCAACTTGAAGATTATATTCATATTAGGGTAGGGTCATTTAATATTTATTGGTGTTGGGGAGGGGGTATTGATAATAATAAAAAGAAGGAAAACGAGAAATTAAATTAATAAATTATGTATGCACATAGGCCTACATTAGGATTAGGATATACCTGACGTGCATACAGTGCATGGTGTTTTACTTAAGTAAAAGTATCAATACTGCAATGTAGAAATACAAGTAAAAGTCCGGAATTCGAAATTTACTTGAGTAAAAGTACAAAAGTATTGGTATCAAAATATACTATATGACCAAAGTAGAAAGTATACTCTTTATCCAGAATGCCTAATTTCAAGTTTTCAAATGTATACAAATCCTTTGAAAATAGTAAATCTACAAGCTCACAAGGCGGCGTCGCGCATGTGAGCTTGTATATCGGCTATAGGCCTATGGCTGAAGTGGTTAATTAATGGATGTTTTGTAATAAGAATCAAAATCTTCAAAGTAACTAAGTAACTAAAGTGTTTAAATAAATGTATAGTTGAGTAAAAGTACAATATTTGGATCAAAGTTGTAGTGTAGTAGAAGTAAAAGTATTTGAAATTGGAAATACTCCAGTGAAAGTACAAATAGGCCTATGTAAAAACTGTACTTAAGTATAGTAGCCTACTTAAGTAAATGTACTTAGTTACTTACAGTAGTTTACACCACTGCGTGCATATACATTAATATACGATGCTACCATACATACGTATATGGACAAAATATACAGGTCTTCTACGCACCCTTCACCACCTCACTTGATTATCAGAGGCTTGCAGACGGTGGCAGAAAATATTTTAATATAACACTAATAATCCTAATCAACATAATGATCGGCCTCATCCCTATTCAGGTTCATTGTGTGTTGCTGCCAAGGGGAGATCATATTGTACAGAAACAATCTTCCTGCGCCCTGACACTCAAGCTTCTGAACATCCGCTGTCAGATCCTGTGGTGATTTATTAAGCAGCTGTTGTTTCACACCATTTCCTCTCTCCCATTATCTACACTCTGGCTCCCGTGGGGTCTCCGGTGCCTGGGCTGGCTCTGGGGAGACGGACACACTGCTCCCCAGGGATATGGGCTCCATGCCTCCATCTCACCCATGCCCCCCATCCCAGACCAGTTCTCCTGCACTGCTGCCCTCTGTTTCTCCTCCCTGCATTGTCTGCGTGTCAATCTCTCTGAGAGTCCAACATGATGGAGAGTGGCTGCGGGGCTCCCAGAGCCGGCTCTTCCTTTGTCCACTTGGAATGGGAGTGGAAATTGGGGAACAGAAGAAGGGGTCCAGATGCCTGTCGCAGGGAGTGACACTGAGATAGAGGTCACAATGGCATTAATCTAACCCACCACTGGAAGAGTGGACCTTATTAAGTACTACAAAAGCAAAAACAGTGCAAGAATGACAACAGGATGACAACCGCTGTTGTTGACCACAGTGACTTGTCAGCAGACACTTGAAACAGAGTAGAGCTACACATCCATACAAGTCTTCTCAGACGAAGCATGTAACTCATTATTCATGTGTGTGTGTGTGTGTGTGTGTGTGTGTGTGTGTGTGTGTGTGTGTGTGTGTGTGTGTGTGTGTGCGTGGTACAGATGGTGGGATGTGCCTGGCTGTCTGACTCAATTGAAAGATGGGAGATTCAGCCGCACCCAGTCCTGAGTTTCACCACCAGGCTTAATCAATTCTTGTTTGTGAACTAATTGCCTCCACTGAGCTCTTATCATAGGCTATGTCATATTTCCTTATTCACAAGAACAGAGCCTTTGTCATCCTATCTCTGCATCACTGCATGTTTATGTGCATGTTTTTGTGTCTTCTGTCTGTGCAAGGACCTTCAGTTAGCCTCGAGAACTCCAGGAGTGATATTTTTAGGTTTAGTGTCACTGCAGCATACAGCTAAACAGCAGGTCATTTACATCAAATACACTGGAGTGCTACGGTAAGCAACAAATAACGCAGCAACATTTGGCTTTGAGCCCAGGTTTTTTTCATTTCAGAAGACTTGGCAGTGGAAGGAGCATTATTTGGAAATTTTGCACATCCTCTCTTGTCATGTCCTTAAAGCTCACACTCTAAACTCAAAGTTAGACAGGTTGAGTTTCTATTTTGCATAGCAACACACAGAGCAGATTTGCATAATTTCTAATGTCATAGGCCTGTATTTAATGTGCTGTACTGATGAGTCCACCTTGCCAGCCTAGGAGGAGGCCAGGCTTCTGCGTTAACTATAATACACTGAACTCAAAGATTTAATGAGTTGCAGACTCATTGGATTGTTTTTGCCCAACGTCTGGCTTTTGAAATTACATCATACTAGACCTGCGCCCTCCGGACACCGGCCTACTTGGGAACGATGCAAGTTGGGAACAATGAATCGGGAATGTATACCCATTACCCAACCCCAGTATGCAATACCCATTATAGCCGTTGTCATAGCAGCCGCTTTGACTCCGTCTGCCTGTATCTCTTTTATGCCCATACTGTATGTGGAGATCCCTGATGTTATCAGTATATGCTATTTGGGCATATGGGCCTGGCCATATACTATTATATGGGCTTAATGGGCATCAGCAGTTGTGGAAAGTCCTTGTGCAGTGGTAAACATCTGTGGAGAATGTCTGAAGAGTGCGAACTGACTGTGAAAAGTGGACTGGTTAAGTCATCAAATGGCAGGTGCAGGGTTGCCATGGCAATCAATTGGCTCAGGCAGGTGTGGGGACTCATTAGGTCCACTGGCAGAGCCAGTAGCCTATCAATACTGCAATGCAGAAATACTCTTCTGCTTACAAGTTACTTACAAGTAAAAGTTAGGAATTAAAAATGTACAAAAGTATTGGTATAAAAATGTACTTAAAGTACCAAAGTAGAAAGTACTCATGCAGAAGAACCCATTTCACAAGTTTTCAAACGTATAGAATCTTTTGAAAATGGCAGATCTACAAGCTCACAATGCAGTGTGGGTAATGTGTTTTGTAATAATAATCAAAATCTACAAAGTAACTAACTCAAGTGTAGTGGAGTAAAAGTACAATATTTGCCTCTGAGATGTAGTGGAGTAGAAGTTAAAGTACTGGAAATAAGTACAAATACCTCAAAATTCACTAATGTTCATGATAAAATAGCACAGTTCTTTTCTACTCGAGACTTTAGTCTCATGGGAGGGCTGTGGGCAGTTCAGAAACCCGTCCACCAGTGACATCATCGATGGGGAATCCAAGCTAATAGAAACTGCAGGCTTTCTATTTCTGGAAAGTTGCAATGCGATAATGGAAGTCATTGTTCTCAACATAACAGAAAATATGATGCATTTGTTGTAAGATGGCAGCCAATTCTATGGACTTTTAATGCTTGTTTAGAGCACTTAACATTACCAGGCGCCCCTCACTTCACACAAGTGTAATTTTTACTATAATGCAAAAATAGGCAGTCTCAGTCTTTACACCTTCAATAACTGATTGCTTGGTGCAGATATAGGCTCGATTTGGCATGCTACTAGTAGCCTGCTAATTGCCTTATGTTAGAAAGCTCATTTTTCTTGTGTACACATCACAAGCCCTGGGGAGCTTCCTTCCTCCTGCTTTGAGAAATATCAGGTTTGCTTCAGATACAACTATAGCTAGAAACTAAATAATGCACTCAGAAGGGTGCAAACATGTGCCAAAACTATGCTAAGGTAACAAGATATGGCAATCTCTCCTATTATGACCCTTGACCTTATAGACATATCTTCAGGGCAGCCTACATTTCATGAAGTTCTGGCCATCTATAGTTGAGTTAGACAAATAAATAATCAAAGAACGGGGTGAAAAATGTGATTAATTCACTATATGATCCCTATTTCATTGTGGCTTGCGGTCAAAGCATTTTGTACATCCATGTCCTGGTCTGATGGACATCTGAGCTGTGTGTATAACACCATAAGTCAAAATGAGGCTGTTCAAATCATTGAAAAAGATAGGGATAGGGGGAGGGGTGCTGATGAAAAGATAAGAGTGGCATTTCAAAATCTGGAAGTGTAGACCTGTGGAGAATCATATAGGCTACAACACTTTAGATCCAACATATGAGCTGGGCTTACATTCAGGATGCTGGCTCCCTCTACTGGCCTATTCACATATAAATGAAGGCATTTCCAGGGCACAGTGGACTCTCTTGCATGTAAGCAAGATGATTAATATCACAAGTGAATGAATACATGCTTTTAAGGTAGAATATAATTTGATTGAAGACAAACAAACAAAGGTCATAGGACCTTGATGAACTCAAAATATAGGCTAATCTTAGTCCTTAGTGTGGACAAGCCAGTCGTGAACTTAATGATATCCTTCAGTTATCTAAGCACTAGCAGTGCTTACTTTAGATTTATTATGGTAAGGGAGGAAGCAGGGGCAGTGTCTTTGAGTGTACAGGGTTTGATGATGGCCCAGTAGGACCGGGCCTTAATTTTCGGGCCTGTTGAGAACTCTAGTTTTCGCCAGCTGCTTGGCACGGCTGCACTAATAACTTTGGGGCGGGCCCGTCTAGAGTTTTAATGGACAGGTACAGTATCAGTCAAAAGGGAGACATCAAGAGGAAGGACGGATGGGGAGGATCAACATAATAATGTCAGAACAGGTCAGCTCCATATATTGAGGTCAGATGTTGGTCGGGGGGGGTAGGACCAAGGGATTTGGGATTTGTTTATAAACATTTTGGTATTTGTTTATAAACATTTGTGATTTGTTTATAAACATTTGTGATTTATTTATAAACATTTTGGGATTTGTTTATAAACATTTGGGATTTGTTTACAAACATTTGGGATTTGTTTATAAACATTTGGGATTTGTAAGTCTCATGGGGGGGGGTAGGACCACTACCAGTAGACCTGTAGTAAGTCTCATGGTCGGGGGGGTAGGACCAAGGGATTTGGGATTTGTTTATAAACATTTTGGTATTTGTTTATAAACATTTGTGATTTGTTTATAAACATTTGTGATTTGTTTATAAACATTTGTGATTTGTTTATAAACATTTTGGGATTCGTTTATAAACATTTGGGATTTGTTTACAAACATTTGGGATTTGTTTATAAACATTTGGGATTTGTAAGTCTCATGGGGGGGGTAGGACCACTACCAGTTGACCTGTAGTAAGTCTCATGGTCGGGGGGGTAGGACCAAGTCTCATGGGATTTGGGATTTGTTTATAAACATTTTGGTATTTGTTTATAAACATTTGGGATTTGTTTATAAACATTTGGGATTTGTTTATAAACATTTGGGATTTGTTTATAAACATATGTGGCCCCCACCTAGCTTCTTAATTTTGATCTCAAAGTGCACCAGATTGAAGCATTTTCATGGCAAATTTACAATTTTTATCCGGCGTGGCAAAGCAGGAGGGGGGGGGGGGCTCTGTATAATATGTTGCCTAGGGCCTCAAAAGGCCTAGAACCGGCACTGGATGTTGCTGGCCGGCTCCATACATGCAGATAGGTGATCTAGTCTTCTCCGTGTATGGCTGTCCAGGGTTTAATGAGGTCAGTGTTGTGATCTTCTTATAGAGACGGTCATATATGGAGAGTGTCACGAGGCGTGACGGACTGACGACCATATATGGTGGCCGTGGCGTGACATTTTCTGTGGTTCGGGGTTCTCTGTGTGTGTGTGTGTTCTGAAGCCTTTTGAGCTGCAATGAAAACAGGCAAAATCCCTCAGTGACATCTGCTGGCAAATTGTTAAATCATATATGGGATTTGTAGACTGTTACATCACAGACTACTCCACGGGCAAATCAGATCACTTGTTTGAGCCAAATTATTCAGAAAACCCCAGACCACAGAAAATCTACTGAATTTTCAAAGTTCAGGTTTTTTGGGTGCAATTCAGCTCAGAAAACCTAAAGCAATTTAATAAGAAACATTTACAAAAAAACTCACGGTATGGTTACCGTTTTACCGTGAGCACTCCAGTGGCCCCACTTCACACACATACACTGAAAATAGCAGCCCTCCACAAAGAGGGAATATAAGCTAATGGTCTGTATGCCTGGCTGGCTGCATGGTGGTATAATAACAACACAAGGGCAAAAGGAGAAACAAATATGGAGGATAAAGGTTGCTTAACGAATAAATGTTCAGTGTATTCTTATTTATTTAACCTATTTTTACAACAATTCAATTAAATTAAGCTTTAGTACAGCATTGTGTAAACAGAGCTGCTATATGTCACCTATTGCTTGTTATATGTTATATGTTATACAGGGTATAAAGCTTTTTTTTATTAACAAATAAAATAGCACAAATCTTTATGCCCTCTAAACAGTAATTTCATATGTTGACCACTAGATGGCATTAATGTATCGGTAGATACAATTTATAGTAGGCTCAGACTGGCTCAGACCTAATTCCCGTAGTCTGTGGTCATGCTAAAAGTAGAGTTTATCTGGACTTTAAATTACTAAAAAGTAGTAATTATTATGGTGTTTGTCACTTTTACGACATAAGCCTACTTGTAGCATATTGGTGCTTTTCTCCAACTTTGCATTTTGAAAGTCACTCTGCTATAAGAGCATGAGCTAAATGCCTAAATTGTAGGTTGACTGCTATAATGCATAGTAGACTATACTTATACTACTTGCTAAACAGGACTAAAAGCAGATGCCAGACAACCAACAGGCTGAGCAACATACAAAGAAAAATTATCATCAGACAGAAGGCTAAGGCATGGAGTGGGCTGGGCTGTCAAGTTCAAAGTCAAAGTCAACCCGACCTTGAGATAAGAACTACTGACCAAAACTTTAACAATTAAAGAACCTGTTCAGGGCGTAATCACTAATCAGGGACAGGAGTGTAGGCCGGCCTTATGCTATAATTATCTTCAGATAAGTGAAAATGGGCACAGAACAGTGTTAATCATTCATTCATTACATTTGAGAGAAAAAAAATTAATCTTGAGCAATTGTCTTAACTAATTTATAACAGAAGACTCAGCTGAGGTGAGGTTTTTTTTTTATTTTATATAAAAGCAATGTATGAGGATCTGAGCTGAAATCTTTCCCAACAGCTGAAGGAATATTTGGTGTCTTATGCATAAGAAAAGAAAAATTATTCAGCCATATTATTTAACAATAATTTACTTAACTTAATGAAGTTGACCATTTAACAACAAAAGTTGTATACTTATCATTAATCAATTTCTTAATGCTAAAGGGAGAATCAAGCATATTCAAGTCTAACAATAAGAACATGCAGCAGGCCCATATGCTATCACTCTTGTCTAATTACAAGACCTAACAAAGTGCAGATGGGCCTGACTGAATTTTATATAATTTATATAATAATATAATTAATTGCTGTTATGGCCGATAACCGATATTACAGATGTCGATATGATCTCATTCCGCATTAAAAAATATAATAATTTTGTCCATCCTGACAAATACATGTAACAGGGTGTCTGCACTGCAGGCTTAGGCAAGTCAGATTTAACTTTAATACCTTTATATATAATATTGTGAGCTTGTAGATCTGTTCAAGCTGTTACTTTGGGCTTGTTTATCTGTAAAGAAAGACCGATTAATCGGACCGTCCGATTGATTAATCGAACCGATGCCGATTAATCTAAAAACAACTAGAATCGGCCAATACCGATGTGTTTGCCGATTAATCTCCCATCACTTAAACCAGAGAGTGTAACTGTATAGTACTGTAATTGACACAAATGCACCTCCAGAGGTGTAGGCTATGGATAGAAGAAGAAGAAGAAAGAACAGCAAACATCAACAAAAACATAGGAAAGCAGGACCTTGAAAACAACATGAATAAATCAGGATTGTGCCTGATGGGAGTTATTATATAGCTCTATTAAAGCTTGTGTTTTGATGAGGAAGCTGAATGGAGGTTTTGTGGCAGACCTGCCGGTTGTTTGAGGTTAAGGTCAGAGCAGACCTTCCAGGGGACAGTTTCAATACCATGTTAAAAATCCATTCCATTCCATTACGGGGGGAGAAAAAACACATGGACTCGGATATAAATTTTTCACCCGACAACCCATTTATGAGCTGTGAGCTGGACCTAATGCAAACTAACATTACAGTGTAAAAGCCTTGTTCTCTTGTGAAACAGTCTGAGAATTCCCATGAGGACCTTTACCTGTTCCTAGACTTTTAAATTCAACGTTGCAATGTATCAGGTAATGCATGATAATTTAGTTGACAGTACTTTTTACTTAAGTGTCTTTGAATGTTGTTTCATGGTGAGTGCTTCATCGTTTTATTATTTATTCTGGCTAAATGGCAGGCATAATGCCCTTCAATCTAACTCATAGTATTATATTATAGAGTGTAAGTCATTAGACACATTATAAAATGAAAAATGAAAGATATTTTAATAAGATATTACTGTATACCGGTATTACACAAGTTATTAATGTCCTCCTATGTCCTTCCAAACTACTCTGGCAGACTGGCACAGGGTCACATGCTATATGCAAAGAAGTATATGTGGGTTATTAACTTATTAAATTATTTACATGAATCAGAGTGTATTGTGTTTTCATGTTGAAATAGAAACCATAGCCTGCTTGCAAAACCTATATACAGTATGCTTTATCCACCTATATTTAATTTTAGTGACAGCTACAGGGCCTACTGCAATTTTCACATTTCCTATGTGGAGGTGTGGTATAGTCAGAATGTAAATATACAAAAATGTAAACGTACTACAGTGTGCGTGTGACCGTGCGTGTGGCATTTAGCAGATGCTCTCAATCCAGAGTGATTTACAGTAAACAAGGTACACACACACACACACACACACACACACACACACACACACACACACACACACACACACACACACACACACACACACACACACACACACACACACACACACACACACACACACACACACACACACACACACACAAAATTATGAGTGGTGCAACAGCGTCCCCTGTTGGTACCCTAACAGACAGACTCGAGAGCTTATTTCCATTGTGGTCCTGAGAGTGCCATGTGTGAAGCTGTCAATCAGTGTGCAAGGGAAGGGGGCGTTCCTGAACATATCCAGGTGGATAAACTCCATGATGAGCTGAGCACGTCGCCAGGAGGCTGGAGGCTGGAGCTCCGTGCCACACTGACTACTATGAATGACTGTAGGTATACAGACTCAATTCATTGGTTGTTGGTGAAGCAGTAAATTGACTGTTTGTTTACTTATACGAGTCATGTGTCGAAGTGGCTTTTTTAGTGTAGGCTATCGTAGCCTACCATTGCTTTGCAATGCCATCTATTGTTTGTAGGAAAGGGATAGTAAATATTTATTACAAACATCTTTATAGCCGAATTAGATTTAAAAAAACAAAAAAAAATCACCGAAAGTTCGGCTACCTGAAGTGAAATAGCGCATTGCCATTGAGCTGCAGCTGCTGTCAACTTTGAAGCTCAGCTGTGGATCCCGTGGATCTTCCAGAGACCAGGCGGTGGATGTTGTGCAATGGAGATACGGAGACGACTTCACGTCATCCTGACATTGTTATGGATTTTTCAAGGTAGGCAAATACAATTTATGTGAAACTGAAACATTATCATTGTAGTCATTTAGTCAAGTTGCTGTAAGCACTGTAAAGCCAGAAAACTGAAACTGATTTGGAGACCTTGTTTTGCATGTAGGCTAAAGAAGCTGGTCCTTTATAAAAGGATTAACAATAATAATAGAATAAATCCAAACTATAGTAAAACTGTGGTGAAAGTCCATGGAGAATAAAATCCTGCATCATGCACAGAAAGGGTTTTGTTGCCCCAAAACAGCCCTTTTTTAAATTCTTCTTCTTCTTATATTACCAGTAAGACACCCTGAGGGTGAAAAGCGTGCACACATACGCCTGGGTGACAGATAGAGTGTGTCTTGAGTGTACAGGGTTTGATGAGGTCTGGACATTATGGAGCATGTCTTCAGTGTACAGGGTTTGATGAGGTCAGATCAACATATGGAATGTCAGAACAGGTCAGCTCCAAATATGGAGATCTAAGGGTGGCAGCAGGGGAAGTGACTTGAGTGTACAGGGTTTGATGAGGTCTGGCCATATATGGATCATGAGTGTACAGGTTTGATGAGGTCTGGCCATGTGGAGCATCATGAGCATGTCTTGAGTTTACAGGGTTTGATGAGGTCAGATCAACATATGGAATGTCAGAACAGGTCAGCTCCATATCTGCAGATCTAAGGGTGGCAGCGGGGGCAGTGTCTTGAGTTTACAGGGTTTGATGAGGGCCCAGGTAGGGCTGGGCCTTAATTTTCGGGTTTGATGATGTCAGAATGACATATGTATGTCACAAGGCATGGGGGCGTGACGCACCAACGGGAAATGCACATGGGGGCGTGACTGACCAACGGGAAATGCATGTTTTCATATTAAATGCAAACATGTAAAGATTTCTGATGTCACGCTTAGACTATTAGGATATTAGGATCAGTTAGCCTACAAATTGCATTGCAATTGCATGCACTTTTATTGTATGGTGGTTTTGAATGAGGGTCTGTTGGTAGGGCATTTCACAATTTGTTGGCATATTAAATCTGGGTTGAAATAGATCAGTGGCGCTCCCTCTGGTGTGTTGTGTCTTTTACGTTATTGAAGCAGTTTGACAGGTACATGAGTGTCCCTGTAGTCTTGAGTATCTTGAAGACAAGGCCCAATAAGTAGCTGTACTCTGTCGAGTCTGACCTCTACACTGAGCCATCCCAACTACCTGGTGGTGACCGCTCTGAGGTCTCAGGCCATGAAAACTCAATGGTTTCAACACTTTTTAGAGTACCCTACATTGTGCTTCAGTATGTTGACAAGCTTCATGGAGATGCTAAAAATGCATTTACGGCTGTCATCAAAGCAAACCTGGGCTTCCATAACACCTCAATAGTGACAAAGGCTGATCACCTCCATGCCACGCCCCGTTGATGAAATACTTTGTTCAAAAGCAGCCCAGACCAAGTATTGACTGCATACATTAATTAATATACTTTTCAGATGGTCGACACGTTTAAAAATACATTTATTTTAGTGGTCTCGTAAAATATTCGAATTTGTTGAGATAGGACGTTTTGATTTTCATGAACTGTACGCCATAATCATAAAGATTAAAACAAAAAAAGGTTTTAAATCATCAAAAGTTTCACTTTTTTAATTATATTACGGAAGAAAATGAACTTTTACACAATATTCAAATTCATTGAGATGGAGCTGTTTATAAAAAAATCACACCTGTGTGAAGTGAGGGGCGTTCTTATAATCGTACATAATCATGCCGTAACATGTAGATTTGTTCAGTAAATTCATTGTCAATGGGAATATAATGTTTGTGTAAGACGAAAATCTACACTACTAGCTGAATATAGGAGGGGCTAGTAGAGCCCCTCAAAAAGGTAAAAATCCACAAAGTCTCTCTCTGAAGTAATCTATTGAGTCTATTGCCACCTCTAACTGATTGCTCCATTTGTTCTATTCCCTCCACTCTCAGGAGACTGTCATTGCCATTATAACAGCTTTTGAAATGGCGTGTCATCAGGGATAGTCCTCATTATTTGTTCTAATCGCGTATTTATGCTCTGCCAGACTGCCACTCTATCCTTCAAGCTCCTCTTTGTGCGTCCACAGGGGCAGGTGAGGCGATACACTATATAGGTGGAGTTGCAGTTAATGAATTGTTTACATTTGTAAACCTCCATGTTTTTTAGGTCTTTAAATTATTTAGTTGTATAACATTAGAGCAGTGGTTACAGTATATTTGCAAACATTTATAGGTGCCCATTGGTCTATTTAACCAATGGCCCTCTTTCTTTGCTGGTAGGTGACTCTGGGTAAGTTTGTCCCTTTAAAGAGGGAACTATTTTCAAAGTAACAAAATGTTAAAACATGTTAGTTAAAGACGGACCACTTAAGTCTTCTGAGGATATCCCAATTGGTCTGATATGTTTAATTTGTGAGGACTGTAGTCATAGAAAAGTATACACCTGCAGTGTCTTTTGGAGTGGTGCAACCACTCCAAGGAACAGCAATGTCCGTGTTCACCCACCTACCTACCCACCTACCTACAGTATGTGTTGTTCATGAGCACCAGTATATGACTATGAGTACCAGTAGGGGCGCTGTTTTGCCAGAAACAGAGAGAGGGATAGTGCTGCACTGTTGCCTGCTAATGAGAGAGAGAGAGAGAGAGAGAGAGAGAGAGAGGTGGGGGGGGGGGGGGGGGGGGGAGTTGCACCACTCATTTCACACAGGTGTGATTTTCTCCTATGCCCAGCTTTGTTTGTTTGTGTCTACAAAATTTCAGATGATTTGATTGGCTGAGCACGGCATGTGATGTAGGATGATGTATGACGATAAGAGCGGCCCTCACTTCACACAAGTGTGATTTAAGGGTGTAAGAGATGTTGATGCTGCGTTGTTTTGAGCTGTGGAAATTGTAGTTTTTTGGTACGATCTATTTAGGAAGCGTTTTGTCATTTGTTGAGATTGTAGTTTAATGTGGATTATACTGTCATAATAATCTTGTCATATAATCATAATGATAATGAAACCGGTATCGTAATGGCTCAATTATAGCACTTCCTCTTATTTATTATAGTTTAATTTAAGTATGGTATGTAAAAAAAGTCAGTTATTGAATTATTACTCAAATTGAGGGACACATCTTGTCAGGGGATGCCTATTTTTGACATGATCAAAACAAAACAATTGCAAAATGTTATTTGTAGAAGTAGCATATTATTTTCCTTTACCCCTCAAAAACTCTGCTTTGTGTGCTACTGGCCTTTCTCAACCAGGCTTAGTCTATGTCTATTGTGCTCTTGCACGCTTCTTATTTACTGCATGCTCTGGTGAGGAAACAAGATTATGTTGTAGTTAATCTGTTTGGTCGTTACTGAGGTTTTATTGGGGGGCAGTGTGTTGAAAATGTGTCAGAAAAGTAACACCACATAATTCAATCACTGTGTAGAGTTACTTGTAAAATGTTTGAATTAAGCATTTACATATAGGTCATCAGTTGATTTAATAATGAAGTAGACTTTTAACCTATGGATAATGTGTCATTTGTGTAATTTGTCTTGAGTTCAACATACAACTGATGCTGCTATAGCTGATGTCAAGTAGCCTAGCCAAGTGCTTCCCTTCACAGCAGCTCAACCCTAGACTAGAGTGTATGATGAATAATATGTTGAATGATGACTTGCAATGGCCATTTTGCTTCTAGTCTTAAACTTGGCTTGATTAACAATTTAGAATGGCTACTGTTTACTTATTAAGGAGTAAAGCGTAATGTTTTGTGTAGTATGGCTGAAGTTTGTAGTAGGACACTGACCACAGCAAGTAGCAGAGAATTGTGGTCACTAATCTGTTATGGTGCAGGAGTCAGAAGGGGATAGTAATCCATTTGACTTGCACCCTGGCTTTCCAACAATACATTTTAACTCTAGTGGTGGTCATTACTGATGAGATTAAAACACAAGCAACTGCTGCTGAAGACATGGCTCCTCCTCCCTTCTGTGTTGCTAGGATTAAAAGTAAAGCAAGTAATAGAAGTATTTGTAGATGTTTAGTGAAATATATTGTGTAGTCCAATATCAATGGGCTATATGCAGTATAACAGTAACGGCAAACTGCAGGTTCTCCATGTAAACATCGTTCAGTGTTATGGGTTCTGAAATGCAGTTGAGTTGTTGATATGGGTCACTGCTTGAGGCCAGAAGCTGTTCACCACTGTCAAATTGAAAACTGCATCTCCAACTTGACATTGGAGGATGTATTTGTTATGTCTAGGCGGGCAATGCACTGCATGGATGGATGGAGTTGAATAATACTGCATGTTTGATAGCTATATGATTCAATCCCCTGGATTTCTGATGCAGTTGGAGGAAATATACGTTGCTACATATTTTATTTATTTATTTATTTATTTGGAGGGGGAGGGGATCTAACAGATATGAAACCTTTATGGTTTATTTATGCAATCAGAATCTGGCTAACCAGTATTTTCCTTACGCACTAAAGGCTTCCATCTTGCGCCACCCTTTATACCTTATCCCTAAACGTATTTTTACTATTTTGAAAAAGAAAAACCAAATCGTTCAACTAGCCGATCTACATCGAGACATTGTGAAGTTTAGGGATAAGGGTTAAGCAAGATATAGCCCTATACGTTCCCTCTGTATTTTCGGGGGTACAATGTTTGCTATTTTTCCAATTTAATGACATAAAAATGGAATGCATGCTGTACAGAAAGTGCATCTACTCTGTTTCATGCATCTGTGTTTGCAACCCCTCTCCACATTAGTTTTGAAAAATGCAGGCCAGATTTTTTTCTTTGGGGTGTAGGGAGTGTGCATACAACGTTTTACGCAGATCGGTGCAGTTATATGTGAAGACGCGACTTGGCCTGTTCTAGCACCACCATGAGGCTGATTTGAAAACTGTCAAGTGGCATTTCTTCCTCAGCCTAGTGGGAATATGCGTGCACAATTTCACCACAATCTGACACTGCGTTGAAGAGTTGCGGCATTTTGTACAAAACGGGCTACTCCTGAAAACTTTGGAAGCCAATCTTAGCCAATCGGGATGGAATATGAGAAATCAAACAAACCTGTCTTGATCACATGACTATGGAGATCATGTGTACCGATTTGCTTGAAATTTGGGTAAAATCTGAAGGAGTAATATAAGAAAATGTTTTACATATGTCGGCCACCTGGTGGTGCTATAAAGAGCAGATGTGAAAAATTCCAGGCAAAGGTTTTTCCTTTGCCTCTAGGGAGTATGCATACAAGGTTTTACATAGATCGGTGCAGTTATAGGTAAAAACACGAATGGGCCAGTTATAGCGCCACCATGAGGCTGAGTTGAACATTTTCAAGTGGCATTTCTTTCTCGGCCTAGTGGGAATGTGTGTGCAAAATGTCACGGAAATCACACAATTTGTTCATGATTTGCAGCATTTTGTTTGAAACAGAGTATTAGCCAATCAGGATGGAAAATCGTAAAGACTTGTTTCGTTCAATGGTTATAGAGAGACTGTGTACTAATTTGCGTGATGTTTTGACAAAATCTGTAGGTGTACTGTCAAAAAATGTGACGGAAGGACATTAATTATCTTTAGTTTCCACTTTTTTTCCAGCACAGGAATATCTGTCACTGCTTAATTGTATGTGTGAC
The DNA here is from genome assembly GCF_963924005.1 of Protomyctophum bolini. Lineage (NCBI taxonomy): Eukaryota > Metazoa > Chordata > Actinopteri > Myctophiformes > Myctophidae > Protomyctophum > Protomyctophum bolini. Next base: position 33,920,395 of record NC_137870.1, on the reverse strand, counting down.
CTGGTGATACCATTAACGTCATGGCATGATGTCCAGGTGCAGATTAGAGAGAATTTATATTACTGCTACTATGTTGTTGCTGTTGGTGTTTGTCTTCCACTACCTAACTATGAATTTATTTTTCCTAAAGCTACTAACTAATGAGGATTGTTGGCATTTGAATATCAATTTTAATAGGACTATGGTGATATTCACTATGATAGGCTGTATTTAAGGTCATTTGACAGTAGGAGGTGATAAAGGCTATGAATGGAAGATTCTAAAAGTGTTTCTAATAGCTTTCTATATTTGCATGCATTGCTTCATCTCACTACCCAATGACTGAATGAGTGTGACCGGGCCGGCATGTATGAAATTATATTGAGAAAGGGCTTCTCACGGTCATGGGTACACAAGTGTTTCCCCCTATATTTATTTAGCAACTCTGGACAACTCTAGACAATTAAATACCTTACAGTAAGTAAGTATACAGTCACAAGCAAACAGTTGAATTAATTTGAGGTACTCACAGTAATTTGCCTTTTTATGAACAAAAGTGACATGAGCAAGGAGGAACAAATAAGAAGGAATTTATATGCACACACATCGAACAGAGATGCTGTTGTAATTAATAAACATTCACAAATTGCAGCACAGACAACGCTTTGTTCATTAATGAATTGCATTTTTATAGCGCTTTTCCAAGTGCTCAAATCACTTTACAATGGTTCATTCATTCATACATTGGGAGGTGAAGCGGTGAACAGTCGACGCCAGCGTCCTCACTTCCCACATTCACACACCAATGGTGGCAAGCTCACACCAACCGATTAATTGGAGGCAGTGTAGGGTTCAGTGTCTTGCCCAAGGACACTTCGACATGTGGACAGGAGGAGCCGGGATTCGAACCGCCGACCCAGGGATCATTGGACGACCTGCTCTACCTCCTGAGCCACAGCCGCCCCGTAATTACCCGTAATTACAATACTATAATCATAAATGTAGTCAACATAGATGTTCAGGCTCTCTGATTGACCATTTTCAAGATCATGAAAATATACTTCATTCCCTGGGTACAGTAATGATTTTAAGCCCATTGTATTTTCTTGTAGTACATAAATGTGTTTTCTAGAACATTTTCTTTCCAATGTCTCTCTAAATAATGACAATGAGAAGTTGAACTCTTATCACCCTTTACAACGACTGCACTTTGCTGCAACAGCTTCTGCACATAACTGACACTAACAAGGTACTGTACGTACAGTAAAAGCTGAAGCTGTAGAGGTGGTTCCTCTGAGTATGAATCATTAGGATAGCTAACACCAAGCTTCTAGACAATTATATGTGCTCACCACCAAGCAAGCAGAGCTTACCATACTGAGAGGGTCAATATATATCAGCTTATTAATGACATCTCATCACCCCATGAATGCTGGCATCTCTTCATTGGCTCCCTGTTCCGATTTAGAATTGATAGCAGAAATACAGATGCTCAGGTGTTACCGTGTTACCCATCCTGCTGTCTAAGATTACAGGAGACAACTTTTAAATTCTTACAACCCATTTTTATAGATGTGCTTTTACGTAATGATGTCTATTTATTGTCTCCACCAGGCCGAAGGCATGGGGAGAGAGTATGTTTTGCACTCAGTCCGTCCGTCCGTCCGTCCGTGTGTCCGTCTGTCTGTGAACAGCTAATCTCCGGCACTGTTAACCCGGTCGATGCCACATTTTGATGTGCCCTCATGGTGGCGCTATAACTGTCCGAAAAGTGTTTTTACCCCCAACTGCACGGATTTGTGGATAACTTTGTATGCAAACTCCCTAGAGGCCAAGGAAAAACCTTTGTTTGGAATTTTTTAACATCTGCTCTTTATAGCACCACCAGGAGGCTGACATATGTAAAACACATTTTCTAACATTACTCCTTCAAATTTCACGCAAATCGGTACACATGCTCTCCATAGTCATGTGATCAAGACGGGTTTGTTTGATTCTCATAATCCACCTTCATTGCCTACGATTGGCTTCTAAACTTTTCAGGAGTAGCCAGCTTTGTGCCCGTTTTGTACAAATCGCCACAACTACTCAACGCAACATCCGATTGCGGTGAAACTGTTCATGCATATTCCCACTAGGCTGAGGAAGAATTGCCACATGACAGTTTCAAATCAGCCTCATGGTGGCAATACAACAGGCCAAGCCGTGTCTCACACACACACGCACACGCACACAAAACATGATTATATTACTCCTAAACATTTTGCCAAACATCACACACACACTCCTATCCTCCTTCTGGTGGAGACCTGTGCCCAGAAGGGCACTTTTTCTAGTTGCTTTTATTCTTTACTAATGCAATGCTTCAGAATGCATACTGTAGCTGTTTGGAACTTGTGGCTGTTCGGAGTCAGACCACGTGGCCGTCTGGAAAGCATGACCAATCATAGCGACCCTGTTCTGGAAATCCAATCGACCGCGAATCCAATCGACTTCACACTCGACACTGCAGTTCTTTGGGCCTTCAGCAGTGCACACCACCAAGAGTGAAGTCGATTGGTTTAGTAGACAGACTGACTGACTGACTCTTGTACAGTCTTTCAACACCCTTCTCTTTTCTCTCTTGTGTTTCTGCATTCTTTCATCTTGGTTTAACCTTTTCTTGACTTTTTCTTGACTTTTTCATAAATCAATCAAGTTTATCATCATTTATGAGAATAGATCATGAGGTGAGTACTGACACCTGCTGACACATCGGCTGTCACAGCCTCTGACTCCTTGTTTGTGTGCTTCAGAAACCACTTTATCAAGTACAATAAATGTACAGAACCTTCTCCTGGTGCCTGGGCATATAATAGTGATAGTGACATAAATGCATACTGACACACACATTTCAAAATGTGTCTTTGTAGTGTTTGTTTGGGCTTGGCAGTCCTTTCTTAACTGTAATAGCCTGTAGAAAATGTAATCATCCAGACGGATCGTGCAGTGGCTCAATGGCGACTGTTGCCCTTTAACCTCTACAGTCTGCAAACCCACTTTCTGTTTGTAGCCCACATCCTGTCTATCCTGAGTCTCCTGACACACTCTTGGAGATATACTGGAGGTATACTGCATAGCTGTTTCTTAGGCGAGGTCGCTAAGCTGCCTCTCCACATACTAATCTTATTATCAGCCCAAGCTGGCTTTAGTGGGGACTTGGGATTCACGGAAATCAAACGTGACAACACGTTGGAATATGACCACTGTGCTTTCAAGAGACAATTGCATTAGTGAGCAGGAGCCAGCCTGTTAGGGACATGGCAGCATGCAAGTCTGGCTGGGTGCATGGCTAGGTAAATACCTATCATATGATAAAGACAAGAAGGGCTAATTGGTATTTTGTGTTTTTGTTAGTTAGTAAGTATAGCTATAACAGATCATTCCAGGCTGAAACTAGAAATGCACTCTGTCGAGGTGCCAACTTGCAACTTACACCCCCCCCCCCTCTTGCATTATCAGGCTGTAATTGCATGCACCTTTTAAACTAAAATTGCTGTATACGGAACATAACCTCAAATTGCACCTTCTTAAACTAAATTGTGAAGTTGTTCACATAAAGTGTACCTACCTTTTCTACTACAGGGAAAACATGCACATGTATGTTACTATTTAATTTAATTTATTTATTACTCTTTCTTGCACTCTTTATTCTATCCCTTTGTTTGCTGTGTTTTGTTGTTTGAATGTTAAGCTATCTATATGCTGCTGCATTGTCTGTAAGGAAGCCAAACAAAAATAAGTTTTATTCTTATGTACGTACCTGTACACAAAATGTAACAATAAAGTACAACTTTGACCTTGAACCCCTTGTTGGCGGCAGACGGTGGGGAATCATTTAATTGACGGAACACGTTACCTAGCGACGGGGACGCTGATATAGACGGTGGATATCAGTGAGACCATTCTGAATCAATATATAAAAAGACGTCAAAAGACATTCTTGGCAACGAGCGCCATTGGGAAAAAAGACACACACTCACACACACACACACTCATGTTCACTTAAGGACACACATGGCACCTCCACACAAACAAACTGCCTATAGTATTTGGCTTTGCTCTTTGTCATGCCAGCTATTCTTAGGCCACTCATGGTCAGTTTATGCACATGGCCCAGGCTTCCAAATATCAGTATGGCAAATCTACAACGATACCACAGGTTTATTATAATTCCAATTATACCACAATTATCCACACACACGCTTTTCCAAGTGCTTAAAGCGCTTTACAATGGTTCATTCATTCATACATTGGGAGGTGAAGCGGCAAACAGGTGCTCACTTCCCACATTCACACACACCAATGGTGGCAAGCTCACACCAACCGACTCATTGGAGGCAATGTAGGGTTTAGTGTCTTGCCCAAGGACACTTCGACAGGTGGAGCCTGGATTCACACACACACACACACACACACACACACACACACACACACTATCCATTAAATCTATCCATGCCTTGAAGCTAATTCAACAAATATGTTCTTGGAATTGGAAGAAGCTATTGTCCAGAGCAGGCACTCACCAACTACAATTGAATCAAAGTGTTATTAATTCTGTTGTTTTTGCCTCATTCCACACAAGTCGATCTCAGCTGTACACTAAATAGAAAATGCAAAGCATGAAACACGATTCTTCCTCAGTGGATCGAAGATAAAGACAGTGCATTTCCCTCTAATTTAAGTACCATTTGTGCAAACATGCATGCACAAATGAAGGATTGGCTCATACAGTACAGTATTTACTTCCTCGGAACACAGGTCTCTGCCAGGCCAAGTCAATCTTAGCAAATCAGGATGAAATATCAAACAATAACAGGCCAATGTGAAGTTTTATGGCAATCGGATGCTGCATTCATGACACGCCTTCGGTCTGTCTGGCGGAGACACAAATCAAACAACAATGTTGTGTTCCAATAAGCAATCATTTTCAGAATAGAACTTACGAATTTTGAGACTTAGGGCACACTCTAGGAAAAAGGAAAAGGAAAAGGAACCTGCGTGAGTTCACCATACCATCATAAACTATTTGAGCACTGCCATGGTTACTAGGCTTATCTTATCAGCTATGAGCAGGTTTCTCAGGAGCAGACCTGTTTGCTACGTACATCAGTGCCAGCCAAGAGCTTGACACGGTGAATAGAAATGAGTAAATTCAACCATAAACACAGCATGTAGACACATACAGTAATAAAATAATGTAACCTGCATGGCTCCAAACCATGCTTCCTGTGGAGCTGTCTGATTTTCATGAATATATTGTGAAATGTATATGTGAAAAAATTGATACCTGGAGGGGCCTTTTCAACATTCCTATTCATTATCTGTCCATTGCCACTGGTTGGTCTTAGTGATTAATGTACTGTCATCAATAAACTAGTATGAACTTTATGTATGCTAGGTGATACACGTCACGCACGCACACGCACAAAATTGGATTATAGGTTCTTGACAACTATGTATGACCAACTTCCCGGCACTACACACACTGTGAACACATCCTCCAGTTCTCCAAGATACACACCAAGATTAAAGTCGATCCGATCGGTTGAACGGTTCTTGAGATATGTGGGGGGATGTCTCTCTCTCATCACACACATGCATCACACACGTCACGCACACCTTCAGCTTAGCGATGGGGAGCCTGAAGGATGGCTCATTTCAGTAACTGATCACCTGTTGTGTACCAAGGTAAACGATGCACACGGGATAAATCAGTCATCTCTACAACATAAAATGTTGTTCTGTCCACTCTGGACTGCAACAATGTCCTTTGTAGCTACAGCATGCAGTATATCGTACCAAGCATGGCAAATAGGTGCACCTGCTACTCGGAAATGTGGTTTGTAATTTTAGAAGCTCTGTTCAAACCAAATAATGTTCTGAACACAGAACACACCACTTGGTGTTTGTGAGTAGTGAAGAAAAAGAACGGGTTATGGAAGATCGACAGAACGTACACAGAATATTCATGGGAAATACAAAAACGCAATCTTCCTTCAATGGTGGGCATTACACCAAACCAACTCCAACGTTATCGAGGCAAATTAACTTCAATGTGTTTCCACAGACCGGCCTGGAAGACCCTATTTTAGCCTCACATCCATGCATGAATGTTCTGGGTAACCTAAAACCAGATGTCATTGTTAAGCAGGTCATTACAAGCCTGCCCTCCATCTGGCCAGAGCAGACCAGCAACGATGCCTCTCACTCCAAGATGAATACTAATCTCTCACCTCACAGACAAAATCATCACTCTTCCTCTTCTTTGAAAACCATCTTTTTCCGTTCTGCAGGCCTATCATCTATCATTACAAAACTAACCAATCTCCAATCCCAGCTTGCCTACAAATCCATTGTAGCCGATTACACCGACCACTGACAAATAATAAAATCCCATCTTCCATCACTTTTCTACAACAGCAAAACAAGACAATAACTAGAAAAAGTGCCCTTCTGGACACAGGTCTCCACCAGGAGGATAGGAGTTTGTGGTGATGTTTGGCAAAATGTTTAGGAGTAATAAAATCGTGTGTGTGTGTGTGTGTGTGTGTGTGTGTGTGTGTGAGACACGGCTTGGCCTGTTGTAGCGCCACATTTCTTCCTCAGCCTAGTGGGAATATGCACAGTTTCACTGCAATCGGACACTGCGTTGAGTCGTTGTGGCGATTTGTACAAAACGGGTACAAAGCGGGCTACTCGTGAAAATCATATGATCATATGACTATGGAGAACATGTGTACCGATTTGCGTGAAATTTAGATAACATCTGAAGGAGTAATATTAGAAAATGTGTTTTACATATGTCGGCCTCCTGGTGGCGCTATAAAGAACAGATGTGAAAAATTCCAGGCAAAGGTTTTTCCTTGGCCTCTAGGGAGTTGGCATACAAAGCTATCCACAAATCCGTGCAGTTGGAGGTAAAAACACTTCAGCCAGTTATAGCGCCACCATGAGTCTGAGTTGAAAATGTTCACGTGGCATTTCTTCCTCGGTCTAGTGGGAATGTGCGTGCGCAATTTCACGGAAATCACACGATGCGTTCATGATTTGGAGCATTTTGTTTGAGCACTGAGCACTCCTGCGAACTTTGGAAGCCAATCTTAGCCAATCAGGATGGAGTCTGAGAAATCTGAAAGACCAGTTTCGTTGAATGGCTCTGAGACTGTACCAATTTGCGTGATGTTTGGACAAAATCTGTAGGTGTACTGTCCAAAAACTTTGGTTTTGCACAAAGCGGCCTCCTGGTGGCGCTATGACAGGCCGTTCTGGAAATTTGGTGTGGTGGGGCAGAGGTTCATTGTTGGCTTCCAGGGAGTGTGTGTGTGCAAAATGTGGCATCGACCGGGTTAAAGGTCCCGGAGATTAGCTGTTCACAGACAGACGGACAGACGGAGTGCAAAACATACTCTCTCACCATGCCTTCGGCCTGGTGGGTACAAAACTACCACCAACAAAATGGAAAGAAATAGAATAATGTTTCACTATCATAGTTTAACCGGCGTTTCTTTTTTCCCCCTCTCTTGTAAGAATGTTGATGATTTGATTGATTGTTGAATAGTATATTAGACAGAATGTATAAACAGCAACAGAGTCAAGTAGTTAGTCAGGTATGCGGGCACTGAGGGCATTGAGGGCAAGGTTGCATTTACAATAACAAAGTCAATCCCATTTTCAATTGCTTAACTCTGTCTTCTACCCGGAGTCAGTTTAGCCAGTTTATTTTCACTAGCAAAGTGGGTTAGCAAGAGGCGGGTCATGGGTTCCAGGCCGAGAAGTAGGATAATTAGTTTGGGATGTCTGAAGCTTAGTCTTAACATTGAGATTCTGGAGAACCAAGAGGTGGAAGCATAGTCAAATAAAATTAGAGCATCTGCAAGCGTCTTGAGAGCACTTTTGTTGACAGAAGAGGAAATTCTGCATGCTTGCATTACAGAAATGAGGACTGCTGTGTCTTGAGGAGATCTATAAACTACAACCTGACAGTTACAGTAAGACAAGGATACCAGAAAAGAATAATTATAATTAACGGCAACGGAAATAATTATACAATGAACCATTCAGCAGATCAAAGCCAGTTTCCAAATTTCCATCTAAGCATACCAGTTTGTAGCCGTATCTGTAGGGTGTATTCAGAGTGTGTGTGTGTGTGTGTGTGTGCATACGCATGTGTGCGTGCGGCGTGTGTAGGCCTACTCAGTGTGTGTGTGTGTGTGTGTGTGTGGACCTCATCTCTGAAGCCCACACACAGTGTCCATCAGAGCGAAGGTCTCATTTAAAAAGGGAATGTACCTCATTAGTGTCTACCATTTCCCCATGGTGCACCTGGTCTCATATTGTCAATACTAACGACCCTCGCATTCGCTGAGACACTGAGATGCGTCATTTACTGGCTAGGCTCAGCAGGGAGGACCAATAAGGCCAGTATCGCTAGCTACAGTACATGCTTCATGTCTCATTTGCATACTTTTTTTCTCTACAGAAAAATAATACAGTAGCACAATCATAGGGAATGTGCCGGGGCCAAAGCAAAGAGCAAGTCTAATTGGTGCCGTGACTGTGTTCCTTGTCAACTGTGCTGATGGCCCCCATCTCCCTGGCGCCTGAACCTGCGCCTGGCCATGCCCGCTTGGCCACAGCTGGCTACATCATTAGTCACACGAGGATGGAGCCTAGATGGAGATGTGATGTGGAAGGACTCTTGTCAGGCTGCAGTGGCAGCACCTTTACTGCACTTACTCAATCAGTCTGTATTTCATTACGGTTCACTGAATCTTTCATCGCACCTGAACTTGAACTTTATTCAATCACAAACCGTATGTATGATTAAAGATGGATTAAGGGAACTCACTAAATAAAATATTGGTACTTTATGGTTTAAGAACTCACTCAGATATCTGTCACTTTAATTGAGCATTGTCAGCACTCTGAAGTAAAATATGGTACCACCAGATTCAATCAACTATGGGTACTTGGCATGGCATGGCATGGATACATGTAGAGAATATATAGAACCAGCATGTTTGGCAATCAGTTTTGAGCAGCTTGCACTTTTATGAGCAGAGAAGTACACAGAGTGAGTTAACACCAGTAGTCTGTCTAGATGCTGCATTCTGAACTAGTTGGAGGTAAGAGAGTGACTTTTGGTTTATGCCAGAAAGGACAGAAATACAGAGGTCGAGTCTTGGGCAAATAAGAGCATTAATATGAATGACTTTTTCCAGGTCAGAGTGTGAGAGCATCGGCTTAATTCAGCAGATGGTTCTTATCTGAAGGAAGCAGGACTAATGTATGGTTCAAAGCTTAAATCTAAATCAAATAGTACTATATGGCAATGGGATTCACATTAGCCCAAGTGGACCAAGGCTAACGAGACAAAGGGTTTCGGGGACTAATATATGGACTAATATGACTTCAGATTGAGTTATTGAGTTGAAGATATTTTTTTGCCATCCGACAGTTGGCATTACTGAGACAATCTACAACAGCAGCTATGCTTTTTGGGTCACCAGGTCTCTGGGGAAGGTATAACTATCTGTGTGTCATCTGTGTGGCAATAAAAATAGACATTGTGACTCTGGATGATTTGGCCAAGTGGAAGTAAAATGAAATTAGACCTAACCTTGTGGTACACTCAGGTAAGGCGAGTTATAGATGAGTAATTATTGGATCCAGCAGGAATGTCTATTAATTATCGAATACAGATACTAACAACTAAGGGCTGTGTCCTTGATGCCAACCTAGGTATATAAATGGCATTATCTACTGTGTAGATCTAAGCTGCACAATAATTAAAATGCACTCTCCCCCACTGTCGGCTGCTAAAAGTAGGTCACTGGTTACCTTGAAGAAGGCAGTTTCTCTAAATCCGGTCTGAAACCTCTCAAAGATGTTATGACACATATTGTAAAAGCTAAAAGTTGGGTTGAAAATCAGGCACCAGCACAACAAAACTCTTTTCTCTCTCTCACACACACACACACACACACACACGCACACACGCACACACGCACACACGCACACACGCACACACGCACACACACACGCACACACGCACACACACACACACACACACACACACACACACACACACACACACACACACACACACACACACACACACACACACAGCCAATAATTGTTGATTCTGATGGAATGTCATGTTGAAAGAAGAAAATAAATCCAGAATCCATTTCACCCATAATGAAGAAAAATGCATACAGAAATTATCAAAGCAAAAGTTTGTTTAGGGACTCCAATATGTTCGTGTGACATCAAGTCATTAGAACATATATTTGCTTGGTATCATTTTGGTATATACTGTACATAACCTTGGGTAGAAGAACCCATATCCATATGTCTTTGGAATGTACTATTATAAAGTGAACAACACACAGAGAACAACACACAGACTGGTAGTAATACTACCAGTCTACTCTGTAATTTCCACGTATTGGTGGCTGAAAAGAACAATAAATACTAGTCTACACAGAACAATACACTGAAGGAGGGCACACATGTGTGGCGATAATAAGACCAGCTACAGCTAGAGTACCCACTCATGAATAGCACAATCAATTGTGTCGTTTGGTGTGCCCGGAAAAGCCAGAGTCACTGCTGCTGGGACATTAACCTGAGTCTCCCACGGTGCGAACTCGTGTTATACCTTAATTTAAGCCATTCAGAGTGCCACTCACTCAACTCATGAGAGCAGTTCTACTACAACACAGCTTGCAATGCATTCACGGTCTGCTTCCGCTGATGGCCTCAAACCCACTTAGACATAGACCCAAGATGCCTTAAAAGCCTGTCGAGGTTAATCTATTTTGATTGCTACTCTAAATTATATTAGCCACTTGTATTTGTATGTGAAAACGCAGTTGGGCATTGTCTTTAGCCTCTCCGTTGTTAAACCCCTTTAATTCTTCTTTGATTTTGTATAAACAAACCTCAGAGCGCTGTGGTACACAATATCTAGCCAGTGCAAACATGTGGCAGAGGCATGCATGTAAATTAGTTCACCATAGTCTAGTAAAGGGTGGAATGTATTCACGACTCACAACCAGTTTTTTTCTTGCCAACAAAGGAGAAGCATGACTTATTTCTAAAATGAAATCCTATATTTATGTGACATTCAAATGTTAAATGATCATCAATTAAATGCTACCGAATACCTAAATACTATAAGCACAAGTGACACTAATTCAATTTGACTGCCCTGCAAGGATACAAAGTCCGTAGGAGAAACTGATGTCTTCCTGGAATTGGAATTCAGTTTCATCTTTGTGGCATTCAGCACAAATGTCAAGCCAATCAGCTGTGATTCCACAATACTACAAGAACACTGCAGATACTAAACAGACTAAGAAGGAGAGGCACCACAATAATAATTGGCACAAAATGTAAATGTGCAAAATGTAAACGTTGCATTCTTCTGTATATTTAAGTGACAACTGTAATTTTGGGTTTTAGTTCAAACTTGGCAGATGAATTGGGGTTAAGGTCAGAACCTAACCATAGATATTTGCATGTTCTTTTTTTAAGCACAACCCATGGTCAAATTTAGCCTTACGCTTGTACTGTACATAGCACGTGGCTTGGGTGCAACATATCCGAGTGCATTTTAGCTGTCCTATAAATCTTCTTGTTAATGTCTCCATTGTACATTCCACGAGAGATAGCCAGTAATTAGTGTTATATAAGGCTCTGTCTTAGTGTTTGGTACTTTGATCATCGGATTGTGTCCATCTTGTTTTGTTGAATCAGATTAGCTGTACCACTTCATACGTATGACGTATTGAAGTGCGTGCGGGGTGGGCAGGGGGCACTTATAGTACAATAAGTGGGGTCCTCTGACCCCATTTACAGACTTTGAGAATCACTGCCCTAGGAGTATGCTGAGGTACTACATTTAAGAGAAAGTGGAAAAGGAATAGAAATAAAACATTGACAAACCTTGTGTGAACCTGCAGATATGTAAACAGTTAAACCATTTAAATCAAAAAGTTGACTAGCACAATAGTTAGCAATACGGGGGAGGACTTTTGCACTCATCATAGAGGTTCTCAACTTCCCATAGAAATGAATGGATTTAAACGAGACATTATAAGGAGACTGCAGTGCAGTATGTGTCAGTACACATTATCAAATCACAACACAAGGCCATGAAATTTCAATAGATCTCTATCTTAATATCTGAAATACTGTATGGTGCAATCTTGTGGTCAAGGCATGACCATATTTTCATACATAACTTCTGAACTATTCATCATAGAAGGATGAGACTCGAAATCTTGTCTTAAGCCATTTCACTGGGCTTCATTCGGTTTCATAATCATAGATCATGACCTATAGAAGTTTGGTGTTTTCATATTTGACCTTCATTTACTGTATATCATCAATCAACCTGCAATCATTACCGTTTTATCAGAGAATGTCTACCACAAAATTACAGCTCAAGTTTGTCTTAGATTCATACATCTTAGTCAGTGAAATGTGTTAGCACGCTATCCTATTCCTTATTGGTGCAGAGGTAAATGTTTAATCACCTCATTGCCTTGGTGAAGGTATGGGTCATGAATAACAGCCTTGAGGGAATGTTTGCTCTACGGCATATTGAAATTGTCCACCTATATATTTACATTGAGTTAAAAAAAGTAGTCCGGAGATGTTTATTGTGTAGACACTCATGCTTTCCAAGGTGTCCAAGTGTTTGGCCGGGGGGAGGAGTAGGACTGAATTTATGAATGAATATCAACATCCCAATACATCCGGATACTGGGGGGTCAAATTCCTGCTGTCAAAATACGACCCCAGTCAAAAAACACTTTGTTTGAAATAGACACTCACTGTATCATAATTATTATCTTTATTTTAGATTATTTGTATGCATTATCGTGCAAAGCTATTTCTGGAACTACTCCATTGATTGTAAATAGGAGACAGTTGTTGAGGCCATGTGAATGCATTTTCTGCTTCAAAACTATCAGCCCCTTTTAGATAACAAAAGCCCTCTCAGTCCATTTAGTTGTGCTCTGTGATGAGAGTCCCATGCTTTCAATAGACACATTTCAATGTAGAAGCATCTAGGAAGTAAAAGTATAATTCCTTCTCGTGTGTGGCCTCGTCATTTCATGTAAGGCTCCTGCTGACACCGTGCCCCACCCTGTCATAACAATAGATAGGACACTGTGCCTTAGCAGTTGGACGGAGTGCACCCTGCTGCAAGCTGTCAAGCTCCAGCTGTACTTCACAGTGGGGTGGCTAGAGTCTAATTTACCTTCAGCACATCACCCCTTTCAAACAGGCCTGGGACACGCATGCACGCAGAGTACACCATGCAAACCACACCACCCTCATTCTGACGAGCTCCAAAGGCTTCTGGGCATCTGCATGGGGAGCACAGAGCTTATAGGCTTCCCCTGTAATTCGTCGTTCCTGATAAGAGCTCAACTGAAATATGAAATCAGATCACTCAGCTTCTTAATTACCCCCGTGCGTGCTGCATTGATTAAGCCCCTGTATTGAGAGGCAGGCATCGAGCCCCATGCAGTCACAAAGCTAGACCTTCGCGTACGGCAGCAGCAGCCCCAATAGCCTTCGCTCTGTCACTATGTCAGCACTGCTCGCCTCTTGCATGGAAACACATGACAGATCTGGGAGATGAAAAGGCTAACCCTCTGCCTGCTGCCACGGTAATAGTTTATAAATACCTCCTTCAAAGGCCCATGATGGCGTATCGGCAGGGTGGTTATGGGCTCTGTTGTGGTGTGACATTGCAGACCAATTTAAGATTCCACTCTGCCTTTCATTCCCTGCCACCGTTTCCCTGCCATAGGGACAGAGTGGGCAGAGGGAAGGGAAAGGAAGTCAATGTGGGACTTGTGATGGACAGCTGGGCTGCAGAGGCTTCTGCCCCCACCAGCCCAGGAGTCGGACACAAGCAGCATGGTGGCCTTTTCCAACAACGAGAACACATCACTGCTGTAATAATCATCAGTGTCAGATTACAACGGTTTGCCTTCATTGTTTGAATTGTAAAACACACACGCGTGCGAACGCGTACACTCACACGCACACAACAACAAACTTATCCGATCACAAGTGACTGTGGGTAGCAGTCACTTGTATACACACACACACTGTATAAACGGAAACCTAGACGCTTTTAGTACTTACACAAAATGGTGGGGTATTATCTCTGCTGTGTGTATTAACTGAGTTGGCTAAATACTGTAGGGAATATGTATACAAACATTGTTTCCCAGCAGAATGTGCTACAGTAGGTCTAGTTTAGCTTTGAGGATAAATATACAGTGTTTAATATCAAAGCTGCAAGGCATTTAGCATAAACACATACTGTAGGCATGCACACCTCTATGACTGGCGGTAGCGATACCTACTGTATGGTATGTATTATTAAAAGAACAAACAGCAGCCTGTTTGACAAAGGTTAGGAATGTCCATGAACTGTTTTGAAGTGCTTCAAAGAGGACTACCCGAAGCCTCCACAACAAAAACACCTTAACATACAACGACACAGACACACACCTCTGTTTCTAATACTGATTCTCAATCAAATTTACAGTATTGTCGGTCATCAAGGAAGTACTGGACTACGGTTTCAACGTACAGTATACCATAGAAGAGATTAGTAGAGATATGATTAGTGAAGGATGTATTCGTAATGTCAGTTATGATTTAACGGTCATGAGTTCATGGTCGTAAATAATAGCTGAGATAAAAGCTGGAAAGGAAGCCTCTTTTTCATATCGATATCACTGCAGCAGTGGTATTGATGTATGGGGGTGTGAGGGACTCACAGGCAGAAGCAATGAAGGCATTTGGAGTATCAGAATACTTTTTCCCACATGCTTTGTGTTTCTATGGCAACAGAGATAATTGATGGTCCCTTTTTTGAGCTCACTGAGGTCTGGTCAGGTCAGTGCAGTAATTGCATCAGGTAAACTGGCTACGCTACACTACCAGACCTCCTGGAACGACAGAAACTTGTGTGGTGGTTATCCAGATTTATCCAGGCTAACCAAAGTGATGTCATGGGGTTATTGGGGTTTCAGTCAGTCTTTAGCAAAGAAATACATAATGTACATAGAAATACAGTATGTAATGTAAATTATGTCTACCCTGCAATATTCCCTTGTAAATTCCCAAACATATTGGCCATCCTTTTTCTGCCTTTATTTGATAGTGTATAGTAGATAGGAAATGGGGGGAGGGAGATGGGGAGACACACGGAGTAAAGGTCATCGGGATCGGGAGTTGAACCTGCGACACACTGTCAGGCTGGATTAGCAGCCTACATAGGTGCCCGGACTGCTAGGCTGGCCCGGGCAATCCAGAATTGATGGCAGATTGCAGGTTCATTCATATAAATATACGGACAACGTCGGACATAATTATAGCCAATATAATATGATTCTGATCGAATTACTTTGTAAAGATAATTCTGTTAGTTTAGTTAACTAACAGCATTAACTGCATTTCATAGAAGGAAATTGGGAATTGGATTTAATTTCTATTTTATGATTGTCACATTTGTAATATTTTTGTATCCAGACAGTTTGTCACTGAATTACATTTTAGCTTACCTCACACATTAGCTGATATCATTTAATGGCTGTGCATGGGCACAACATTGACATCAATAATTTGTGAGAATGAGGCAGAGTTTCAAGCTGAATGGGGCCGTGTAAATTTGGACCATGTGTGCATGCATGGATAATCAATTTAAACACAATCAGAAAGTTAAGAGGGATTATAAGGCCCCTGTGATAAGATAGCACATTCAGAATGGCTTAAAATAGCTGCAGATAACACTAATGTAATCCAATTCAAAAGGAGCCTTCTCCAAATATTTATTATTGAAGCACCATCTGTTTAAAGCCTTTAGGGTCAGTGCAATATGTACCGTTTTGCACTAAGAAGGCAATTGTCCTACATTCCCTTCTATCTAGTGCACCCCTACTATATGCTGATGCCTTTGTACTGTATGTTTTTGTTCATCTTTAAAGTATTGAAAAATCACACCCGTGTGAAGTGAGGGGAGCTCTTATCATCATACATCATCTCATTCCGGCCAATCAAAATTTGCATCCTCACCTTCATCTTCAATGTTTGCGTTTACTCAATGTTTGTGTTTTCACAAACACTCAATATTCTTTTTGTCTTTTGTGCCTTTATTGATTACAGTGAAGACGGACAGGAAAGAGGTAGAGAGAGAAGGGGAGAGACATGCAGCAAAGGTCGTCATGAACGGGACTCGAACATGCGACGCGCTGCAGGCCAGAGCCTATATGTGGCATGCGCCTGGACCACTAGGCCAGCGGGCGCCCCAATGGCATTCAATGTTAGTGTTTACCGTTTGCACAAACACTCAAAACTGGCCATTCATTGTCAATGGCATTCAATGTTTGTGTTAGGACAAACACTCAAAGCTGGACATAAGAGGGGATAGCGCCCCTCAAAATGTATGAAATTGTCCAAATACAATATATGCAATGTTAAGTAATTCTCCATAGTGACGGTGGCTTTTGGTTAAAAGTGAATGATAGTGTGTGTAGCGTACGTGTTCAGGGGGGCGTCTTTTGGTGTGGCTGTATTGGCACAGTGACACTGTGCTGCCAGATGGGACACGGAAAGGGCTGATCAATCCACTTGATTGAGCGCAGCGCTCTGGTGTGAAAGCCATCAATTCTGTCAGGCAGGGTCTTGTTGAGAGGTCAAAGTTCTGCTATGTAGAGAAGGTGTTCTCTCTGTCTTGATATGGATCTTCACAGCAGCTTCCACAGTGTTTCCATGACACGACATGCCAGGGCATGTCTCCGATTAATTTCTGGTGACATATTTACGTTGTTAGTGATGTTGGACCCAAGGTAGGTAAGTATAATATAAGTATATAGTTGGTTAGATTAAGCAGGTCACCAATTTCAAGTTCAACGAAGGGTTGGCTGCCATTCCGATGTGCATAATTTGTTTTGTTTTGGCCCAGCTGACCTTTTGACCCAGTTTGTTGGCTTCCACTGGTATAATTCCAAGGCTGCACTGCAAGACATGCACAGATCCGTTTCATCAGATGGTGCAGTTAAATAGGTCTGGTGCAGCTGCGCATCTCTGTCTCAACCAGCAAGAGTTCTTGCCATCGACGCTCGCACATCTTTCGGCATCACATCTTTCTTGGTAAGGATCTTCCAAAGGGAAGCGTGAGTGTCAAAAGCACTAAGCAGCCTTAAGACCGAGAAAGGCAATGTATTGTAGACATGTATGTCTTGACGGAACTCATGTACCTTCTCAATGATGAGGCGGAGTGCAGATATCTGGTCCGTTGTGCAGTGGTTTGGCATGAAGTCCACCTAGGATACACCTGGGATAGGGTAATGCTGCACTAAATGATTTAGATGCTATATTCTTTTGGATGTAGATGTGCATATATAACCACAGCTCATTTACCACATGACCTCCCTATTCTGGGAAAAACATTCTGCTAGAATAGAAGATGTACAAACTCACGTGTCAGGGGGGGGGGGGGGGGATGAAAAATATAGCCCTGGGGGATCCCGGTCAACTAAGTAATACGGTTTAAGTGGTTAAAGTTGTCAGACATTATTGTACTATTAGCAACTTTCTAGTAGGCTATTTATTTGAAGTATTCACCTGATTTAATAGTGTTTGAACATCTCAGTTTAAACTATATAGAATGTCAACAAAAAAACATTTTGCTGTGTGGGAATTATTAACATTGTCTCAATGTGTTATGGATTGTCTATTAAGAAATGACACTTCAGAATAAGTAGTTACAAGCAGCTTTCTATTGATGAGGAAAATAAGATTTTGTTTTATCGATATAATATATTCTTTATAATTGTCCATATTGCCCAGCCCTTTTCTGTTGTGTAAAACCTGTAGACTGAATCTGAGCGTCGGGGTGAAAATAGAGATTACTTGTGGCGAAAGAGCTTGTTAATGAGGAGGACTGGGTCATTTTCACATACTGTTGTAGGCCTGCACATTTCCGGACGATTTGCATTTAAATTATAATTTGTTTGATCATACAGAGTAGACTAGAAACAGTCGAGTTTCTTATTTGATTGTCTGTCCTGCTGTGTGGTGGTCATTCTAATATAGCCTGGATTGTAACCTGCCATCTCCATTTTCACTTGTAGCTGTTTTTCTGTCGTTTTTAAAGACTCCTATGTTATCAGATGTGCACGTACTGCCATCTATTGATTACTTGTGATATTACAGCATCATGCACATTCAGACAGTTTACAGTCAAACAATGCCCAGGACACAGATATAGTAGATTGTAATTTAGGAGTACGAACCTTGTACACAGTACCGTCACACACATCTGCTAGCAAAATACTGGAAAATAAGTGTATAATGGTGTGTGTATATATATATATATATATATATATATATATATATATATATATAATTTCCTTGTTGTGTAGAATATATGTATTATTTCAGTTTATATTATTGCTGCTGCTGGTTTGAGGAACCAGAACTAAATAATTACTCTGTACCCATACACGAGATAATAACAATAAAATAAAATAATAACAACAAAGACACTTTAGACAGGAGGGTGCAGTACTTTAGTTCGACTAGTCAATGGTCTGAAACACGACAACCCACCTCAAACCCTAACCTAACCATAACCGCAAGCACGGGAGCAAGCGCTAGTCTGAGACGTGTCTGCATGTCGGACTAATGCTCCGTCGGATTTACATGCGGTCCCCATGACAGGATTATTATTATTATTATTTTCTTCATCTTATCTCTCTCTTTTTACCCTGGCATTGTTGGGGCTGAAGCAGGGGGCTACACCACCAACATCTCAAAGCCTTTATGGAAAACAATGTATTTTAAAGAGAAGAATCCAGTTAGTGCTGCAAATGCAAAACATGGCTTTACCACATTTGTGGAGGGAGGGGGGCGTCGAGGTCCGGGTCGGCTCGCCAGGTCCAGGTACCATCCAAGGGTTTTCCTTTCAAGGACACAAAAACCTGACCTGCAAGGCCAGGTTTCTAAATCAGTCTTTTGTTCCAAAAAAATCCTTTAAATCAAAACTATTAAATGAATAAAGAGTTCGATGTGATCAGTATCAAATCTTTAATCATTTTTATAATAACAGTTTATATCATTACATGCATGCTTTTAGAAAATAAAATTCAAGGTATTTTATAATATATATAATTATATATAACATGATATATATATATATATATATATATATTATAATATAATACACCAATATTAATTATTAAACCAAAAGGTCAAACATAAATCATAAATCAAATACTTTCAATATAAACAAACCAGTTGATCCAAGTTAATATGACACCAAGCCTATATAACTCACCGAAGAGTAACCAAAGATTGTCACAGTGAACAGGAACCTGCTGCTGCTGCCATGCCAAACAATTCGGCCATCTTGCATGAGGTGGGAGTGGGAGTGGGAATTATGTAGGAACTGATGTCACCTTTATACTGCCTTGATTGACAGTTGCATGGGTTGCCATTTGCGGGTTGCCATGTTGGCTGGGTTACACATGCTGCTGACTAAACAATGCAAATTATGTTTTGAGGTAATGTGTATGTGTGTATGTATGCATTGTACCAACAGGTGCCAAAGTGGCGCTGTTGAGCTAGAAACAGAGAGTGTTGCACTGTTGCCAGCTAATTACAATGTGGAGTGTGCATGCATGCGAGAGACAGAGGGCGGCTCGCCAGAACCGGGTCGGCACCCTGGGCGCGTTCCTGTGGGTCTGGAAGTTCCGGGGGCCCCACACAGAGTTGCACCACGGGTGTGATTTTTTCATTTAAGCTGGCTTTGTGCCCACAACCACATCTTGAGTGATGTCATTGTTTGTCTGTGTCTGCAGCCATGCATGCACCCCAGATGGAGACAGTCAGGGATTAACCTTCATTTAATAAACAATTGAATGACACAGTTCTGAGGATAAACATGGTCAAAGACATAAGAATAGTCTGGAGTGATGAGGAGAAGACAGGGCATTATCCTCTTGATCATAGAATCTATGGCATCATTCAGAATTTCTGCCAAGTTCAACACTTAATTCTCGTCACTCCAATTGTTTAACCCAGACAGATAATCCCTTTTTATACTGTCTTTGAACATATATAGGCCTACTATTAAAAATCAAATTATTCTGTAAATGCTCCAGTGTTAAAGTGTTGATATTATTATCCCAGCTACAAGTCCCAGAATGGATTGTAACTTATAACACTATGGATCAGCTAGCCTTGGGTCAAGACTACAGATGTATTTTATCGATTTTGACAATTTTATAGAAAGTAAAGGTCTGACTCAATAAAATACATCTGTGATAGATCCCGCTAGACCAGAGCTAGTTTAAATCCATGTCCAGCAGCTGTACTCAGCAATCCTTTGATTGCCAAGTTAACCACTCCAGGATATAAGTGATATCCTGAACATTAAGCAACTTGATAGTGCATATCGTTCGGCCGTAAACGGCTTCCGAAGTTAGTGGGAGGGGGCCTATTTTACAAAACAACAGAATTCCCAATCCAACCCAAATTTCAATCATATGGTGCAATTTCTCCAGAATTGCATCTTTCTAGTTTAGTACTGCTCTTGGAGATTTATTTTTATATAATTCTGTGAACTGGACTGTGGTCCACTAGAACCAGCCAGACCATTTTCAGTAAATTGATGGATTGGTCAAGGTGACCAAAATGTGGTCTCAACAATAAGAGGATTTGTAAGACAAAACCTGTTTCAAATCCAGAACAAAACAAAAAACGATTATGCTGTTGCCGGTGAAGATTCTAATCTCATAGTGTACATGCATAACCCATGGATGATTTTATTCCACTCCACCACTCCACCATCACACTGACAAAAGCAGGGAAGGGTACGAGTTCAGGACACTGTGATTAGATGAGATGAGATTTGTGTGTGTGTGTGTGTGTGTGTGTGTGTGTGTGTGTGTGTGTGTGTGTGTGTGTGTGTGTGTGTGTGTGTGTGTGTGTGTGTGTGTGTGTGTGTGTGTGTGTGTGTGTGTGTGTGTGTGTGTGTGTGTGTGGCCTATACATATACAGATTAGATTATACACGCACGCACACACACACGCACGCAGACGCACGCACGCACACAATTTCATAGTTTCAACAAAAGTTAGTCTAAAAATAATATATTTTTGTGCGTGCTTTATTTCAAATGTCCCTTTGGCATGAAGTGGGGAAACGGGCTCAGTTCACACGACATTAATGATGTGCTAATTAGCACTTAAGTGAATGACAATGTTGTGTAGTGTTACAATAAACCACAGTGTGGGTTGCCAGAGTGACCATGTGTTGTGTTACATCATAACATCAATATCCAGCTGAGCTATATTTCCTCACGAGAAGTGAGAAGCCAAAGTGAGTTGAGGGATTGAGCCTGGGATTTTTTACGGGGGGGAATGGGATTAGTCAACAGGATTAATCAAATACACGGCATATATGAAGGGACAGGGACACCAAAGAGATGGTGTCAGTCAGAAAATCCCTGGGGGGAAGAAGACAGCGTAGAGAAACTGCAACCAAACCTATATGTCAAAATCAAGATTGTATTCATCTCTCTGTCTCTCTCTCCATCTCTCTCTCTCTCGCTCTCACATCCATAGATTCCACACATGCAGCATCACTTTCCTCCTCTTTCACTAACCGTCGTTCCAGCTGTCTGTGTGTGCGTCGTAGCTATCCCTACTTTATTGTACATTATCCATTTGAGTCTATGTAAGCTGGAGGCTTGGCAGTTGAGACACTCTTTTTCAAACGTATAGTGTTATCTGCAGCTATTGGTGCTATTGTTTTTTCACCAAGCTGGTTATTTTTTGGGGGCCAAGCTTCAAACTGGCAGAACAGGAGGACGACGACTGCTGGGATCAGCTGATACAAATTCAGCTGTCCAGTTCAGAGGACTGGGCACCTTGTGAGTTGACAGTTTGCTGGCTTTTCTTTTATCTCTCCTCATCCTACTTTCTCATCGTTTCTCCTTCAGCGGCGCACGTCATTGCCATTGGTGCTACTGAACAGACCATGTAGATTCTGTAGACAGATTGCTTTGCTTTTATATATTTTTTGCGTTATTGTCAAAAATAAAGACTCAATTATCTCTCTCTCTCTCTCTCTCTCTCTCTCTCTCTCTTTCTTTCTCTCTTTCTCTCTCTCTCTCTCGTATATGTAGATGTTCAAGCTGATACTGTACTTTAATCAATAATCATGTGAGGGTCTTAATTAAAGTTTCAAACCAAATTTCTGCTGTTGCTTGTGCAGTGGAGATATACTGTGCATTGGGCTTCAGGTAACATCCTACCTGTACTATATACCCCATGTGCGAGTTCTATTATACAGATACAGAGATACATACTCTACCTGGTAGAGTAGAATTTTTGAACAAATGACTCTTGACGCATCTGTATGGTAGAGTTCATACAGATGCGTCAAGAGTCATTTATTCAACAATGAACGTTGCTGTTGTGAGTGCTTTTTGTATACCATTTTGTGAGCTTGATTTTCTCTGAGTCTCACATACCACCAAAACCACGATGTGCCCAGATTAGATTGAATTGCTGTTTATTTGGTTTATTTGTCTTGTTTACCGTATAAAGGAAATGGTTATGTCTGTAACTAAAGGTGCGTTCAAACCAGAAGATATATATTTGTCTCCAGTCACTTCAATTGCTTTACTTTGCATTGACTTTGTATGTAATCGCGTTGCTCTGACTATTCAGGTCTGAACGCAATTTAAGACATTACAGGCTGAAGAGTGGAGTGGAACATCATGACATTCAAATGCAATGTAGACCTATGCCTTATTTTGACACTAAAATGTACAGTACTGTAGATGTGACTGTTGTATCACTCCAATTGTCTCCATAGGAGACAGTGTCTCCACTGTCTGGTAGGCTGCAGTCAGTGAGATATGAGAATGTTAGTGTTGGAGGAGTGCAGTGTTTGGGCTACATAAAGCTCCACTCCATAGTCATGTACAGGGAACTATTATCTTTAAACATTGATAAAGTCAGTATTCTACTTCAGATATTATCTTACTAATGTGCTCAGTGTCTTCTGCTGTGGGGCATTGTATGTTTGGGTTTTCCTCAGCGAGTATGGCTTAGCATTGGTATACGGGATTACAGTTAATGTATACACTTGACTTGAATCTAGAAATTACTACAAATGTCAACATGGCACGAGGGTAAGCTAACTGGATCTTGTTCTTCTGTCTTCAGGGCCATGAGGTCAAGGATTGACTGACCTTTGAGGCTTTGATCCCAGCAATGATCTTTGATTATCCTAGATGAGACAATACCACAGTCACAGTGTAAACAAAGACAGAATCCATTGAGGTTTTATTTTTAATCCATTTCAATCCCTTGCAACCAGGATTGCTAAATTAATTAATTGAATTAATACAAATACACACACAATTTAATTATTACAGTTTTAAGTTTGACGAAAAATGCTTGTTGTTCACTGACTGAATGCAATCAATATTTTTGATTAACAGTTTTTAGAACAATTTAATTTTGACAGTTGCCTTCAGTTTGGTGGATGAAACAGAAGGCTAATAGTCTGCCTCCTAGACAATAGAGTGTGTGAGGCGTGACATCATCGTCATCATCATACCCGGAAGTTATGCGGGAACGCCTACTGAGTGGCAAAAAAACACTTTCTGGCCTTGATATATGTCATATCTGACGTATCATTAAATTATGTTAAACGACATTAAACTTACTTTGCCATTCACTTTATGCATGCGCATACCCTCTATTTAATATATTCCTGCTCAATACAAGTTTACTGGTTTATAGTGTACATGAGAACTTGAGAAGTGTGCTTTCTCTGGTGTGGTTTTTCTTTGGCTTTAAATGTTTTTTTATGCATTATGTAAAGTAAAGCACTTTGAATTGCCTTTGGATATAAAATGTGCTTGCCTTGCATTGTTATCACAAGGTCACAGTATCAATATTTAGAGGAAAATAGGATGAACAAATCTGATGAATTGAAAAATGAAAATGGTGGACCCTGTTGTAAACAAGTGTAATGCTTTATCAGTGTGTCGTCCACAGTAACAGCCTTTGTATTGAGTTGTGCATGTGAAATGTACTCATTCTGCAAACAGTTAATAAATACTTCAATCAATCAATCAAAACTGATATTCTGTCAATATTCTTACCAATATTACACTCCTATTCATATTGACCTTGCCAGAACTGTTTCCATAGCAACTATGATGTAATCTTACCAATGTCATCTCATTCTTTGTTGTTTAATTTACTTGTTCAAGCATAGCATGATGTTTGTGTCATGTTGCTTAATTGCTTTTCCAGGTGACACTGAGAGGTTGGAGATCCCCAGAAGAGAGATGGAGGTGGTGGAAGGCCAAAGGGTTGTGTTGCAGGCCTGGTATAGCCCTAGATCAGACATTGCCAAAAACTCTGTCATGTGGAACTTCGACAATGAAGCACGCAACTTGCATGTGAGTGAACCAGCAAAGAACATTTATCTCTAATTTGTTGTTTTGAAAATGTTGAAAATGTATAAAAAAATTGCTTTTTGGTTGCAAAGAAAACTGTTGCAGTCCTAATCTCCGGAGACATGTCCGTGACATGAAAGGTAAAATTGTTGCTGATCTGTACAGAGGAGGATCATGACCAACACCACTAATGCTAATGTCTTAATACAAAACGGAAGGATGTAATGTAATGAGTTTAAGAGTGATGCTAATGGCATTCTAGCTCTGGTACATATCCGCTATGACATATCCTAAAGCTGCTACTAGTGACTGTGTGTGCGTGTGTGTCAGTCTGTATAATAGTGTTTGACATTTACTGTGATTATAATAATCTCAATAGTTTAACTGTCTGTTGCCTGCAAGCTTATCTCAACCAGAAAATCTGCCTAAAATTCAACCTCCACCATCTGTACATGAAGGATGTTGAAATGGTTAATCTGCAGGAGGCTCAATATGCGTATAGCAGAAATAATATTTATTTGTTTATTTTTAACCCATTTTGGGCGGGAACCCCTTTTGGTGTTTTAAACATGTTATAATTTAGCTATTGAAAAATAGCAGATCTACAAGCTCATAGCGCGCCACTGAGTGGCACGCTACGAGCTTGTAGGTCTGCTATTTTTGACTATCACTGACATAGAAACATGAGGTATTTCAGGAAACTTTAACTTTAAATTTCGACGTCAGCCTAAATGAGAGAGAGAGAGAATTCACTCAAAGCAATTTAGGAATTTGCTCATTATTAAACCGTGTGTATGCAAATAATTCTAGCTTTACAGTGGCAGAATTCTAACTGTAGAAATCCTCTTGCTGTTTTCTTTGGCTCTGTGCAGATCATATCTTTCAGCTCAGGGGAGGTAGGTGGACCGATTACACCTAATGAATTCACCCATAGGGTTAACTTCAGCAAGGCCATGCCCTCTGCCAACCTGTCCATCTACATCAACAACACCCAAGAATCCGACTCAGGGCGCTACACCTGCGATGTCCTCTACTTTGGAGATTCTGGCCTCACTAGCTTCAAAGGAAACCTTCTCCTTAATGTTAAAGGTAATGATCTAGTCAGTGTCACCAATCATCAGTGTTACTTTAACTCTGAGAGTATATAAATGTGTAATGTCAGAGAGTATAGTTAACCGTCAGAAATGACTGTGTTTTACTGTGATTTTACTGTGTTCAAATATCTAAGCTTTGTAAATCCCTGATCATTTTGAGAGTTTTAATTGTTTTTCCTTCTGGAAACACGCTGCTAAAAGCAGCTAGACATTTGAGAAGATTTTATACATTCCTTTTTTCTGACCCAGCCCTATTACAGTAGTTGTCATGTGTATTATTAATTAAATATATACAGTACTCAGTGTATTTTTAAAGGGGCATTAAACTGGTGCACAAGTTCACCTTTACGTGAACGGGTACTGAAACACATTTTAAGATTTCGATTTGCTTCTGTATGTAGAGTTGTCTCTTCTAATTTATATAACTAATTTATAAGTTCATCAGCCTCACTCAGCCTGTGTGTGTGTGTGTGTGTGTGTGTGTGTGTGTGTGTGTGTGTGTGTGTGTGTGTGTGTGTGTGTGTGTGTGTGTGTGTGTGTGTGTGCGTGCGTGCGTGCGTGCGTGCGTGCGCGCGTGCGTGCGTGCGTGCGTGCGTGCGTGCCTTTCCATTTGTTCTACCACCCAGTCCGCCCCTCTCCTCCGGTGTGTACAATGACAGGGGAACCAGTGCTGAAGGGAAACGTGACACTGAGCTGTAAGTCTAGCCATGGGAAGCCTGTACCTCAGTACAAATGGACCAAGATAGCTCCTGTATCTGAGGTCTTCTTTTCTCCAATGCAGAGTGAGTAACTTTTCCACTGCGATTATTGTGTTCCTCTTCAATAACAAACACATTCATGGTGTTCACATTCATGCACACAATAAGGCATGATTTTACCAACCACACAGTCAAATCCTCAATGTTAATTTACCTTTGAGATGGTACAAATGTAACAAAATGGTAAGGTTCCATGTGGTTACATTTGTAGCACGGAATGTGATGATTTGATTGGCTGATTTATGATGATAAGAGCGCCCCTCACTTCACAGTGTGATTTTTATTTTATTACATTTTTGCCTTTGATCCATATTCTTTTTAGTTGAGCACCTGCCTTTAAATGGTATGTGGAATGGATGTGCGTGCAGCGTGACTGACCTCCCTTTGATCCACTCAGATGCTAGACCAGTGCCACATATGCTTCAGTATGGCCACATCATGGCTACAGTTTGATCTTGTGATGTGACCGTGAACTTTGACCGAGGTCGTGAACTTTGACCGAGGTCGTGAACTTTGACCGAGGTCGACTCCTGACCCCTTCACCCAGCTCATCCAACGTCTGATCGACATCGGATTAAATCTGTCGGACAACCAATTAGGCTCACGGCCAGTCGGCCACATGCTGGCGATTACAATACCCCCGCTGGATCAGCGTGTAACTGATCAACGTGTTTGTTTACAAGCTCCTGTCAATTGTAACATGATGCAGGAATCATTGGAAGAAGCGGGGGGAAAAACCCCATCCGCTTATTGTAGTAAATGATCCGTCCACAGAATGTTGTCAGTCTGTGGCTTGACTATGGCGGCGTTTACCCCCTCCTATACTTGCACAAGGAATTGACACCCTGCTGATTATAGTAAAATTACATGCAATTAAGACAGAACAAGACTTCTGAGCTGTGCAACATTGTGCGTCGAGGCAGCTCCATCTCAGGAGCACGTTCTTCTATCAAACGGATTTCGCATTGCGGGTGGTCTGAGGAGGCGCTTACCGCTGTCCTAAACCTGTGTGAGCAAGATAGCAATTTCAAGGAAAGCGCATCAACACGCGGGCCACAACCACACCTCCACCCGCAAATATAGGAGTTGGCAAGATGTATAGTGGGTTGTGTGGCCGCAAGATACCGTTTACGGATAGTGGAAGGTTCTAAACCCACTATATGCGGGTAAGCCATGGCGTACGTTAGGGGGCTATATTATGTGTCTGCCAGTGGTCGTTTCATGTGTCATGTGCTCTATCATGCCATATAGCAAAAATCCTCTTTTCAAATAAAAACATGTAAAGTATGCAACTTGCAAGCAGTGCATATGCTTATAGGCTATTACTTTAATATTTGATACAGGTTTCTCAGAACTGGTGCTGATGCTCCAGAAAAGGAAAATCACCAGCTGTTTCTGAATAATAGGATTTAGTTTGATTCTGTAGGTAGGGCCTAACCTAACATGCCCCCTGTCCTTACTTGATCAGCCCTCTCAGAGGCACAGGGTTGGATTTGGGGCAGAGAGCACATATTACATCTCTGTGTTCCACCCTTCATCAGTCTGCACTCAATCCCTTCCTCACTCACTCTCTCTTTGGCATCTTTCATCCATGCAAAACCCAAGAACGGAGATCCTGCCCCCAGCCCTTGGTTATCCTTGGGTTCATGGGTAAGGGTTTTCAGTTATGTGCTTCCAATTCATTTACCCCATCCCTACCTTACTACCATCCAGAAAATGTGATATCCCCCTAGGTTTCAGAATGCCAGCTAAAATCCATCATATCAAAACCCATTCCAAAGCTTTTGAGAGGAAAAATCAACCCAAATTGTATAACAATTTGCTCCTGCACCATTGCAGTTCCTCCCATGGTCCTCCAGTTCATCCATGGACGTTTCATCTTGCGCCATTCTATGAAATTTAACCCATTCTGACCTGAGATCAGATTCCAAACATGTCTTCTACATCCTGACAGTTTTCTGAAAAAGCTATGTTTCTATGTCAGTGTTCTTCGATTTTTCAAAAATAGCAGTCCTACAAGCTCGTAGCGCGCCACTCGGTGGTGCGCTATGAGCTTGTAGATCTGATATTTTTAAATAGCTAAAGCATAACGTAATGCTAACACCAAAAGGGGTTCCCGCCCAGATGGGGTAAGCATCCATGAGTGTCCTAAATTTGCGTATGCCCACGCCACAGCTTGGCAAGCTGACGCTGTGGGTCCAGCAAAGATTTAGTGAACCAAATATGATAGACAGTGGTTACATTTGGGTTGACTTTCCGTTTAAACCTTTACTTTGTGTTCTGTGTTAACCTTAGCTATACAGTAGCATTCCCCCAGCATCTCATGTTAGCCACATTTTAATAGCTCTCCTAGATATGCCGAGTCACTGTGCTGCGCCTGTGATGTTCCTTTTTACTGACACCAAGTTTGATTCATTAAATAAGACAATACTCGGCAGTAAAACAATACTGCCGAGCAGATACACAGTGTGCGGGTGTACCTTATTGCTTTCAATGATGTCCACTGGCCTATACGCACCTGTGCATACGCCTGATTTCTGGGTGTGCAAAAGTTTTCTCCTACAACTGACACCAAGTTTAAAATAACAATTGAGTGCACATAATATCAATACGAAGCAACTGAACAACATGTTATTTCAATGGTAGTGGATGGAGAGAGAGGATTTTTATCCAACCACGAAACGGCAACCAATGGGTGCGAAGAGGGGCACAACCACGGGCGGGACTTGACAAAGGGTGAATTGCCATCCAAGGCGTAAGAATAAATGACACCCTTTTCACATTGGCCTATTATAGCGCCACCAGGAGGCCACAACCTGGTGGAGACCTGTGCCCTGAGGGGCACTTTTTCTAGTTTATCTATCTCCCTGCTCTTAATGTTTAATGATGGTGTTTAATTGTGCCGAGCAGGGAGAAAAATGTAGCAGAGCCATAAGATAAAATATCATATGCACACTTGTATTCTCACTCTATAATAAATATTGGTTAAATCTATTTGTGAGTTGTCTGACTGAATGTAAGATGTTAAATGCAATGTCAGAAATCCAGAAAAACACATTCTGTTCAACGTGGTAATTAGGCTTATTTCCCTTTCAGTTGAGTGTTTCAGCAGCGAGCTGGTTGAAGAGATGTTTCTTGACTTTAGTTAACAATTAGTTAATTCATACTCTTCTACCTCTCTAACCACCTATTACAATACTATCAAATGCTGTATAATTTATGCCGCACTGTTACTAAGTATTGCCCATTGGATGTTTATGTAAATTACAAAGCCGATGCACTAAAGTAGAATGTTGGATGTGCGGTGACATGAGCTTATGAATATTACTTACCATCATTAACATCAGCTTCCTGTCAGTCCTGTCCTGTCATCGCTCACTGAACTACACTGCTACAGTATGAACTATGAACTCATAGCAATAGCTGAGTCAGCTGGCTCTCTAATAATCTGCCACAATACGGCTAACCCTATTTCACAGCTGTCTTTTGCGCCTGGGATTGAAAACCTAGAGATTGACATGTGCATATCATACTCACATGCTTGTGTTTTTATTACTGTAAATTAGTTTGATTTTCTGTCAGTTAATCAAAGCATCCTCATTTACATTTTATATTGTTCAGCTTATGGGTTGCTTTTTCATTATATGATGATAATGGAAGGAATTGGCACGAATTGGTATGGTATAGTAATCTGAAATTTGTACTACAATATACAGTATATGGCCCTAACCAGTAACCACCACAACAATGACAGTACAGATTATGATGTAACTGATGTTATTAAATACAAGACCAAGCCAGTTCGATCACCCCAGGATATCCAGGATAGAAACAGATGTGAATCATGTGATGGTCTCTTTACATACTGTGCCACTAGGCCGAGGAAGAAATGCCACTTGAAAATGTTCACAGGCCGTGTTTTTACGTATAACTGCACCGATCTGTGTAAACCTTTGTATGCACACTCCCTAGAGGCCAAGCTAAACCTTTGCCCTGCATTTTTCACATCTGCCTTTTGTAGCAGGAGGCTGACTTGATATTACTCCTTCAGATTTTATCCAAATCACCTTTGAACAAAATGCCTCAAATCATGAATGCAGCGTCCGCTTTGAAACTTTGCACGCACATTTCCATTACGTTGAGGAACAATAATTAATCCCCCCCTATTAACATTGCCCTATTATAGCGCCACTATTAAACACAGGCGGTGGCGTAACCGCCTGGGCACCCGACTGGTAATCCAGTCGCAGTGTGCCACGGGTTCGACTCCCGAGCCCGACACGGCCTTTACTGCATGTCTTCCCCCATCTCTCTCCCGTTTCCTGTCAGCCTACTGTCTGTCCCTTCAAAAAACAAATAAAAGGCGTAAGCCGCAAAGAATATCTAAAACCCCCCCCCCCCCCAAAAAAACACATTTATATTAGTCGTTTATATTAGTCCTATACACATTTTGTCCAAACATCACACGACCTGGTGGAGACCTGTGCTCCGAGCTGCACTTTTCTAGTGCAATCCCTCAATCTCAGTCCAATATGATGCATGCCAAATGCATGGCGATTCTATGCACACCCCTTTCTCCTTTCTAAACCCTGTGCCACAGATCTGATGAAATGCTTTATTGTGATGTTCCAGAGTGGATTTTACAGGATTTGTGTAAGTCGCTCTTAATGTGCGTTTATTCTTCTTCTGCTTGTGTTCTCAACACATGGCATTTTAAAGCCAGATGTGCCAAGCAGAACAGATGGCAATACCTAGCAGGGACTGACGCACACAATGCTCTGATGTGTCATGGACTAATTGTGTAACTTAAAACAATCTAGGTGACAATTAAACCCCTAGAAGGGTTGCAGAAACAAAATGATTTTTCAGGTCCCCATTCATCGATCTTTAATTGATATGCTTAGATCTGTAATATGCTCCATGTAATGTAAGCAGGTAATCTAACAAACACAACTGGGAGAGAACAATTACTTGATGTTTTTACTATAGCTCAATCAGACATAAAGGATCTCTGTGCTGAAAATAATGTATTTACTTAACGTATTATTAAATATAGTAAAGTAATGTGTAGTTTGTAGCTTGTTGTGTTTTACATACTAGTGCGTACGTACAGTACAGTCGTACACCTATGTTTGTGTCTAAAATGAGTGATGTTGATGTTAATCTAGACATAATCTACTAGCCCATTGGTTCCAACCCTTTTTATACTGAAGTACAACCCCAGAAAATAGTTGGCTCTCCAAATTAAGTGCCACCATCATAACTGATGTTAGAATACAGGAGCCTATACCTCATTCATTCATTCATTCAAACCTTTATTTATTCTCAAAAGACATTTAGGTACCCCTCATTTGCAGTGTCGTTGAGTTACAACATAATACAATATTTTCATAGCAATAAACAAAAACAGAACAGAACAGCAACATTTCCTCTAAGTACTGTAGCACATGTTTAAAAACAGTTGCAGATACTTGGGGGTGAGTCTGCAATCAAAGATTTAAATTGACCGATAATTTGGATTATCGTAAATGGACCTAAAGTGTTTGCAACTTTGTGCTTGTCTTTACAGATGAGAGACAAGGAACCCTCAGGCTGAGCAACCTGACTAACAACATGTCAGGGAAGTTTGTGTGTCGAGCTAGCAACACGGCTGGCTCTGATAGCTGCTCCATCAACCTGGAGGTTATTACATGTACGTACATGCTAACAAGAAAGCCATTATGTCATTACTGCAGTACTATGTACAGTAGATCACTTGAACATTATTACTGTGATTCCTGGTAGTGAGAATGAGCACAGTAAAATCACATACGGGTCCAACTCTGGATTTGACAGCATACCCCCTCTGACTCTTGTCCTTTAGCCTCCAATACAGGCATGATTGCAGTAGCTACCTTGGGGTCCATTGTGGGACTGGTGGCCATGCTACTTTTCCTTATCTTCATACTGAGGAGGAATAGGGACACAGAGGAGGAGATTGCCAATGAGATCAAGTGAGATTGTCTGTGTTACTTGAAAGTGAATAATTTGTTCCGATTTGACAACATCATAATATGATTCTTTCTTTTTATGTCTAAATCTGTTGACTTTCCCCCTGTTTCTCTGTCTGGGTTTACCACAGGGAGGATGCTCAGGCCCCTAAACGAGTGTCTTGGGCAAAAAGTACCTCAGGCTCAGACGTTAACTCCAAGAATGGCACGCTGTCTTCTATTGGCACAAGTCCTCAATCCCAAGACCCCCATCAGCCCAACTTCCACTACCCATATTCCCCTGTGTCATCCTCTGACATGGGCTCTATGAAGAATGCCTACCAGCTTCAGCCTGGTGAAACCAACCCTCTTCAAGGACTCCCGGGGTACCACCTCAATGGCACCCCGTCGCATAAGCTCAGGCCTCCTAGCATGAATGGTGGCCCCCGACACACTCCTCGGAGGCCAAGGCCCCCCACCCCCATCAGGACTGAACGGGCCCAACCTCAGGTGCCACATCCCCTCACCGTGTCCCCACCAATCAGCTCCATGTCTCTGACAGATATGGGAGGTGTTATGGTACCCACTAAGAGTCAAGCTGGCTCACTGGTGTAGGAGTTGGATGTCTAACACCTTTGACATTTTTAAATAAAATAAACAATGATAGCCTGTTTAAGAATGGAGAGACACAATGCCTTGGAATGGAATGCACTTTTTTTTTGTTAAAGAAAGAAGAGGAAAATATCTCACACTTAACTTTGGTCAAATCAGCACAAATCATACAAACTCCAGTCCTGTTTGTATGTACCAGTAAGACGCGCAAACGCGGGAAGCGAACGCAGCTGAGACCCTGCAGATCATGTCTGTCTGTCTGTCTGTCTGTGTGTCTGTCCCGCTGTTACTGTATATGTGGCCCCTTTTGTGCCCATATATGGAGCTGAGTGGACCTGGCCCCTTTTGTGCCCATATATGGAGCTGAGTGGACCTGGCCCCTTTTGTGCCCATATATGGAGCTGAGTGATTGCTGATGCAACACACTCCATATTTGGATAGCGGGACAGACAGACAGACACACACACAGACAGACATGATCTGCTAGGTCTCATAGTAAGTGCTCACTGCATTCGCAATAATGTTGTTGGATTCTGAATTACTAGAGAATTGCCTACTGTTTAATACTATATAATTTGTTTATAATTGTATGAACAGGTTTTCAGAATGGTCTTTTGCACTGTTAAGATTACACATAGGTATTTACTGTAATGTACATGATATGCCACATGAGTACATGAATTTAATTTACTCTGAGTCCCCATTATTCCTGGATATTTCATTTGAATTCGTTTTGCAACAAGTGATGTTTTTATATTATAAAAATTGCATATTAATCAGGATAATCAGAAATATGTATGTTTTCATACAGTAGGATCTAAAAATGGGTTACCTCTGCTCTCAAACACTGGCTGGCGCCTGGCATTCACTGATAGTTACTTGTGTTTATTACACAGCTTGGTTGAATGCTTGATTCTGATTGGCCAATCGCTGAATTGATAATGACCAATCAGCTCTAACAGGCTGCTGTCAGTGTCTAATCAAAGACTCTGAGCACCCGTCAGCGCTGCTCGATTTTATGTTGTAGCCTACCCAACATGACAGGCATGTAAACACACAGGGCTGTATTTTGCGTAAGTACCAGGTCTTATTACTTAACTTAAGACCTGGAGGAGTGGTCAATGCTCTTTGGCCACTCAGAATAGCCAAATGGCATTGATCACGCCTCCAGGTCTTAAGTTAAGTAATAAGACCTGGTACTTAAGACACGCAAAATACAGCCCACAATGTCATGCAGCTAAACATTGCTCTCAAGAATGCTTTTGAAAACATTTGAAATGAGAAATACACAATGCAGTCACCGAACATGTATTCTATTTGATCAACACTTCCTTGTTTACCCAGTGGAATACTTCTATTATTGTAAGCAAGGAAATACTTTGTTTTGTTGTTACTTTGGGGTCCATTTATTTATTCATTAAGTAGCCTTGTAATATGGTGATTACTTATCACCCTGTCAGATTTTATTTATCAACAATGGGCGACAATTATCCCTTACTTATCAGGGTTCCTTTCACTGGCCAATGTGAATGTGGCACTCATGAGATCATATATCCACACTGCCCATTATGGTAGTTGCATTGTACCTAAAATGTTTAAGTGTAATGCTGTTGAGTTTGATGGTTATATTTAGTTCATGCCATTTAGAGTTCTGGGACTTTTTCAATAAACACCATTCTCAAGTTACCATTATTTGAATCATTCAGAGTTCTAGTCACTTCAGCTGTGCTACAAGAATTTTCATATACACTATCATGGAAACACAAGATTAAAATATTACCGGTAAATAAATATCAAACAGTGCCAAATAAAAATATTTCTGCGATATTACAGTTCAACAGTTTTTTTTTTTATTGGAGTGTGATAAGGTTTGTTTCAAAACGGCATTGCAATATCATATTACCATGATGCCATAAGAGTACACCACAGTGCTACCAAAGAGCACTCAAATACATCTACAGCATTTCACACTTTTTTTCATAGGGCCTACAATCAACAAACATACTATAACAGTAAAGTATAATAACCACAGTCAGATAGAAATAAAGGACACTTTAGTGTGGAGAAACAATTGACAAAATTGCTGTAACAAATCTCAATGAGCAGCTTTATAAACACTACCAAATGCTATAAAAGCAGGAAAATCAATTTAAGCTTGCAGACAAGACAATATCACATGTAGATGGATGGGCATGGATTTAGGTCAAAAGATATTCAATGACGATTATTGCACTGATTAAAAATGTGATCTGCAATCATTTTCAGAGGTGGTGAACATATGCATACAAAGCACTGAATGTGGAAAAAACACAGGTGTGGAAACAAACCCTGGGGACCAAAATGACGCCTCTATCTGAACTACATCAACTACGGTATGTTTTATTAAGTTTGAAAGCCTAATAGTTCTGTACCTTTGGATTAGTCTCTCAAGCCAACCTACTGTATATCTTGCACAATCTTCGAATGCTACATAGGCAGCCTGGGGTTCTGTTATGACTTTTTCCCTTTGTTTCTTCTCTTGTTATGACTTGTAATTCAAATTCATGGGTTCGTGAAGTAATGCTTGACTCCACCGACAGTGAAACTATGCGTTTGTGCACCCACTGTGAGAAGGAAGGTTTTGGTCTCGATCATGAATATTATATAATATGTCAAATGAACCTGTCACGGACCAGCAGCGAAATTCAGGGACCCTTGATTTACACAAATTAACAGGCAAAACAGAAGTTAGGCAGAAGCATTTAAAATTGTGGAAGCATACAGTACACATGTCTTGAGAGACTACCTGCCGATATTAGGAAACCAGTTAAATGGTACATCTCAAGTCTCTTATTTGATATTTTCTTGTCTATTACCTTGCTTGAAGCTGTTCTGGTGTGCCATTTTTAAAGTTATCCCAAAGCACTTATTTTTGCTCAGAGGAGCGAGGAGGGATGGGGGCTACCATTTGTATCAGTGTGAATATACAGTAACAGTAACGGCAGACATTGGCAGCAGATCCAGCTGTGCCGCTGTAAGAAACTGACCTCACTTCACATTCTTCTCCTCACATGGTGAGGGAAATGTGGATGCAAATAAAGAGACTTGGGATGCATCCAAACTTCCAAAGAGTAACAAACCAAAAGTAAAAGCCTTCACAATAGGCCACCACCTACCATCACTAGTATATAAAGTCCATATAAGGTCCATTATTGAAATGTCTATGGAATAAATGTAATCATCAAACATCTGACAGCAGACTTCTGGCAATTATCATCCTCATCACCTCATTTGTTCCTAAAGAAAATGAGAATAGAATTGCACAATTATTAAGTCTTGAAAATCCCTTAGAGCCAATGAAAATCCATATGTAGTAGTATTTCATGTGAACAGTGTATTTCATGTGAGGTCTATCTAGCTTTTCAAAATGCTCACCTTCTAGAATCTGGTGTACTCTTATGTCACGGACATACTGCTGTACTGCGTAGTCTTTCAGGTAACCATAGCCACCATGCATCTGAAGAGCTTGGTTGCATATCTGTTACAGTATGTGAACAGATGCACAAATAAAAAATCATTACACATTGTAGTTGTAATAGATAGACAAGGAACCATCTACCATCTATTTTCTTTGCTCAGTAGAAATTAATTTTTAGTTACTCACACCAAAGCACTCATCTGTGGCAAAGAGCTTGGCCATGGAACAAAGGGAGACAGCGTCAGACCTGCCCTCCTGGAGTGCCCTCGCAGCCTCGCGCACCAGGAGACGTGACGCAACTAGCTTGGTGGCCATTTCTGCCAGCTTGAACTGTAGAAACTATACAGAGAACACACAGAAAGAAGACAAATAACTCATTTTTGACCAGCAACACCATGCTGACTGGGCCTAAAGTAACTAAGGAGTATTTGGATGATTACGTTGACTGCTTTAATGATGGGAGGTTATTACCTGGTTGTTGGAGAGAGTCTCTCCGAACTGTTTGCGTACCGACACGTGATCACGCGCTAGCTGCACACAGGCGTGCGCTGCACCAAGAGAACAGGAAGCTGTGGACATGAGTGCCAGGAAGTGTTTCAATAACTTGAAGTCAAAGTAAAAGATTTATAGACATGTATCTAGATTCTGGTGATATCTGAAAGGCTAAGACTTAATATTACAGTATAGACAGGTCCGTGTTGATCACATGACTATAGAGGTGGTGTATACCGATTTGTGTGACGTATGGATAAAATGTGTGATATAAAGAAATGTGTTTTGCAAAAATCTGCCTCATGGTGCCGCTATAACAGGCCGTTGTGGGAAAATTGGGGCAGAGGTTCTTCGTTGGCATCCAGGGAGTGTGTGCACAGTTTGGCATCGAGACGGACGGACACACACGGACGGAGTGCAAAACATACTCTCCCATGCCTTTGGCCTGGTGGAGACAATGAATATCTCTAGTTTTTAACGATGGAAATGAATGTCTATTTGCAAGACATCTCATTTGCAAGGAAAGCATTTACTGAACATGTATACAGTACATTTAACATTACCAAAACAATAACGTTGATAATGGCTGGCGTTTTCATAATCTGCCCCCCTCACCAATATTGATCCTGCCTCCATTCAAGCCCTTCATAGCAATCTTGAAACCCTGTCCTTCTTGACCAATCCGATTTGTCACTGGAACGGGACAATCCTCGAATATCACAGCTCTGGTTGGCTGAGAGTTCCACCCCACCTTGAAGAGAGAATATTAATATGATATAGTCCTCTATTCTGAACCATGAATATGACCAAATTCTGCCATCTAGTGGATATTATCCATGGCATATACTGTATCTATTGGGTAGTAGGTACACACGGTCAATAAATGCCATATATTTTATGCACAAAGACAGCACTGTCTTTCTCAAATGCAACAGTATACGGGATTACGGGAGTATACCCAGTATTTTATCAAAAATAGTGCCTTCTTACTTTTTTTTCTTTCTTGCCAAAACTTAGTCCTGGTGAGCCCTTCTCTACAACCAGGCAAGAGATGCCCTTGGCTCCTTTCCCCCCTGTTCTGCACATCACTATATATACATCTGTATCTCCACCACCACTGATGAATGCCTAACAGAAAGCACATGAAGAGATTAGTAGCATATGGTTCATTATGATCGTATACATACAGGTACATTCTACATTGTACCTAGGAAGGAACCATTCAAGGAAAAGTACCTTAGAACCATTCAAGATGTAGTGGTCATCATTCACCAGTCGTGCAGTAGTGAGAAGTGAGGCTGCATCGCTGCCAGCCCCTAAACATTAAATAGAAAGAAGTAAGCCCCTTAACAACATTTCATACGGGATTATTATGTCTTTAATTATGAGCAAGAGGATCCATGAATCTAAGGTTATGTGCCATATTAGAGACTCACCTGGTTCAGTGAGACAATAGGAACCAAACGTGTTCATCAAGCAGAGATCAGGACAGTACCTCTCCCTTTGCTCAGTATTTCCATATGTGTCTATCATCCAATTACACATGCTACAAAGAAAGAAACATACCATTGATCTGTCATCAGATAAGAATTTAGCGAACAACCACCACACCAACCTACAACCACTGCAATGTTAGGGAAAATAAAACAAAGAAAATCTGTCATTGAAAGAAACCTTCCAATAAATAAATCAAATTGTATCAAACATATCTGTATCTCACTTGTGGATGCTGATATAAGCTGTGGTGCTGACACAGCCTGTGGATAAGGCCTCCATGATCACTGATGTATCCAGACGAGATAAACCGGATCCTCCCACCTCCGGTTGAACATAGATCCCACCAAACCCCAATTGGGCTGCCTTCCGCATTGTCTCCACTGGAAATATTTCCTAAAATAAAATCACATATTTCACATCTTTAATGAATCAAGATGGTACATTTTGCAGCAAACTGAATGTATAAATGCCTTCTGTCAAACTTAGAAAAGAATGTGAATTAAGGCTGATGGCAATGTCCAATAATTACAAATATTTCACTCTACTCCTGTATAGCTTTGAGATGTTACTTGCATTAACTAGGGACAATTTGTAACTGTGTAACTTGAGGTGGTGTTTAACAAGCTAGATCATAGATAGCTCAATACTGCCATCAGTGGTGGCACCAATGTGTAACAACCTTGCTATACATAAAATTGCATTATTCCAGTGACTGGTACAGTATTATAATCATATATTGACTCATTATGAGTCTTGTAATACTACTGCCATACCTTTTCGTCCCACTCAGCCATGTGTGGAGCCATCTCATTGGCTGCAAAGTCAAAGGCCATCTTCTGAAACTCCTTCTGTTCATCTGTGAGTCCATGGGAAGCTACACAAACCATAACCGTTACAAAATACTTTGTTAAGCACTTTTCTCACTTCACTTGATTCATCTTTTGTACCAGGGGCCTCTGGTTGGGCATTCTCATTTCCTCTCATAGTAATGTGCCATAATATATTATTAATTGTAATATATTGAGAGTTAGAAGAGGTGTGCAATTGTGCAACGCAGCCTCTGAGTGGGTGGGTCTGGAGGACGACAACTGTCAACCAATGACAAACAGTGCAACATATTGCAAATTTGCAAGTCAGAAGTAGTATTGTATATTACATTATTATTATAGTTTCTCGAATGAATATATAACCAATGTGGCCATTCAATTCATTTGGCAATTCATGTGCTAAATCAAGTGTCATATTCAATTCTAAAGCTTATTTGCAATACCTCTCTAAAGGGACTTACGGTCGATGCATGAAGCTATTCCCCGTCTCTGCTCGTTGTTAAATATTAAACGCTGGTTTCTTCCTATGCAGGACCTCAGTCTGACAACTCTTGCTAACGTCCTGGCTGCCGCCATCTTTCTTTACCTTAGTGCAGTTGTTATGTCTTACGTCACTCACAGCGCTGCTCAGGGGAAATGTAGTTCCATAGTACGCCATACACACTTCAAACGCTTTTACCACACTATGGCTATGACATTTATCAGATTCAGAGCTTGAGGCGGGACATGAGCTCATAGTCATATAACTATTCATGAGCTCATGTGAATACGAATAAGCTGTTATGTATCAACGTCGGTCATGTTTGTAAATTGGAGGTGAAACAAAAACAACGAGATCGGGACTGGTCGTACATTAAAACGAGCGCACTACAACAAAGGCAAAGCGCATGCTCTGATATTTTGTTCATCTGACATCACAGCCGCGGGAGTGTGGACTGTGGATGAGTGTAAAAGTAAAAGGTAACGTTTATGCATAGGCTAAATTATCAGTTGTATGTTTTATTGTTTTTAGAATTTAGAAACTCAAAGAGAGGCTGTTTGCGAATCACTCTATCTGACTGTTTATTGTGTATTGTGTTTTTCAACGTAACAGCATACATGTTTTAAGTATAGAGCTCACAGGAAGTTGCAATACCCTCAACTCATCCAAATTGCTTTTGCGATTTGCTTGTATTAAACAACATGAAACTCACCAACATTGCAATTTGCAGCTGTAGTGAAAGCTTGAATTGTTCTCTTTCAATCTGCAAAGCGTTTGTTTGATAAAAATTCACCGTAGACATGTTATGAGCTACTTTCTGTCAAGAAATTCTGTGCAAGTGACGTGTTGGAGTTTGGAAGCACTTTTAATTAACGGGTCGTGCTGCGCTGCTGCCTCCTCCAACACTTAGAAAAAGAATCACCTGCACAACATTTCTTGACATAAAGTATCTCAGTATCTCATCATTCTTGACATAAAGTATCTCTCACAACACAACCATCGCTTTGCAGTTTGAAAGAAGATAATTCAAGCTTTCCCTACAGCTGCAAAAGCAAAGCAAAGTTACCATGTTTACCCAGGGTAACTGAACTAAGCTCAAGAACTTGTTTATAGCCAGGCCCTGCTCATAGAACATTTCATGGTAGGGGTTCAATGCCTTGCTCAAGGGCACTTCAGCGGTGGTAATTTGAACGTGCCGGTCCGGGGATACGAACTAGCGACCTTCCGATATCAAGACCGCTCCGCAAACCGTTCGGCCACTGCTGCCCCAATGTTTGTGAGTTTAACGTCATTTAATGCAATCATATTGGACTTTTCTGTTTGGATGTATGTGCTGTCAAGGCCAGAAGGTAGTTTTTTGGCTCTCAGTAGGCGTTCCCACATAACTTCCTGGTTTTATGATGATGACACGCACATAGTCGCATACCTTCTATACAAGCAGATCACTAAAGCAATTTGGATGAGTGTGGATTCAATGGAGGGTATTGCAACTCTATTCTACTCATTATAAAAAAATCTAGAGTTGCAATTAAATTGCGGCTACGCCAGGGCCGAGTTCAGGGTAGCTGAGTCTGTTGCAGACTTTTTCAATCTTATTTTTAACAGACATGAAGTGAAATGATCCATGTGGCCTCCCTCTACCCTACTGATGTTTTCATCCAATTTTCTTGTAATATACAGATGTCACCAAAGAAAAGGGCCCGACTCGCCCGAGGAGGGATCACAAAGAAGTCAGGTGAGTGCTGGGTTGAGAAAACAATTGAATGAATCTGACTGACTGACTGACAGATTATTCTGGAATTATCCTACCAAAGAACTGTGCTTTTCCCCTGACAACACAGTCATAGATGAGCCTAATGTAAAAGATGACAGTGAAGAGATCCCTCCAAAGTCAACAACAAAGATGAAGGCTTCATCTTCCGAGGAATCCAGAATGTTAGAGAAGAAGACAAAAGAAGTTGATAAACCACAGTACTGTCACTGGTTGATGAAGTCAGAACCTGAAAGTCGCTTTGAGAATGGAATAGATGTAAAGGTACAGTAGCTAACTGACAACATAAAAAGTAGTAATAACAAATAATCTAAATACTGAAAATTGCATATCTACAACATCACATGCATTGAGCTTGTAGATTGGCAAAGTATAGGGCTTATAATAGATTTAGTTGATTATAAAACATTAATGTTCTTAATAATTTGTTAAAGTAATCACTAAGATAATCAATAGTTGCAGCCCTACTTCAGAATCAGCATTATTTTTCACATCACGGTGCACGTGCAAAGAAGTAGGTCGTAGATCGTAGGTTCGATCGTCTTACTCCTACCGCCCAACACTGACAGATGCCGCCCCACGTGCACATTATGTCCCTCCTCCGAACACGGGCTAATTGACTACCGGTATATTCACACAACGGCAATATTGCTCTCACGTCATATTTGCGTGTACTCGTGTAGGGATGAAATGCTACCCTCAGTACCCTGGCTGGCACTCGAAGTGCAAAGGGGCCGCTGTGTGAATATGGTGAGTTGTGACGCTCAACAAAGCCTAATGCACCATGGTGGAGGGTCAAATATTTTTCTTTTCTTTACACTAGAACTGTGACTGTCAGGCACCGACCTTTTCAGGTCTACTTACATTGAAATTAGCCTCTATGTTTTTAGAACTTGCTCAATATATCTGCTGGTTCACTCTACAGTTTGGGATTGAGGACCTGAAGGCTCTTCCCAATCATACTGGATGCTGGGATGGTGTTCGCAACTATCAGGTAGGTCTACTGCTGGTAGATTAAGGCATTGATTCATGTACTGTAATGACAATAATTGTATGATCAGTTGAGGAAACAATGCCCCATATGTGCCCTCTCCCTACGCTCATTCTGTAGCTCCGAGATGAGGTCACACCCTGGGCCCCTCCCACCGCGGATCAGAAACGGCACATGTTTCCACAAGGAACACTTCTTACCCTTTTCTGCACAATGAATCCAAAAATGAAGGGCCACAAACGTTTTATACTAATTCAAACTTAGCCCCGGCCGAGAAAATCCAACTTCAAACGGCTTTAAAAGCTTTAGCGCCTCCCCTGGTCGAAAGTAGAATTACATTTCCAACTGACTTCAGTTCACTCGACATACACGCACACACGCACGACTTCCTTGATAAACATGGAAGCGGCTGACTAAACAACCGTTTAAAGTTGTCTTTTCTCGGCCGGGGCTAAGTTTGAATTTGTGTAAAACGTTTGTGGCCCTTCACTTTTTGGATTCATTGTGCAGAAAAGGGTAAGCAGCGTTCAAACATGCGCCGTTTCTGAACCGCGGTGGGAGGGGCCCAGGGTGTGACCTCATCTCTGAGCTACAGAATGAGCGTAGTGGAGGGAACATACTGGGGCTAGCTCTGAGGGTGCTTTTTTGTTGGTATACTGTAGCTACAGTATATAATCTTTGGTTCTATTCTCCCTGGTAAAAGTGCATGTCTCCAAAATTGTCATCCTATAGGCCCGCAACTTTATGAGGGACATGAAAGAAGGGCAGCTAGCTTTCTTCTACCACAGCAACTGCAAGGAACCTGGAATAGCAGGAATCATGATAGTAAGTCTCTTTTCCAAATGACAATAGCAGTGTAAAAGCCACAGATGTTGCAGGTCAGTTTGTTGTATTATGTTTTCTAGATTGTGAAAGAAGCCTATGTGGACCACACTCAATTTGACAAGAAAGATGTCCATTTTGATGCATCCAGCAAGCAAAGTAACCCTAAATGGAGCATGGTAAAATAATTATGGAATAGTGACCTTTGTAATTCATTGACTTTTTAGATATGAATCAAGTTGATCAGGTTTTAACCTTTTTATATTGCTTTTTCTGTCTCAGGTAGATTTGCAATACCAAAGAATGACGGCACGTTTTATTTCTCTGGCTGAGCTTAAGAAATATCACCTGCAGCACAAGGCCAACGGAGGACCCCTGAAGGACATGGCTCTCTTCACAAGAGCAAGGTTGTCTGTGCAACCTCTCACCAATGGTATGTAGTGTAGTTTTGGACCACATATTTTAAGGTTTCCTGTAACTTAACTTTGTCTTACTTCATTGTTCTCTTTGGTAGACAGTAAGTTACAGTAACCTCATTATCTTTCCCCTCCAGAGGAATTTAACTTTGTCCTGAGTTTGGAGGATAAAGATCCACTGTGAAAAATTTGGCTGTGGAGTGATGCTTTGAAGCAACAACAAATGTTAAACAAATACTCATTTGTATTTTCGTTTTCCTTTTAATAAACATTTAAAGAATATTATTAAAGGTGATTTTTGTCTTAGTTACGAGTGATTTATTTTAATGTCTGTACAACTGCACCTGTCTTATTCACTTGAGATTAAAACACTATCCACATTTCGGTTCTAGGACCTTCATCAGGTTGTCTAACATTTGAAAGATAACCTGACGAAGGTCCTTGAACTGAAACATAAATTAACAGTAATTACTTAAATTTTAATTGCAAGTGAATAAGACATGTGGGTGTTCTTTGTCGACCCAGGATCTTCTATGCACCTATACCATACACCCATGTTGTGCACAAAAATGTCACTCTTTAAGCTTAGTGGTCAGTCAATGTTAATGAGATATTACAATTGTATTTGGTATGTTTAAAACAATTTGTAATGTTAGACAGATATTGCATTTTTTTCCAGCATTAAACTGTAAGCTGATATGCACACACTTCAATTGAGCAGCAAATATTAGCTAGTCAAATAAAAGGTTTTCAATTTATTTCAGTAGAGGGCAATGGATGATTAGTAATTGGCCACAAAAGATAGTTCTACTGCTGTACATATCTCAGGTTAAAAGTCTAAAATGATGTTAGAGGCAATAGGATTTAGTTTGC
Source organism: Protomyctophum bolini (assembly GCF_963924005.1). NCBI lineage: Eukaryota > Metazoa > Chordata > Actinopteri > Myctophiformes > Myctophidae > Protomyctophum > Protomyctophum bolini. The sequence goes on along the minus strand of NC_137870.1, from coordinate 33,875,785 downwards.
TAGATATATTTAGGCACAACATTCAAGTCTCTAATGTGGAGGATACACAAGACTTATTCTATCGGACCCCGGATACAAGTACTTTACACCCTCTTATAACACCACTGGAATGCTGAGGTAAAGCATGTGAATCTTAATATTTAGTTGTTTTGTGGCACTGTGTGTACTGCATAATTATGTGTACAGGAGGTCAACAGGGCACAAGACAATCACAAGTTGATATAGCTGCTCTTATTTACAGTTCATAGAATCTAGGGGATAATTATGTCATCTTGCTCATAAAAGGAAAAAAAATCATTGTTTCAGAGGCCCACTTCCCATTAATCATTTTTTCTCAATACAAATTAACTTCAAGATAAAGCAGTGCAACGTTTTCATTTCAGATTTCCCAAGAATGTTAGGAATGCCTTTGATTAAATGTGGAATGTTGGAAATTAATTTCATTTCTTTGAAATTCCACAAATACCATATTCACACAAATCTGAGTTGGATAAAAGTTAATATACACAAAGCATTATTGTGTCATGGATTGAGACAAACAATGTTGATCACATAAAAATGAGGCAATACCTTTATGTGATATTTCACACAAGGTCAACAGATTTAGTTAAGATTTAGTTTCGATTAAAAAAAGAAAAAGAAAGTTGACGGAAAATACTTGCAGCGGCCAGTAAGGCCACTTGCAAATGGCTGATACAGGCGACTTTTCATTGTTCACTTTTGTCTTCTTCCTCCTCCTCTTCCTCCCTTCTTCAGCAGCCATAACAAAGGAGGGCTACTTTATCTGATATTGTGAGGTGGCTCTATTCCTTCACAGATGCTGACGAAGCTCTAAAAGAGAACGGTACAGGATGATGACACTAGCCGCTTTCTTCCCTTGCTGCCTGTTCCAGTGCACTCTCATTGGCAGCAGAGCCTTCAAACCGCTGAGCTCCGATCACCGCCTGGTGAGACATACTCTTCCTCACCACGTCTCCCTTCCTCCACAGTGTGATTTCCTTAAAAGAGAATGAAGATAAAATAAATTAATAGACTCATGTTTAATAACATTGCTCAGGCTATCCTTGATGTTTGGAATGTATTGAGTATTTTATATGAGTATATAATTATTAGTATTTTGCCCATTTGAATTCTTTAAATACCTGCTGTTTGAAGTAGCGCCTTTCTTCCTCGTCAATCAGCACAAGGTTAAGGTAGTAGCGTACAGAGAATTTTTTGTTGATGTCTCGCATTGTGGGAGTCATCTCATAGCCAGCCAGAAATAATCTAATTGGAATGGACTCTCCTTAAAATGAATACAATAAACCAAGTGAGGTTGGTGAAAACACTGCATGTTATAGTCAGTAGTAATGATGGGTTAAGGAAGGACATAAGCCTCAATCAAAAAACATTTGACTCTTAGTCTACACAGTAAAATCCTTTGTTTTAATTTAACTATTAAAGTGTGCGTCCATTTTTACACACCAAGTTAAAATAACAGAGGATTTTACTGTATTGGTTCTTGTTGTATCATGCTGTGTTTTTGAACCGCTACCAAGTCATTTACCTCTGACCGGTGCACCATCCATGATCTCGTACTTGGCTATGGTGTCGTTTTCATGGTATACGCTTGGTCCGGTGCCTGTTGTCTCTCGTTTGATGATATCAATCTCCATGTGCTTAATCTTAATCCTTACGAGAAGGAAGTAGATTTTCCCCACAATGACATCTTTCAAGTGGTACCTGTGTGGGACAGTTCATAATAGGCATCAGAAACTTGTAACCCCCCCAAAAAGTACAATTGTGGAAAAGTTTTAAAAATGTTATGCGATCTCCATCTGCTAAAAGGAAGTTATGAAAGTTATGAAAGTTATTATAATAACAATTTAACTATTCTCAAATTGTAGATAGTGACTTTGGTGGTGAAGTTATGCAATTATTAGTGCATAATATTCTCAAGACTTACTTGGATTTGTTATACTCGAACTCAATATGGAGACAGTCTTCAATTCCAACTTCCATTTTGATGGATGAGTTGAGCTCTGGGTATGTGCTCAGTGTGTGGACAACAATATCCATCTCTTTACTAATATCATTCAGTCTTCTGCTGACTGTAGCCCTCAGAAAGTATCTGAAAATAATAAGAGATAATGAGCAAAATAAATCACCTGGAACAGAACTGTTCAGATAAACTGCTGCAACAGTGTCCATCATCATAACAGAGTAAACAGACATGCATGTAAAACAGTAACAGCCAGGTTGGATTATTAACTTGATCTTTTTTGCTGAGGAAAATGCAAACAGGAAAAAGTATGCACAATAGATAATGCTCCCATGAACATTTATCGGTTTACCACTTTTGGTGGTAAACCAAAAAATGTTCATGGGATTATTATTGTGCAGCCTTTATTTTTCACGAGTTCTATTATCTAGCACTGCTGTTGTGTGGATCGTGGATGTATGTGGTTTTATAAACCCTTTGAATAATGTAAACATGAAAGCCAGTGGTACAGTACACACAAAGAGAAAGTCAGCACACTAAAGCTGCACTGACTGCAAACCATTTGTATTTATTTGACTCCTTTACCGTAGCTTAACATTCTGGCCTGTGTAGGACTCGTATGGTTTCTCCACATGAGTGAACTCAAAGTCAAAGGTCTGTGACTGAGTTAGTTCACCAGGTCTTGCAAGATCTTTCACCAGAGAAACAAACTCATGATGGTTTCCCCTATCGTAGTACAGCTCTAGGAAGGAAAACAAAGAATTGTCAACAACTATTTCTAGGGTTGTAAAATGCAACATAGGGGTTCATAATCATATTCAAAGATTCTGAAATAGTAATCATTTTACATAAAACCCACCTATTTGACCAACAAATTCAATTTTGATCCCTTGATGTTCCAGTCTCTTTCCAGGGTTCTTGAGTGTGACGTTCACCTTACCACTAACCGTCTCACCATCATAGAAAAGAAAGTATTTGTCTTTCTTTCCATCTTCAGTCTTGTGTTCTGCCTTCTTTCTCGTTTCAGCATCATTCAGAACAACATCGATTTCTGCACTTTGCCCAAAGCTGAAGAAACTCATTGTAGAAGCGTATCTGTCGTGAACCTGGCCGTGTACGAGTGACACGTACTGTACGTTACTCTAACTTATTTGCAAAGTAAGTCAAGTTATTTAGCAGTGACTATACATTCAGAATGTTATGCAACACCTACAGCCTATACGACATCAAACCCCAATAGAATTGGAGAGAAAATGTTTATCCAGGTTAAAAGTCAAAGATATTTCAAATCATTTTAGCACTACATGTCCTCATCATTTCCATCGATTAAGAAAAAAACAAATCCGTTATGGTTAGGCTCCGTCTAATACTTAGCATATGAGGTGTTCTTTTTTACCATCTGTCGAATTTAGCAACGTCAACAAGCATTAAAGTCGTCTAAAATGTATTTCCTTATGGTCAGTCCGTATCTTTTCTTAAACAGTAAAATGTAATGTAAAATGTTGTCAAATGATCAGGAAGTACGCCAGAGCTGCGTCAGCAAAAATACTTCCGGTTCGACTATTTCAAAATAAAATGCCTTTTATGTTCCTTGTTTAATACGTCGTCGTACGACGATGTTCCGCGCGCCAGTCCAGTCAAAGAGCTTCTATAGAATATCTTTGGTCCAGTCCCAACAATGTCAAACCTCTATTAAACCGCAATGAAACCGAAAGCGTTGCATTTGACTGCCCATGCTTGCCTTTAACTATAACTAAATCATGAATCTATTTAATTTTGCAATTATTCGTGCACAACTGCACAGTGCGCGCGCGCACACACACACGCACACACACACACACACACACGCACACTTTTTCCCACTCTACTCACTTTCCCTGCTCTCTCTCTTTAGTCAAACAGAAAATATATTTTCAGGTCAGGATTCCAATTTCATACAATCAAGAGAAAGATAATGATATAAACAAGTGAATTGATTGATGACCACGGCAAGGTTAAAATGTATTTTGTATTTAGTGAGACTGAATATGTCCGTTTAATAATGTATGCTGACACTATTTAGACTGAAAATGTACCTTCCCTTTTATTTTATTATTTATTATTACTTATACTATTAGCTAGGGGTCCCCAGCAAATTAGGAATAGTTTATTTCACGGCTAGATTAGAAATGAGCCCAATGAGAGAATGTATAAGATTGACTCTCTCTAGTCTGTACTGTTTTCTGGGGGAACATTAGCCAAAAATAACACGTCAGCTATTTTGGAAGAGATTTGGTGTAGATAGGCAAAGCCAACTCGGGTCTGGTTTTGTATAGAGGGCTTAAGTGGTTAAGTTAATGCTATACAAAATCTAATTGAAAATATTCTCTTATGGGGGCCCCAAATTATTTTCAAATAATATATTTTTTCAATTTCTATCAATTTGGGTGTCCTCGACATGAAAACGTTTGAGAACCACTGGCCTACAATAACAGTCAGTACAGCAACATTGTGTTTCCTCTTTTCACTCTAATCATTTTATCCTAGGCAGTAGTAGGCAGCATGACTCAGACTATGCACTATGTAGACAATAGCAATCATTTCAGAAACTACCATCATAATTTCACATACAATGAAATGTGCTACTCTCAAAACTTGGTCAAGTTAAAATGTATTTAATAGTAACAAAATAAAAATGAACATACCGTATAACAGTAATATCAAGTGAACAGTACACTGAACATTTTACAACAGTTCCTGAGTTATACAAGTCATTCTAACAAAATCAACACTGGCACGGTTTCAGAAAACTAATGCTACTGTACTGTTAATGATGCAAATACTGACAATGTGGAGACTGTAGATACTGTAACTGAACAGTAAGATACTGGACATTTGTGTCCCACAGACAGCTTTATTGCCATACTTACAGTAAGGTCTATTGTGTTGATGTATGAAAATTAAAAGAACAAAATTTACATGTTTTATGTACATTGTAAAACAGTGGACAATGTGTCCAATATATTTACACAAAATAATTAGTAAAGCACAGAAGGTCACTTATACTGTACACAAAAACAACACTCAAAATTATACCAAATTTATAGTAAATATTGAGTTGCAGCATAATGGGATATATGGTATTAGATTTCACTGGATTTACATATTCAGGCATATTTGTTATCACCTGTAAATACAACAAAGGCTGATAAATTGTGCCTTATGAGTGTGAGGTCACCAGCCTTTTGCAGTGCGCTACTAATCGCCCATGTAACTATTTACAAAACATTATTCAACCTTTCAACACATGAAATTGTCCATGAGTTGAGTTTATTATGGTCAAATAATGTCAAACGTTTTGTAAAACAATTTAAATATACAGTATATAGTAGAAAGTTGGGAAGTTATAAAAGAGGATTTGTCCAAAAGCCATGTGAGGGAATGTCACTTCCAGCATGTTTTACTTCTTGAATATGGTTCGAAATAATATTGATTGTGTGAGGTAAGAAGAAAAAATATAATCTAGTATTAAAAAGTAAAACAAAAACTTTAGTGATGACATTAATCACTTAAGCCTGACAGTGTCATGACAAAAATATGCAATCTACCAGTACAAGCTCAAAACGTGTTGCGAGCTTGTAGATCTGCTACATAACAACACTGCTGTACATGTATAAATCAAGTACATAGCCCCTAGGCTATGTTTGGGAATATTAGCCCCAAACTACAGATGCCAGGGTAATGTGGTTTAACAATGCCAGAAAGAATATAAAATCATTAATACATTATAAAAATAAAGAGGTTATGTCATTAAAGTTACTTTGGCAAGCTGGTTGATTCTATTTTGATGTGCGTCAGAGAATAATGTGCCATTGATCCTATAGAGCGCCATTGCTGAAATTTCACTTAAGTATGTTTTTTTTCCTACAGTTTTCTTTCCGTTCCTTCCCATCCAATTTGTTGAGTGTCAGATGACAAATGAAGATTTGTGGCGGAAATGACCCTGCATTATAGGAAAGTTCAAATATTATTTACAGTAATTTATCAAGTTTATTACAGTACTTTTATTTGTAATATGACATGTAAATATGTGTGGCTTAATTCAACGTTTGACTGCATAACAAATTTCTAATGTGAGCTTTTTTATTTTTACCTCATCAGGATCACCATATTCAACACCATCATCTTGTGCTGGCAATTTGTAGCTGAAGAAGAAAAGTGTTCTTAATTTCTTCACATTGGCAATCATAGCAACAACGTCAATGGCTTGCATTAATAATACATACAAAACTGAGAAGAATAGTTAGTAAAGACATATATTTTCATGCTGTACAGTACAAGAGCTACTCACTTATTTTCTGTATGGTCTTTGCTTGAGAAACATCCATGTCTATGAGCATGGCAAACCCCCACCATGATGCAAATCAATGCTACTAACGCAGCAAATGCCTTTAGGAGAATCCCAAGGATGTCAATATCATCTGCAAGTATTCAAACAGGACATTTAAAAATAGAACCTTCAGGTAACACATTTATACAACTCAAAGGAATTACATTGAAAATGTGTGTGTATATTTATATTAGTTTTATATATATTATACACCGGTGTATATATAAAACGAATATAAATATACAGTATGTATGTAAATAAGACTGATATGACAAAACACCTTGTAAAACATGTGTCCCTGTGAATAAGTCAAAGACACTAGTATGAAAGTGTTGAACCTTGTGTTGTATAGCTACCTTGGTTTGATAACTTAAAAAATAGTTTTAGAAAAATCACACTTCATGGAAATGAACAAACAAAGCATGGATTCAACTTATTTATTTTAAAAACCTGGTCCTCGTACTTAATTTTGGGAGAATGAAGTGGCTGTATTCTTGTTAACCATATATCACCAGGCTTTCCACATTACCAGTCAAAAAGCCTGGTTAATATTTTCTGTTCAGTGCTTACATCCGGTCTAGAGCTCGGCTACTGTATCTGCCCGGTTGACATAGGCCTACAGTACAGTATGTACAGTACTGTACAGTACATGCATCATGCATGCATATAAAGTAGACACTCCAGTGAATTGGTAGACACTCCCTGAGTGCTGAGCAGGCATCAAGCTTACTCTTTAAAATCCTCTGGTACCCACGCCCCTGCTGCAAATGTTTGAGCTCCTTATGTTTGATAGTAAAAATAGTGAAATAAAATAATGTAATCTTACACCTTGTAAGTTGAGTGGAGTAGTCTGAGTTGTTAGGAAGTGAAAACTGCTCAGTCACTATAGTATGTGACAGTTTGAAAGAGAAATTAATTAATCTTTATAACAAACTGCTTGGTCGATTTGTTTTTATTAACATTAACGTGTGCGTGCGTGCGTGCTTGTGTGTGTGTATTTTCTGTATTTGGGGACTCTGTAAGAAAAGAACCCAAATACAGAAAAGGTAAACATAACAAGAGCCCCGAAAGCTGGCTATAGGGTCCTATATACATTTATAGAATAAATATACAGACACAATGTTTTGTTTGGGGTGTCACAGCACCAAATACTTGTATGAAACTTCATTCTTAACTGTTTACCCACGATGGAACATTATGTATAGCCGGCTATGTACACACCTATGTAAACTAGGCTGTGTTGTGATAGGATATAATAGGCTATATGTACTGTATACTACTAAGAAGATGTTTGTCTGCTCCAAGGCTGAGTGAGAAGATGAGAGCCGGGAGAATGAGGCTGGTCGGTGCCATTGATACTGGGAGGAAAGTACTGGCCAGCCAAAGGATGGAGATGACTGGAGACGCCCAGAGTAATATAGTAAGAGAGTCATAGAGCCATAGGAGCAATGTTTGGAACTATAGCCCATAGGCACCCGCTTTGCGGCGAGATTAAAGCCTGTCGCTACTCTCCTACTCAGGGTCTCCTCCCAGTGGGACGTGCATCGAGGACCTCCCTAGGGAGACGCTCGAGAGGCATCCTAACCAGATGCTCGAACCACCTAAGCTGGCTCCTTTCCAGGTGAAGAAGCAGCAGTGTGACTGAACTTCCCTGGCAACACAATTGATGAAGTCAAGTAGAAGACGGCTCAAGGTAGATACCTTTTTTGCTTCTTTGCTGTGGATGCTTGTGTTGTATGCTGTGTGTATACTAGTGTGATTCAAGCTGGTGTACTACGGTATTACTGTCATTTTGCGATGAACCACAATGAAACATGTTCAGTAAATGTTTGTGGCTCTGGAATTGAATGGTGATGTGAATCTATACAGTTTTGTTGTGTTGTATCTGCCGTTGAAGGTATGTGAGTTGTAACTAGGCATGTGTAAATGTGTCCCTGGACCAATGAGCCAATTGATCACCATAGCAACCCCAACCTAGGCCTGATTAGGTTAATTCCCAACACCTGCTAAATCCTCCAAACCTGTATCTTGATTGGAGTCAATCTCCACTCACACTCCTCATGCAGCTACACAGACACATCCCAGGCACACTTTGGTAGGCCTATAGCCCTGTCCTGTTTGGATGACAATATTGCCTTTCCAACAGATACTATTTTCATAATAAAAACGATTATCGATTATTAATTTTAATAATCGATTTCGGGTCCTATTAATGATTATCGATTCATTCATTAATCTGACCCATCCCTAGTTGTAACAGGGAACAGTATGTGTATGTGGCTCTGGAACACTTCAACATGAGATCGTAGTTCAGACATTCAGTTAAACCTCTCTCATTGTACTTCTGCGTGCACTTTTTACTCTTTGTACACTAGTAAACAGGCGTTCAACAGTACATGTGGTCATTGGCAGGGTAATTAGTGCCCTGGACACTCAGCTGAGCACGCATCAAATACCTTCAGTAGTGTGTAAAATGTAGCTGATCCCTTGCGTTCAAGGTAGAACACGTATCCCCCACGAATACCGGAGAACTCGCCAGTTTACCAAGTCGCCATGGCGAAAATTATGCTAACATGCTTTGGGAGGGTCGGAATGGACACGTCCGTGAATGGGCAAGGGTGCAATGGAATGGTTTTCAAGGATTGGCGAGATCAAGACTTGGCCAGACGGCGGCCTGGCCTGGCCTTATTGTGAATACGCCACTGGTTCACATACAGTAGCACAGACACAACAAAGAATATCATTGCCAGGTAGCTATACAACAAGGGTTCAACAATACGTTTTTGGCTTTGTTTTACTACATAAAAATGCTCTTACTATTATTCAAGACCAAAACATTGTTTCACTGTATATTTTTATTTTTATCATTGCCATACTACAGAGAACAAAACACTTTTCTTTAGTCAAATAAAACCTCAACGTCTTACTAATAATGTAAAGATAAATGACTGTCACTTACAGACTTCCATCAGCTGTGGGGGACAGTGTGCATATCCTGCATCATTCTTTGCTTGACAATAATACTCCCCAGCATCCTCCTTCCTCACCCTTCGGAATTTCTGAAACAAGACATTACTTTCTAAAATCAATTGATACATAACTCCACATGCACAGCAAGCATGCACACGTAGGCTTGTGGCAATTTCCAGCACGTTGAACAATCTCTCGATGCACTGAGCACATTGGTATATGTTTTGGTTTGGCAAACAAGACAAAGTGTAATTAAAGCAAATTAACAAGGATTCTAATTCTCACCAGGCTTCCAGTGTCAACGTTTATGGTGTAGGATGAGTTGATGAACTTAGGGCTGGTCTTGGGGTCCTGAGGAAGTTCCTCCTTGTTGTGGAACCAACTGTACTGTGAGGCAGGGAAACCCTCATTCTCCAAGCAGCGTAGCTCAGGGGATGTCCCAACTGTGACTGCCACTGGTACACTGCACCGCGGTACTACAGGCTTCACTGCATAGAGATACAAACTTTACTGGGTAGCACTAACACATTAGTAAGAAAACACATGGAGAGATAAAACAAATGTCACAAATAACTATTTTATGGCAAACATAGACTACCAGGTTACAGTACCTCTCACTGCAAGACTGATGAGTATTTCATCAAAGTCCCTTTGGTCATCGATGGCGGCCACCTCACAACGGTATTCTGCCGTGTCTGCCCGTGTAGCATTGAAGATTACAATATTCGCTGGCTCTCTGAGCTGTGCTCTATCTTCCAAATCCCCTTGTAGAGAGACAACAACAGTTTATAATACAACCACTCATTTAAATAAAGCGTAATTTCACTGTCTATGATCTAGTTATTTTCAGGCACTTTCCATTTGGTAAAAGTTTAAGGAGATGATTTAGCAGTTTACCTGATATCCTGTTTTGAAAGTAGACATAACTGGGGACGCCATTCTTGATCTTTTTCCATTCAATCCTTGGGTTGTTTGTTGAGATAGACTCTATTAAACAGGTCAGTTCAATGGCTATGGAAAAAAGACAAATGAGAACAATAGCAAAATCAGTACAAAAGGCAATTTAATTACAAAACATTAAACTAATTTGCAAGAAACTTACATTCAAACTCATTTGCCCAGACAAGCTTGTCTGTAGTTCGGAGGATTACGCCAAATGATGATGGAATAAGGCCTATAAGAAAGGAAATGTACAGTATCAGAAAATGCTGATAGCACACACTGACAATAACATACAAATTTGCATTTTCTTGCCCAATAAAGTTTGAAAGATTAGATTAGAAACCTAATTTATACGTGCGATTGTGTGTATATGTGAGTATACATTCGGCTTTTTATAGTGATGAAAGTGTATCATTTGGACTGCGTTTTATTACATTTTATTAAATGCTGTATCACTTGATTTTGATACTTAGTTGACTAGGGTACCCCCGGACTCTATACTAGGTTCGCTTTTTCTCTCTAAAACCAAATATCCTACAATCTACAAACATGCACATTGTGTGTGAATTTGCAGATCTTCTATTTTCAACAACAAAAAATCCCCAGAATAGGGACTGTAGGGTTCATGTAATAACTCCCCAATTTGCATTGTTAAAGATAAACTCTGGGGCCAGATATAAATTATGCACATGTAATCTGTGTAGTGCATGATAAAAAAGGTGTTATCAAACATTCTAAGACATCTTTTATTGTAGAGAAATCTATTTAATTTTATTTAGCACAGTATAAAAACAACACAAAAAGGGGAAATACGTAGAAAATAAAAAGTGCTAGGAGGAGGCAAGAAGCCCAAAGGGCTTATACGAGGCCTCAACCTGTGTACAAGAACCAAACATTTAAAAACATGATTTGAATGCAATATACATATTAATAACAGATAACATGATTGCTAATAGTATATTGCATTCAAATCATGTTAGAATAAAGTACACATTGCCGAAAACTCCACTCTGCCATTTCTCTACCTGTGCTCAGTGGAGGCCCCCTGTCATCAAAAGTTAAGTTTACGATGGAGGTTTAATACAAATGCCGCACATTTCAATATTTCTACTGTAGTTCAGGCTTTGGTATTGTATTGTACACTTCTTACAATAGCTTGTGCGGGGGTAGGGGCTCAGTTGTTCTTAATTCAAACTGGCGATCCCCAAATATGCCTTAAAACATTATACTTGCCCTCTACAACTAAAAAACAAAACAAAAAACACCTTAAATATTTTTTTTTTTTTTTTTTTTTCAATTGGAGCTGCTCCTGTCGCAAGTTGATGTCATATGTCTATGTGGTCTAGCCCTATGAAATGTATGGAGTGCATATGCTAATAAAAAACAACTTTATGCTTCCTAAGGATAATATGAGCATCAAAGCAATATTTTAAATACTTTTTATTAGCATGGGCATTCCATATATTCCATAGGGGTGGACCACACATAGACATAGGACATATTGCGACAGGAGCAGTTCCTATTGAGTGAAAGATTCTCTATTTATGAAAGAAATTAAATATTTAAAATGTTTTTAATTTTTAATTTTAGTTATAGAGGGCAAGTATAATGTTTTAAGGCATATTTGTCATATGAGCCAGGGTTCCTTTGAAACTGGTAATTTCAAAGGAGCATGCTTTATAATACTGTGCGAGAAATAGACAGGTAGAATGATGCAAAGCAAGGCAATTTAAAACAAGGCAAGCATACAGTGAAAACACTGAATGCTTCTTGAAGCAGCAATGTATAAATGTTTAGGTTAACTATTGAACTCAACTGTGAAATTCAACACTGTAAACCAAAGGTGCTTTGAGTCTATATAGACAGTTGTACACCTGTGGTAGCCACTGGTTATTCATACTTTTTATCACATATTTCTATATATATTGTGGGGTGTCGCTAGGCAACCAGCCGCCGGGTGAGCGTCATGGCCCAGACAGCCAGTGGGGAGGAGGCAGAACACAGCCGAGGAGAACACGCCTCCTCGGCCTCGTCATCGACCAGACGTACTACCCAGCCCAACTATTGGCTCAAGGCCAAGTGCACGCGCACTTGGCCTTGAATAAAAGGAAAGGTACGTCTGGTCTTGCGCTCATTCCCCACTGGCAGCTGAAGGGGACATGACGGGCATGCACGGCGGTAAGCGACACCTCACACACACACCACCGCACACACCAGTCATTTATGTGAATATGACCGTGACACTAAAAGCCATTCTCTTCACTATAGGTAACCCGCTACCCAGACAAATCTGTTGATGACAGTTCCACTTCCCCGGAAGAGTGACAGATAACGGAGGACTGTCAACCCGGGGACAGAGAGTGGATCTATGTATATGTGGCGCTCTAAAGCCCGTTAGGATAGAGAATCCTAACACCACCCCGCCAGAGAGGAGGCGGAGATTTGATTTCATTTAAGGACATTTGAGTTGCTGTTTGTACCAGCGAAATAATAGACAATAAACGGCCCTAGTGGCCCAGTTTCAAACTGCCAGTGTGTTGGTGTCCGCTCAGTGCTCACATTTGGTGGAGAACCTGTGGGTTTATCACGAGCCACACCAACCTCTCGGCTTAAATGGAGCAGGCTCAAGCCATTGACGCGCTCCTACAGAGCCAAAACAACCTGCACGCCGCAGTTAACGAGCTAGTGCGCCACTTCGCCCGAGATGCGCCCCCCGCGGCGAAAAGCCCAAACGAAGTCTTTACCAAACTATCCCCCGACGATGATATTGAAGCATATGTCGAGCTGTTCGAGCGCACAGCAGCCCGAGAGCGGTGGCCAGTCGCTGAGTGGGCTGGTATTCTGGCACCGTTCCTCACTGGAGAGGCCCAACAAGCATGGAGAGATTTGTCTTTAGCCGAGTCACGAGACTTTCAGAGACTAAAAAACGCTATTCTCGCCCGCCAAGGGTTGAGTCTCCCCGCTCGAGCACAGCGATACCACAATTGGACATATCACCCAAAACAATCGGCGCGCGCTCAGGTGTCCGCGCTGTTACGCACGACGCACAGCTGGCTAACCAGCCCCGGCGACCTCCCGCCGGTAGACAGGCTAGTTATTGACCGATGCATCAGAGGGTTACCGCCGGATGCCCGGCTATACGCGTCCCAAGTCAGCCCCGCATCAGTAGACGAGCTTATAGGTCTACTAGAAAACCACCAGGCAATAGTTGAAATGACGAGAGGAGCAAAAACGGAGGCCCCGAACCCGAAGCAGAGCGGCGAGGAGCGCGGCGGCCGCGACAGAAGACGAGGCCCACCCTCGGGTCGCTCGCCACCCCGAGGTGGACAGCGCACCTCCGCCCCGGATAGAGGCGGCCGACCCCCGGGGAGGCGCTGCTACGTATGCGGCCAGGACGACCACCTTTCATGGGCGTGCCCAGGCAGGGCGGATGTCTTGATGCCCTCGGCCAGCAGCACTGACGGTCCCCAGGCCTGCCTCCATACCGGCACCGCTTCCCGTGGTCACGCCAACATGCCTGTCAAAATCAACGGCGTTGACAGCCAGGCGCTGCTTGATTCAGGTAGTGTCGTCACACTGGTCCACGCTGAATACGCAGGCCCGTTGGAGAGCGAATCGATACCGGTAAGCTGCGTGCACGGTGACCAGCGGCACTACCCGGTGTCCCAGATACATGTGCAGACCACGAAAGGCAGTGCCACGGTAACTGCAGGTGTAGTTCCCAACCTACCCGTTCCCCTGTTAATCGGAACCGACTGCTCGCTCTTTGAGCGACACGGGAACCCGGGCTGGCGAGGCCCGTCCCGCCGGCGACGCCGACGCGCAGCGCGGCCCCCGAGAGACCCCCGACCCGCATGCCCCGCATTCCAACCACCTATGGACGAGCCACGGAGTGAGACCGCCGCCAGCGAGGAGGAGAGGAGCGCACAGGAGGAACGCGGACCCCCCAGCACGACCGGCGACACAGAAGGGGACGCCTTCGCCGAGTTCCCCATAGCGGAGCAGGCAGGCCCGACTCGACAGGGAGAATTTGCCACGGCCCAGTGGGCTGACCCGAACTTGGAAATGGCCCGAATGAATGTCTCGGTCGTCGAAGGAAAGAAACAGGACGGGGTGAGTGCTTTAAACTGTCCCCACTTTATCGTGCACAATGGGTTGTTGTATAGAGTCACGAAAAATAAGAGAGACGAGGAAATAGAGCAACTATTGGTTCCAAAGCAGTATATCACCCGCGTCCTACATCTAGCACACTCTCACCAGTTGGGTGCACACTTGGGCTGTCAAAAGACATACGATCGAATATTGGATCGCTTTTACTGGCCTGGGATAAAGAGGGCTGTAGATGATTTTTGCCAGAGTTGTGAAGTCTGCCAGATAAACGCTCCTAAGCCTACCTACCGCAACCCTCTTATCCCATTACCCATTATTGAAACCCCGTTCGCACGGCTAGCGATGGATATTGTCGGCCCATTGCCAAAGTCAGCTCGGGGACACAGATACATATTGGTTATAGTTGATTATGCCACCCGCTATCCCGAGGCTATCCCACTACGCTCAGCCACTGCTAAAACAGTATCACACGAGCTCCTGATGTTATTTAGCCGGGTTGGCATAGCGGACGAAATTTTAACGGATCAAGGCACATGCTTCATGTCCCGGGTAATGTCCACGCTCTATAAATGGCTAAAAGTGAAGCGTATTCGCACATCACCGTACCACCCGCAAACGGACGGCCTTGTCGAACGCTTCAACCAAACCCTGAAGAAAATGCTGCGGAAGCTAGTGGACATTGATGGGAGGGATTGGGACCAGTTAATCCCGTATGTCTTGTTTTCTATCCGAGAGGTTCCCCAGGCGTCTACAGGCTTCTCACCATTTGAACTGGTGTATGGGCGGAGACCGCGAGGCCTGTTAGACGTTGCCAAGGAGACCTGGGAAACACAACCCTCCCCCCACCGCTCTGTCATTGAGCACGTGGACAAGCTGCAGGCGCGCGCGCGCAAGGTTTGGCCTATGGTGCGCGAGCACATGGAGCGCACACAACGAGACCAGGCGCGCACCTACAACCGAGGGGCGCGTGTCCGAGAATTCCAGGTGGGAGAACAAGTCCTTGTTTTAGTGCCCAGCAGCGAGTGCAAATTTCTAGCTAAATGGAGAGGACCGTATGAGATCGAAGCGAAAATAGGACCTGTAAATTACAGAGTAAAACAACCGGGCCGGCGAAAAGGCCAACAAATCTACCACGTGAATATCCTCAAAAAGTGGAAAGCCCCCGGGCCCGTGCCATCCTCTGTCCTATTAACGGCTCTCTCTCCTCCTCCCCCAGCCGCTGTACCCACGGGGGAGGACCTGTCCCCGTCCCAGCGGCAGGACATAAAAGAACTCCTCAGCCGGAATAGTGACGTATTCTCGGAGGTCCCTGGGCGAACACACCTAATTAAGCACGATATAGAAACCACGGCAGGGAAAACTATTCGCCAGCGGCCCTATCGTGTACCCGAGGCCAGGCGCATAGCGATTAAAGAAGAGGTAGGAAAAATGCTAAAATTAGGAGTGATAGAAGAGTCCCATAGCCCCTGGGCCAGCCCCATTGTAATTGTCCCAAAACCAGATGGATCTCTAAGGTTTTGCAATGATTTTCGCAAATTAAATGAGATCTCTGCCTTTGACGCATACCCCATGGCTCGGGCAGATGAATTAATTGAACGGCTCGGCCCCGCAAGGTTCATAAGCACCCTTGATTTGACAAAAGGGTACTGGCAAATTCCCCTCACTGAGCGAGCCAAACCCAAGACCGCATTTTCCACCCCAGACGGCCTCTTTCAATACACTGTCCTCCCGTTTGGTGTCCATGGCGCCCCCGCAACATTTCAGAGATTAATGGACCGGGTCCTAAGACCACATAGGGAATATTCGGCAGCATATCTGGATGACGTTATAATCCACAGCGCCACCTGGGGGTTGCATTTGCAACATTTGGAAAATATACTAGGGGCCCTGAGAGAGGCGCGACTGACGGCCAACGCTAAAAAGTGCTGCGTTGGCTCTAGGGAGACTGACTATCTCGGCTTTACAGTGGGCCGAGGCTGTGTGAAACCCCAACAGAGGAAAGTGGAGCGGCTCCGGGATTGGCCCCGCCCGGGCACGAAAAAACAGGTGAAGTCATTGATGGGACTAATATCATACTATCAGAAATTTATTAAAGACTTTGCTACCGTTGCAGCGCCGCTCTACGACCTGACAAAAAAAACCCTCCCGCTCCACGTCACCTGGACCCCCGAAGCAGAAGGAGCGTTCTGCTTTCTGAAAGAGGCGCTCTGCGATGAGCCGGTGCTCAAGGCGCCTGATTTCAGCAAGCCCTTCATATTGCACACAGACGCATCAGGGACGGGAATAGGAGCGGTGCTGTCACAGCGCATAGACGAGGAAGAACACCCAGTCACCTACATCAGCAGGAAGCTGAAGAAACATGAGCGAAACTACGCCACCGTGGAAAAGGAGTGCCTGGCAGTGAAGTGGGCTATCCATCACCTCCGGTATTATCTCTGGGGCCGGCGCTTCACTGTCATCACTGACCACGCCCCCCTGAAATGGATGGCCAGAAATAAGGACCGGAACGATAGAGTGACCAGATGGTTCCTGGAATTGCAAGACTACTGCTTCGACGTAGAACACAGACCGGGAAGAACCATCGCTCACGCGGACGCCTTGTCCAGACGATATGAGGGAGAAGAGGAAACTGAAGCTTCCGGTGGCACCGACAAGCTTGGGGGGAGGATATGTGGGGTGTCGCTAGGCAACCAGCCGCCGGGTGAGCGTCATGGCCCAGACAGCCAGTGGGGAGGAGGCAGAACACAGCCGAGGAGAACACGCCTCCTCGGCCTCGTCATCGACCAGACGTACTACCCAGCCCAACTATTGGCTCAAGGCCAAGTGCACGCGCACTTGGCCTTGAATAAAAGGAAAGGTACGTCTGGTCTTGCGCTCATTCCCCACTGGCAGCTGAAGGGGACATGACGGGCATGCACGGCGGTAAGCGACACCTCACACACACACCACCGCACACACCAGTCATTTATGTGAATATGACCGTGACACTAAAAGCCATTCTCTTCACTATAGGTAACCCGCTACCCAGACAAATCTGTTGATGACAGTTCCACTTCCCCGGAAGAGTGACAGATAACGGAGGACTGTCAACCCGGGGACAGAGAGTGGATCTATGTATATGTGGCGCTCTAAAGCCCGTTAGGATAGAGAATCCTAACACCACCCCGCCAGAGAGGAGGCGGAGATTTGATTTCATTTAAGGACATTTGAGTTGCTGTTTGTACCAGCGAAATAATAGACAATAAACGGCCCTAGTGGCCCAGTTTCAAACTGCCAGTGTGTTGGTGTCCGCTCAGTGCTCACAATATATATATTATTTTTTTTCTAAACACAAAATTGATTAAAAGGTTGGAAGTGAAACCCTATGGTTTGTATGCCACACAGTAATATTATATTCATATTGACCAGCAACGGAGGTTTTGAGCTTAGAAATAATAACAGGCACTTTGTTATTTTCTAGAAAAGACACACATTATGTAGGGTAGGTAGTAGGGTGATGGACTGGGATTGTTAAATTGACACCCATGAGGACAAAATGAATAATAGGGTCCAAAGGGAAGCACGCACATCTCAACAAAATACGTACAATGAGAAAGATGGGTTGACCACACACTGCTCCCAGGACATATCTGCTCCCAGGACATTTTATTTGAACGTAACAACGTTTCGACCCTTCTGGGTCTTCGTCAGGTATGATGCCTATGATAACTGACGAAGACCCGGAAGGGTCAAAACATTGTTACTCTTCTTCAAATAAAGTTTCCTGGGAGCTGATACACAGTGTGCGGACAACCCTTCTTTCTTATTGACAAAATTAATAAACCACCTGACCACACATCTGATTAGCACGAAAACCTCTACTACTACTGGTGGTATGTATAATGAATTTGTGTGGGTCTATGTTTCTGTTTTCTAGTCTCCATGTTCAAGCCACTTGGTCTGACTCCTACTTACAACAAAACACACAAAACACCAAATATAATAATTGTTGTGTATTATGTGGTTAATGATGACATTCCCTTTGCCTGTGGAGGCAGTACAAAGGGATTCGAAACAAATGAAGGTGATTGTAGATAAAACAATAAGCATTATTTATCTGACTGGGCCTAATGCACGTCAGAGGGATGCACTATAGAAAATCAAGACCATACAAATAGTGGTAAATCTTTGGCTCTGGCAGTCTACTCTACCACTTAACCACTTAAACCCTATATTTCATTGACTGGGTTCCACCGTACCTCCTTTTCCCCCTCCACAACAAATCCCTTTGTAATAGCCAAATGTGACACATTAGTGAGCTTGTACATCTGCCATTTTATCCAAATGTTTGCCTATTTTCACTGAACGGTCGCCTATTATATAGCCACTAGGATGCATGTGGTTACAATCCTATATTTATTGGCTAATGGGAGGATGCGGTGGATCACGGCCACATCACTCTGACTCTAATCTCTCGACTTGTCTTCAAGACATCTGTCAGCAGCACTGCCAAGGGGAATTCCACTCATTTTCAACATTTTACTATGTCATTAATATACCTTAGAGCTGTCTGTGTGGAAATAATAAAAAAAAGTCCCCCCATTTTGTGTTTCCTAGAACTGGAGGTCTGAAAAAAGCATTAGCATGGTGAAGTACATCTTGATGATGATGTTAGTTGTGCTCCAGCGAGCACACAATAGTTCTCTAAAGTCTATTTTTTTGGCATCTTGCATGAGGAAGGGTCAGATCTTTCTATGTTCACACAGAGGTGCTATCTGTGGTCCGTAGACTTGGTTGCCACACGACATCATGAGTGAGGTCCTGTTTTTGAGGGGTGGTAGCCCCTCTGTCCAGCTTTGAATGTTTGTGTAAATACAAACATTGTGTAAACACAAACATTGAAGACAAAGGTGAGGACGCAAATTATGATTGGCCGGAATGAGATGATGTATGATGGTGTATGATTATAAGAGCGCCCCTCACTTCACACAGGTGTGATTTTTCTTCTTCTTCTGAAAGCTGATGTTGGAGGGGCTCAAAAAAACAGAATACGGTCCAAGATTGCTCTGAATCAGACATGTATCAGTGGAAGTTATTCTGACAATAAGGAAAACATGGGTCTAACTCTTGCCAAAACATTTAGTCAAGTCCACAGCTGTGGACACTGATGAGACCTGACTCCCAGGTCTCAGCTTCCGTCTCGGTTGCTGACTTTCCCACCCTGTTCATCAAGAGCTATTTTTACCCCTGCAGTGACTGGACACAAGGAGAGCTTGTCTGACAAATGTTCCAGCTATAAACTGTGTTTATTAAGTGGATTATCTTAGCTTGGATACAGAAATTAACGATTTTTCCTTAAATAAGAAGTTTACACTTCAGAGCAAGGCCCCCGTTTGTCAAGACTAAATGTAGGCTTAGTTGTATACAAAACATATGAAACAATAAAATTTGCAAAAATTGCATCCAAGTACTGAAAATGAAGAAGTTAAAATGTTTGTGTTACGATAACAACATACACATTGCATTTACAACAATGAGAGTGAAATGATTGTATTTATTTTTTAGCTTAATTGTGTTTAGATTATTATGCCATTTTTTGTATGGTACTGTACATGTACTATACAGTATGCTGTAATACACTGGGCTCTGGGGTAGGGTATGATACTAAAGCAAGCCCTGATATCTAAACGAAAATACCTTTTATAGACTCAGCATTTTCAGAATAGTTGGCCTCATAGTCTTGTTTCTTACAAAAGATGCCACCGTCAACCCTAGCGCATAATTACCGCCCATACATTGATTGCGCTGTAGTATAGGTGCAGACAGTTTAAGGCCGTGGGAAAGAATCCAATTAAATTGACAATGACTACAAAATGTGTTTAGAATAAAGCATTCTCTCTCTCTCTCTCTCACACACACACACACACACACACACACACACACACACACACACACACACACACGTAGGCTAAAGGGGAGGGGATCCTTGAAAATGATCTCAGTATTTATTGGGAACACCAGCTGATTTTAATCCCTTTATTGTTTTAAAGCATAATGCAACAAAGTGGGTCTGTAGCTGGCTGTGGATACATAGACAGATTTTACAATCCTCTTAAATATGAAAACAGCTGCCCATCCCCAATGCAAGTCTGTTGATCCAGTGCATCTAAAAAAAGCCTTTTTCCCAGACATTCCATTCACAGTAACTGCAAACTTGCCAAAGCCCACACTATATAACATGGAGTAATGTGTATACAACTATGTTACCATAGAGACCATAGTGCATGACAATGGATAGAACCGTTTGAACAGTAGCTTTTATATATTTTGTTTTATATCAGAATAAGCTAAACATTGTATTTTATTCTATAGTATATACCTTTAATTCAATAGTCTGCACTACACAGCAATTCCAGTTTTCCAATTTAAATCTAATCTATGATCGAAGTGTTTATTTCACAGATGCTGCAAATGCTCTGCCTGACATTTTCATTGTTAATATTAAAATACTCTCTGAATGTGATATGAATTAATTTACATTAATTTACATCCTCACCTGGTTAACTAGCCTAACTAAACTACTACTATAATAATAATAATAATAATAACAGTACATTTGAATGCACTTTCCATTTGAAACAAATCTCAAACTGTCTGCTACATAGTAAAAAGATTGTGTTCAACAACCTGTTTCAATCAACACATGGATACACTTACTTTAGTTTACATTACTACAAGTGCATCTGTTGGAGCACTGGTACTGGTGTTGCATTTAGCACTTGCCATATGGATTGATCTACAAACCTGACCTTCATGAGCAGTACATGTCATGACCAGCAAAGTTCAGTGTAGAAGGATCCTAATCACCACTTAAATAATGTATTTAAATTAGGCTACATCTCAATTTAGTAAGTTCTCATCAAAGGCCCAATGCATATGGAATCAATCAACTAGTTTGCACTCATCCCCTGAACTCACAGCAAGCACCACTGACTGCATCCCCATGCAGTTAGAGGGCAGGGCTTAACCACATCAACAGTACCACTGACACTGTAACTGGTGGCAAGCAACATGACCTTTTGTCCGCTATAGTGCCATTAGAGCACAGAAGTAAAATGTTGCCAACTTTTGAAAGACTGCTCTCATAGTAGGGGAATGTCACCAGATATCAACAACATTACACATGTGAGACACAGGGTGTGTATTTTAAATGCCTACTATGTTTTAGTGTGTATTTGAGGGGCATCACTACTGTCCTTATGGCCTTAAACCCATATATTTCCATCCTATACATTTATTTTAAGTTGTGTGCCTGTGGGTGTGATAGATATAGCTAAATAGCCAGATAAGATATAGTCAATGTCAGGCAGGCTTATGTACTTTCTTATTGCAAATAAAGTAAAGCAGAACATTTGCATAACATGCAGCTACAGTATATTTTAGGTAATCATAAGCGATGTTAACGATAAGATGCACACAATTTCACTAACACAATACACATTTTGCTACTGCTGCAGAATGTGTGTGGCAGCATTGGCACATTTCCACTCCAAGAATCGTACAAAGGCAACATTAGTAGCTAATGTTAATATACGACTATACGATATAGTAGATTACAATGCATTGACAGCAAAAACATCGATGGCTAACCCCGTTTACGCTACAGTACAGCGTCTAATTGTGCCAATGACAGCCCATCATTCGCCTGCAAAGCAGCTGCTGCTGTTTTGAGTTGACGCTAATGGAATGCAAAATTGTGGAAAATTGTGTAAAGGAAAATAAACTTACGGATGCTGGAATAGAGCACACAAAAAGCTGCCAGACGTGCAATCGCCATCTTGTTGCCTCTGATTTATGGGTAATACTTGCACACACACAAGCTGTATACGCTATATATGAGATGAGACGAGAGTCAGCACCTCCCCTAGGTACGAGAGAGGATGGTGGCACTGGATAGAGCAGACTACTGGATGTTGCTATATCGCGGTTCCACCAGGGTTTCCATAGCTACAAGGGCATCAGGGCGGAAGGCGGGCACTTCAGAGACCCGGAAACACTGATACATCATCAATCATCCAGATTAAACGGTCCAATCATGGGTCCAATCGATGCCAGCAATTCAGTCTTTTTTGCTTAGAAATCGATCTCATTATATCCATTTTAAAGTATTGACAACAATACTACAACATTTTTATTTTGTGTGTGTGACTGTGTGTGTGTGTGTGTGTGTGTGTGTGTGTGTGTGTGTGTGTGTGAGAGAGAGACACAAACAATGGTCATCAAAGGCCAGACAGTAAAATATTTCAGTGAGTGATCATTTGTATTGTCAACACATTGAGTTGGGGTTGCAACTTTACATTCAGTTCATCCAACTGAACAGTAGGTGGCAGTATAAAACTACAAGTATCTATCTGCCAATGTATCACCCAAATGGAACAGATCATAATATTGTAGGCCTTCTGAAACCAAATTGGCAAGTTATTTTCATATTATTAGCATCGTAGTAATAGTGAGTTGTTATTACTGTAGGTCTACTGGTGTCCCATGTGACGCCTCCAAGGTAATATTGTGGTGATCATTCAAACCATTACGAAAGCTATATTGATTTTAGATCAGAGAGGCTTGACCAGTGTGCAAATCACTTAGAACATGTCCTTCTATGTCAACGGTATCTGTGAAAGAAATCTTAATTATCAGCTGCAAAACATAGCCTACAAAAACAAGATATAGGATTAGGAGGACAAATAAAATAGATGACACATACTTCGTTTGCATAACTAGGGCTAATAAACCATTGTTTATTGTAGGCCTGAATTATTTATTAAAATTTATTTTTTAAAGAAGTTAAATAATATGGTTGGTTCAAGTCATACGGTCAGGTTATTGTATTGTTACCTGTGTCTTTTAGTTTTGTGAATGATACAAATTATACTGTCTATAATAACTAATTTATAGGTAAATTAACTAAACTTTCAGTACCCATGCACAAAGGCCACCGTAGCAATTACCTGCTTAGAAGTGTTGATATGTTGCTATTAATCACTTCCCTTTCATGGAAGGCCTTGTGGACCCCCACGTGAATTGTTTTGTTTTCCTCGTATAGAGAATGAACCATCAAACGCCTTGGTCATATACCAAATACCCAAATCTCTCTGATTAGTTGTAGGCTATACCATGCAGGCAGGGACTTCCGTATTTAGGACTACGGCTCAGCTATGGCAGCAGCAGTGGCTCAGTTTGTAAATACATCAATAATGAAATTATAATCCATTTCTAATGGTTAAATTCTTGGCCTGGAAGAGATGTCATCAGGTGGTCCCCAAGCTTTTTAGATTGTTTCAACCCTTAACAACCGCATAATCTAAAACATTGAGTCGCTTCCTTAATATGGATTAAGACGGGCCCCTATTATCAACTGGGTAGGCTAATCAATTGTGTCCCTTTGTCTTGATCATGTAGATGAAATGACAACCTTCGAACAGAGGGGTGGACCAAAATTGAACAAGTGTTATGAAGAGACCCTAACTTAAGACATTCTTTATGAGTCAACTCAAGTGTTGTGTACATTGTGTTTAAGAGAACCGCCTTAGTTGCCTCAAATGTGAGTTTTTTTTAATTTCTCTCACCGAGTCCCTTAAATCCCTCTCCTTTTCAAGGACTTAGTCAGATGTGCCTCATCAGTGTATATTATATATTCTTTCTATGCTGGCCTAATATTTTGAACCTTTACATGAAATAACCCTGATATTCTGATATGATATATAATGTAAATGTATTCAAGGACTCTGTCCGTTATTTATGATGTCTCTTAATTTGTTTAAGGTTGCACTGTTGATATATGTTGGCTATGTAGTCATGTTTGTTCACATGGTACAGACCAAGTTGTTGCACCTAGGGAAACCATAAATGGTGACACTTCCTGTGTTTGTAGTATTCAACGCTGATGAAGACTTGAGGGTCGAAACGCGTTCGTTGTTGCTGCTCTGCAGCTACCATGCCAACTCTTATAAGAATAAATAAAAAAAGAGTGCCTTAAGACCAAAGTTCCGTGAGTGCTGGTGTTTTCTCTTTTAGAGATTACCTCTTTCAAACCCTTAACCACAACACCCTCCACTCCATTGACCTTTCTCTTATGCCAGAGCCAACAGGAGGCTCTCTCTGCCTTGTGTGTTCTTGGGAGATTGCAGGCATTGAGAGGTCTCTAGGACTAGGACTATGGTTTGTTTCCTGCCTAGGGTCCTCCTACGTCTCACCAGTCACCAGACTGTTTGTCTATGTGGTATGCATGCGTGCGTCCTTGTCCACACTTGGCCTTACTCTGGTGTATTTGAGTCAAGGTGGTTTGTTTGAGCCTTCTCTGCATCTTTGTCACTGTCCTTGTTGTCGTTGAATCAAGTCTCTCTTCCTCCCCTCCTCTCGGGAGACTGTGGGTATTGCTCATTTGTACGTTCTGTAGCTTGGTGCTCTCTTGCAAGTGCTGCAACAGGTGTTGCTGGCCTCTGTTACCCTGCCAGTCTTTCCTGGAGGTCAGCTGTCTCTCTAGCGTCACCGAACTTCCTCGGTTGCCATCCATACTTTCCTGGAAGTCACTGGTTGCCCAGGGAGTTCAGTTTGTATATTGACATCTGCAAGTTCTGAACCACTGTGTGTGTGTGTGTGTGTGTGTGTGTGTGTGTGTGTGTGTGTGTGTGTGTGTGTGTGTGTGTGTGTGTGTGCGTGCGTATGTGCGTGCGTATGTGTGTGCGTGTACACTTCATCGCAGGTTTGTACAATACATGTAATTCATTTCATCCATAATATCTTACAAGTTTTCTTCACTTGTTTAATTCATCCTGCATCCTGCATCTGTCCCCTATGTCCCTATGTCTGTTGGGATACCAACAGGTGACAAGTGGCACTGTTGGTCTTTTTTAGTGTACTGCACATTACATAGTACAGTACGAGTACATAATCTTACAGTACTGTACAGTACAGAGTACAGTGCTGTACTGTACAGTACTGTACAGACTCGTACAATACACATACAGTACAGTACGAGTACAGTATGTGTCATACAGTAGAGTAAAGTACAAGTACAGTACACTACAGCGTACACCCCCTGAGGACCCCCTTGAAAATGAGTTGCTGCAACTCAAGGGAGTATCCTCTAGTGATATATATTTTTTTATAATAACAGTACAGAGTACTGTACAGTACACTACAGTACAAGTAGTACACGGTTTCAGTACAGTGCAGTAACTATAACAATTAGTTATAAAATAACAATTACACCTATAAAATCACACAGGTGTGATTTTATACTGGATGTTGTTTTCATAGAAACAGAAATGAATACTACACAAAATAAAAAATAAATGGGCAAATAAAGAAAGTAGAAGAAGAAAGAAAAAAGAAAAGAAAACAACACTCTGAGAAACACTGGCCCTGCAAATAGATACCAAGCTGGCAAACAAGACGTTTTCAAGATTTAATTTTAATCTTTTTAACCAAAGGGGTTCCCAGACTGGCAGATGCTGAACCCAGAGCTTAATTATCACCATGGTATTTATAGACTTCACATCAGAGCTGAGACACTCATCCTAATATAAATGCACCACGTCTCTGTATGTATACGTATGTGTGTACCGTACGTACGTCTGTAATCCACATAACTCGAGAACCGTTTGCCCCACCGACTTTAAATTTGATACACGCGTTCCACACATAGACTGGTTCCACACCACCACAGGGATTGCAGTGCCTGGTGTCGTCTGTTGGATCGCCGGTTGTCCAGAATATATATGGAGCTGGCCTGTTCTGACATCACAATGGTGTTCTGACATCTGTAATGACTCCATATTTGGACATGCCTGACAAAGAATTCCATATATGGGCATAACTTCAAATTCGACACACACGTTCCACACCACCACAGGGAGTGCAGTGCCCAGCCTTGAGTCGGTCGGACCCATAGTTGTCCAGAACCGCCACAAAAGGCCTCTGCCCAGGCTTTGGACAAGGCCCAGGCTCCATAAGGAGCTGGCCTTCCACACCATCACAGGGAGTACAGTGCCTTGGACATGACCCAAATTAGCCAACAGATCACACCTGATCATCCCCAAGATCTCCATATATGGAGCTGGCCTGCATCACAATGATGCTCTGACATCTGCATACTCCAATTTGTACGCCTGTCACAATTATAACATCATCACCTAATCCCAATTATTTGAGATTAAGATTTGAGATAAAAAACAATTGCAGCTCGCAGAGAGATGTAGAAACCATAACATGGTTATCAACTATACATGATACCTTCAGTCAGTGGCTAAATTGAATTCAACAAGATATATTAATGTGTGCATCGCTGACCTTGATTACTAAAATGCAGTGCTTTTAATAGGTGTGCAGAGGTAGCCTGACAACGTACTGTACTGTGAAGAGAAGACCTTGACTCATATAGGTTGCCTTTGTCATCAGAAATATATTGTAGCTGGAAATTGGATTACGTCTGCTCCATGTGACTGGATAGACATCTGATGATATGGGTATGACTGCTCTTCTGCCAAGATGATCCAGATGCCGGTATCTATCTTTCAATGCCTGTACTGTGCTGTGAGACAATTGCTGACATTACACTTCCTTCATCAGATACTGTAGGCTAGAGATACTATAGACTGATAGAAAGTTTGCCAAAAACAAAACATAAATGGTAGTTTATACTTATTCTTTGTGTGTGTGTGTGTGTGTGTGTGTGTGTGTGTGTGTGTGTGTGTGTGTGTGTGTGTGTGTGTGTGTGCGTGCGTGCACGTGCGTGCGTGCGTGCGTTATATTGGGCGGCTGTGGCTCAGGAGGTAGTGCAGGTCGTCCAATTATCCCTGGGTCGGCGGTTTGAATCCCGGCTCCTCCTGTCCACATGTCGAAGTGTCCTTGGGCAAGACACTGAACCCTACATTGCCTCCAATGAGTTGGTCGGTGTAAGCTTGCCACCATTGGTGTGGGAAGTGAGGACACTGGCGTCGACTGTTCGCCGCTTCACTTCCCAATGTATGAATGCATGAACCATTGTAAATCGCTTTGAGCACTTGGAAAAGCGCTATAAATTATTATTTTCCTATCAAATGAAATGTATGGTTAATGGTTTATATTTCAGAGATACGCATGTTAAAGGTGTCAGAATTAGCTGAAACTTATGTTGCATTTGATTTGAGTGTTGTTGCTTTTATCCCTGATTGTTTATTTTAGCTATTAAATTATCACCATTGCAGTTTTGTTCCCCATTTAGTAAAATCCAAACTTAATTTATTTCTGAAAGTGTACAAATGGAACAAAATTAACCTGTGAGAGAGTACAAATGGAACCAAATGGATCCGTAATCCATCTTGTATACTTTCAGAGTTAACTTAACACAAGTGGTGACAACTGGCAGCATCCTGCAGTGAAGTCAAGCCATTTACCATTGACATCGCTGAGACTACTGCGTTTCTAAATAGACACAAGAGAAAAGTTTGCATGCCATAATAATGCGATTGTGTATCCTGACCACATTCTGTAAATATGCGTGAAAGTAAATAGTAAATATAAACTGCAAGAAAGAAAAGAAAAAAAAGACAATATGAATCTAAAAATGGCATAGCCTCCCTGTTCACTCTTCAGCTATCAGTAAGTCACCATGTGTGCAGTTTGTGAACAAAGCCCCACTAATCATAATCTATTATTCAGTGGTGAAGCTGCACTATAAACAGAATATCCGCATTGACAAACTGGTTGCTACTGGACATGTCAACTAGTTGAAATCGTCTTTGGCCAAATGGATGTAGTGATCTTTATAAATACTTAGTACAAAAGTGCTTCACAACAACAACATTGGGATATCTACGTTTTATAAACAACAATTCAACTTTCACATTCTTCACGACTTTCACAGGGAATTTCCTGCTGACTATTAATGCTCCATTCGTTTATGGCCAGAGATAGATCAGTTCTGTGGCATCATGCATGAGCTGTCTGCTTTTGAGGGGACAGACAGACTTTAGCCATGCTTTAATAAAGCATAGCATTTATTTGGGAATCAACCACTTTTCCACTGCTGTCACTGTGTGAGATGGGTGAATGTGAAATATGTTGTAAAGTGCTTTGGAGAAAGACGCTATGTAAATGCAGTCGATTTATGAATGTGTTACGATGCGCCAAACAGCGTGTTCAGGCGCTGGTACCCAGCACTGGCCAGGTTATTGTGTACAGTATGTGAAATAGGTTATTCTCTCCCTCCTGACCCTTGGTATGATGAGGCACCTGTTCAGCAGGGAGGTGATCCCCTGTCCCTCCCCTTGTCCTCTCCTTGGATCTCATACGGGCATTTGTGACATCGTTCACAACAGAAACCGGTACCTTGTTTGGACATGCAAATCATATGAACTACTAACTAGGAAGGAGAAAGTGGAGGGAAATTACTTATTTTTCAATGCAGCAGTCAACACTATTCAGCAGTCAACCCACTCCTCAATTTGACATAATTTATTTAATCTTGGAGACTGAGGGCTAGTTCACCCTCCAGAAGTATAGTAACTACTGGGGCTTTACTTGCCACCTGTTCAGCAGGGAGGTGATGATCAGGGACAGATAATGTGAATCTCTGCACATATTATGCTCTCCTGGTGAAAACTCCTCACTATCAGTTGGAAAGAAGCTGGTGACACCATGGGCTCGATTTTGCGCATCTGAACTTGGCGTGGCCAATACTGTTTTGCTATTTTGAGTGGCCAAAAAGCATTGGCCACACCTAAGATGCACAATGACTAAACTGGGGACTAAATTAATGTGGTATTTCTTTATTATTATTATTATTATTATTATTATTATAGTAGACAGGCCAGGACAGTGTGACTGCCCAAATTAGCCTGCCCCATTCCACACCCACACTGCAAAATCTAGAGTTCGATCAATTTAACTCTTTTAACTCTAACTTTATCTTATAGGTACAGGTACCAACCGACATTTAATATTGATAGTTTGGATTCACAACCTGCTCCATATTCATACTGTACGCAAATAATTGGTGAGAAATGGCCTCAACTACATATCTTTAGTCTTGGCTGTATTTTAGTGTCAAAACAACTGAAGAACAATACATTAAAAAAATGCCTATAGGCAAGTCCAACAGATAGCATGTTGTGGGTTAAGATTTCATTTGAGGCATATTATAGTGGTTTGGAGTATAAACATACTATAAGACAAATAGCCTACCGTAGAAAAGGACTTTTCTTTTTTTTGGATGGAAGATATTGACCAAGATACATGAGCCTGTGGCTAGACCTTCAATGGATGCAAGTCCTATAGCCTTGTCCCAGTGGGTGAAGCTCATGACTGACTGACAGATGTGCATGTCTGGTCCTATTTATTTTCCATGATGCGACATAAAAGCCAAGGAGGCGATATTATTCGCACTGTTAGGCAGAACTCACTTGATCAATGTTGTAGGCACTGGCACAGCGGCTTGGTTTCACTGTGGTTATGCATGTTGAAACTGCTAGACTAGTAAACCTAAGCTGCTTCTTATCAGTGTAGCCATGTGTGCGCAGTGGGCAGCATGCTTAAGCAGCATCCTTGCACTTCCAGTCGTCGAGGAAACAGACTACAGACAAACGATAGTGCATCTGTCGCCACACCCATCATATAAGCCAGACAGTGCAGTAGAAGAAAGAAAAAATAACGTTTATGTCGGTAGCGACATAACAGTCGAAAGCTACTGTAAATGAGAGATGAGTCACCCACACAGAATCAGACACATTGTCGTTTTAAACCAACTGCGTGCCGTGAACAGATCTCAACTGTCTGGACTCTGGACCCTATTATAACCATAGACTGTAAAAAGATTATAACGCGCGAAACCATTATTTAAGATTGTACTAGTGCACACTGCACAGTGATGGTGCACATGGTGCCACTTTCGGCGAGGTATTTAAAGATGTGAACAAGGCTCTCTGTCAATGCGCATGATACTGCGGTTCCACTACTACGGGCTACGGCACGCTCCAACTCACCTTGAATTGGTACACGACTGCGAGTCTGCGCTGCTGCTGCTGTCACTCGGGTCCATCCGGGCCGTACGAAGAACCAATACACGCCCCAAAGCTTCGATCAGGAACCAATCCAATGGTGGAAGAGGCGGACCTGTGGAAACATTCTCACACTCGGTTTCACTATGCGATTGTAAAACGGCTCCGTCTACTACAAACGCGGCGGTGCAGGTGCTCTGTCTCTCCGGGAGAGGATGCGGATGGAAGGACGGGGGAGGGAAGGGATGAAGGGGAATTGTCAAGAGGAAGGCATATAGAATATGAACAGGGAGTATTGATAAGAAATCGTTCGGTGCAAGGTCGAATATGAAAGATTGGTTGAACGGGGCACTTTGCGTGGTAAGAGCTGGTCGGCAATAGTACTATGATTTGGTATGTGGCCACTCTGATAGCAAGTGTATTCAGCACCAGAGGAACGGCCGCTCAAGGTGAGTTGAAGTGCAATATATCTTGTGTCGCCCATAACATAATGATTTCTGGCGTCTTCATGTGCGTTTTCGTGTGGGTTGTTGAGTCGCAATCGCATGGCATTTTGATAAGCTTGATCCCGCAGGAACATGGGGGTCTATTTCATTGTACAAATGGCTGTATCTATCATGTCACGTGAAGTTCAGCTTTGGTTAATTCGTAGCCTATTAGAGAAAGAGCTATTGTCTTGGAATGCCACGGCAGTGCACGTTAGCATGATATTTGCATTTCATCTTCCATGATCTATTCGCATTGTAATAATGTGATCTATTCGCATTGTAATAATGCCATTGCCGATATCAAAATTGACTGTAGATGTGTGCGATATGGCTTTATTGGCTTAGGCCTGCATTGTGTTGCAGTCTACTATATTGGATTGTAAGTTAGAACACTCCTAGCAAATGTCACATTTTTAAACACATGGGGGATAAATGACATATTGTATGGACCAGCAGTCCCATTTGAGTTCTAGAGAAAGGGGTGTGACCGCCATATCTTCAAAATGGAAAAGCAACTAAATAATGCATTATTGTATGTTAGATAAAAGACAATGCTGCATATTATAGAATTGATCCCTGTATGCATTTCATGTAGAATCTGCCTACTGTACGAGCATAGCCTAGGCTACTGCATGCGGTGTCTCACACACATGCTCCAACTATCCTGGGCCACTACCGTCTAGAAGACTGCAGTTTTAGCTCTAGCCGTAGTATAACTAGTTTATCCAGCAGCATATTATTAATCGATATAGTGTGGTGAACTGAACAGTATCAGTTTGTTCTAGCACGCCGTATTGACCTATGTACTTACTTAACCTTGCTGTTTCATTGATGTCCAGCTGAGGGAGACATTTGCCAACCGACCGCCTAGTAAATGATCTCAATGACCCCATATGCTAAACTGGTCTGCGCCAGGCCTGCCAACACTCCTGGATGCATTGTCATTTATCCTGGATTTGGTATCAAAGTGCCTAAATTCACCAGAACAAAGGAATTTACATGCACTATAATAACAAGTTTCTGGGGGAGGACCCCATACCCCCTGCGTTAGGGGTCTGGACAGTGGACAGTGCATGCAGAGATGTTCACTTATGACTCTTACATTGTTTCAGTCAGCAAATCAATCTCTCTTTTGCGTTTTTAATGGCTGAAACTGTACCCATCATTTTCCAATATAAAGCAAGCCTGATAAAAGTATCAAATTCCTCAAATTCACCAGAACACAGGAAATTACATCTCTACACTGTTAAAAAAAAAAAAAAAGAAAAAAACTCCTGGATTCTCCCAGTCCATTGTTGGCAGCCCTGGTCTGCGCACAATTCTGAATTGTCTGAAACGGCAAGGCTACTCTCACTGCAGTAAATAAAGGAACGGGATCCTGCCAGAATGTTGGAGGAACACGTGTGTGCGTGTGTGTGTGTGTGTGTGTGTGTGTGTGTGTGCACACGTGTGTGTGTGTGTGTGTGTGTGTGTGTGGGTGTGTGTGTGTGTGTGTGTGTGTGTGTGTGTGTGTGTGTGTGCACACGTGTGTGTGTGTGCACATGTGCGTGCGTGCATCTAAATTCAATTTGTTATCATTTTGAAGGTGAAGCTGTAATGCAAACCACCACAGTTTACATCACATTATAAACCTTATTAACGATACACCTTTTGATGATGGAACCCTCCCATGCCATGACCATGAGTTGATCTTTTTGCCCCGTTCTATAGTGCAAGAAGAATGCAGAGTCATGTTATCCTATGTACTGTACCACTGTATTCCATTTTAGCAGTAGCATGGCAATGTGTAGGCAATCTATGCCATGGGAATCTGGCATCACATAGCTTACAAGTCCAGAAATGTTTGTTGAAACCGTTGTTGTTTAAAAGACATTTAAGGATATCATGTCAGTTTAGGTGGTCTCAAATATGAAAGCCACCACTTTCATGCACCTGTTCCATTTGTCATATGTAATTGGATCATAAGCCAGGGGCTAGTGTGATTGGTTAGGGTCAGCTATTTTACAACCCAACCCAAGCATACCAAGGATACCAAGGATGACATTTTTGATTCTATGTTTGGACTCAGATCTCATGGATGGGTGGTGCTGGTGTGTGAGTGAATGAGGGTTATCTGAGAAAGTTGAACATCATTCAATCCTGTTTGCAGTATATCTCTGTGTATCTTGCTGATAAATTTGACCAGGATTGGTTGTAATTTGCAATTCTTTGGTGAACACCAAAAACTTGAATGACACAGCTGAGATTGCATTTGAGCTATTATTGCAAGATGAAATTGTGTATTATTCCTGAACTGCCATCTTCTTGGCAAGTTTGAGAGGGGCGAGCCTCAGGTTGTTGTTGGCAACAAACAATTTGATGAATACCGGTAACTCATAATTTACATGGCATGAACATGAGTCACATGATGATGCTAGAGGTGTCATTGGTGTACAGCTGTGATATTCAACTTGCAGCCCGCTGACCGGTAACCGGTTGGGAGTTTTCTTTTGGCCCCGGAACACATTCCATATATAAAATAATCTTAGGATGAACATTTTGAACGTTTGCATACGCGTTAACCAAACCGTTAATGGTTAATAATTAAGGGGCCATTGTGTGCCACATGATGTCCATTGTTATGTGCTATAGGTCCTATATGACGATAATGGACATATTATGTCCATTTCACTGACGTACTGTAGTACAAGGAGTAGAAAAACATCCTATGGTGAAACTATGCTTGGATCTGACATGTAAGGATCCAGACACATGAATTGTCTTCTCTCTATAACAAAGTGAAAGATTTTCCAGCAAATTAAAGGGGCAGCGTTAATGTGGGACAGTTTCAGAATAATTCATTACTTATTAAATGTGGAGGTGAAGTTGGCAGACAGAATCCAGAGTAGTGGTAAGAGGGAGTCTGTAGTTCAAAACAATATTGAATAATGAATATTGACGTTTTTGACGTGTGGATGTACCCCTATCTATTGTACCCTGTGAGTGTGTTGAGTGATTGTCAGGCACAGGCAGAACATTAGTCATTGCTGGATGTTTCCATTTGTATTTCCATTCCTTTGAGCCTGCTCCTTAATCTTTCTAGGTGTATATCTTGAAGCGTGTGTAGCATTAGTCCGACATTACTAAACCTACCCTACCCTATACCCCTAACCTTAAAAGCACGCGGAAGCCACGGATGAGTCTTAACCGGCCAGGCGGCCACGTATGACAGACTAACGGGACATCAGACTAACCCCTCTATCTTGAAATAGGAAACCAAATCCATAAATATGTCAAAGTTACCAGTTGTATAATCAAGGCAGTTTGTACTGTGCTAGCAGATTTGCTGTTCAAATTAAATTCTCATAAATCACAATGTTTCAGAAAATGATTAGGGTAGACTGAAGACTTTTGGTGGAATTACCATTTCCATAAGGCCAATAAGCAGGGCTGCCAATATTGGACTGTGAGAATCCATGAGGTTTTGGGTGTGTGGGTGGGACTCCTCAAGCGGGGGTCTGGGGGTCGGTCCTCTAATGACAAAGGAGTCATGCAGGAGATGTGGTCAAAATACAGGAAACTCCTGCAGGATCCAGGAGTGTTGGCAGCCCTGCCAATAAGTCAACAGAACACCCCCAAGCATCTAAACAGCTGCATGCCGCTTAGACTCTCTGTAAACTGGTAGTACTGGGCAGAATTACTTCAAATATCACGTTTATTTCAAACGTTTGCCTCGAAAATAGCAGATCTACAAGCTCACAACAATTAATCGGTCATCAATGCTCATCATATCATCGAATGGATATCAAAATTCAATATATATATTTTTTGCTGATATTTTATTACGTTTAGGCTGGAAAATCCTTTGTGGTGATGAAGGCTGCAGATTCTATTAGTGTTTTCTGGGGAAGATTTCAAAAGGGTCAACAAGTTGGAACATTTAAAATAAAAATACTACATTAAAGCTGTTTATGTTGGGATATGACATATGAGCCAACATTTCTATAACGGTGCATCCTTATGAGCAAGATTAAGTCGAAGTTATTAAAGTTTGTTAATTGGTCAGTCCTAGGTGGTAGTGCCAGACATCAATTGGCACATCATCAAGCATTATAAAGCAATCAATGAAACAAATTAATATAGAACGAGCACTTCCGCATTCCATTGTTACAATGGGAGTCAACGCTATTGTCGCCACTCTCTTACTATTCCATTCGGGTTAGACTGGAGTCTACTTGCACACGCATGCTCCAAATTATTCCACATTTTCCACAAATCTTCCTCAGTATTCTGGCAATGATAATTGCCGCTTCCTGCAGCCTTAAGCCAAAACCACACTGGTAGGGAGTCCTTGGGACAAAACCGTTTTAAGGTCAACCACACCTAAGGACTCCCTACCGATGTGTGGACTTACTGTACTTCCATCATGTACAGTAAGCATACCACTGCCTTATTGGATTTGATGAATGGATTTGATGTGAAACAGGCAGTAATGTTTGCCTGATGGGACCTTTTTTATGGTCCATGTATTAATTTACCTAATTCAGAAGTCTTGCAGATCTTCCAATAAATATACAGTCATTAGTCACTCATCCATTGATGGTGCGGTACTTTCTACCTCCTAATCATGAGAGTAAAGCTTGTATACCTAGCTTAGAAAAAGTCCTGTGCTCAAGCTGTGGACAGCACTCTCCTGCCAACACAGCACTGGGCATGTGCCAGCGCTTTCTACTAATGCCTCCCCTCCCTCAACCAGAACAGTCCCGAAGGAATCTCCCTTCAAACAAAGCCTGCAGCATTCTGGGAAAGCCAGTTTTGAGTGTATGTGGGTCTAACAGCCTCTCCCATAACGTTGAACAACCTACTGAATGCATACATACACGGTATGCTTGTACAGTTGTCTGTTCCTATACATTTGACTGGTTCTGTCATTGTGTATTAGTGCCAGGAGTGGTGATCTGTTTACCTTGCTTCACAATTAAGGAATACGAACAAATTAATATCCGCTGGGTGAGACGGAAATCACACAAGGAGAAAATTATTTTTAACAGGGAGATTCAGAAAATAGGCAGTCATAGGATCAACAGAACATATATTAAACATATTACTGTAGTGCTTTTAATATAGTGTTTTTTATAACTGCGTGAACACTAGCGTCTAGTGATACAGTGAATGCACATTCTGATTTGCAGTTTTATACTTTAATTTATACTTCTATAGAACGACAGTTTTGTCATATATGGAGATCTAAGGGTGGCAGCGGGGGCAGTGTCTTGAGTGTACAGGGTTTTATGAGAGCCCAGGTTGGGCTGGGACTTAAGTTTCGGGCCTTTTGAGAACTCTAGTTTTCGCTGGCTGCCGGGCGCGACTGCACCAATAACTTTGGGGCGGGCCCGTCTAGAGTTTGAATGGACAGGTATCAATCAAAAGGGAGACATTGAAGAGGAAGGACGGGTGGGGAGGATCAACAAATGGAGTGTCAGAACAAGTCAGCTCCATATATGGAGATGGAAACATGATGTCATGAGGCGGGCCATATATGGAGGCGTGATGTCACAAGGCGTGACCATATATAGGCTAGAGGTGTGACACGGAAATGCAGGTTTTAGTAGTAAATGCGACCTATGGTCGCAATTACAGTACAAGTGAGAAACCAGTACAAATGAGAAAAATGGAACGGGGAGGGGGGCGTGCCTGTTTTTCCGGCGTAGGAGGCTGTGGACGGGTCGGGGCCAGGTCCCTTTGAGGTCGCCCCCCACAGGGGCAGTCTGTCAGGGGGTGCTGGGGGTATGGCCTCTCCCCGGCCCGGGACTCCAGGGGCCCGGCCTCTCAGCTGTCAAATGATTACGATCAGACAGTCACAGACCTTTACTTGGTCACACTTTTCAAGCCCTGCCTCTTGGTAGCAGCAGGCAGCGGGCCCATTCAAAGTATTATCTGATTTATCTCAGGGTGCTACAAATGTCTATCTATGTCCTGTAAATAGACTTAGAAATAAAACTATAGTGTTGACTAATCATTACAAGTGGTTCACTTTAATAGCCTGCTTATATCATGCCCTTAAATACTAGTGCTTGTAGGCTAGTTGGAACTGTTTGGCCGCTGTGCCAATTCTTATAAACATTTTAGTTAATTAGTTGAAGAGAGTCCGCTGTTCACTGTGGTGCTGAACTCTTAACTCTCAATGGTTTGAATTTGTGTGAGAGAAAACTGCAGTAGCCGAGGCTTGTAAGACCCGCAGTTGCGGGGATGATTGTTTTAAAGCGATGTATGTAACGCCAAGCTTTGAGGGGTTATTATTATTACTAGAGACTTGTTGGGATCTGGATGTCTTACTTTGACTTCAAAGTCAATTTATTTGCTTTACATGGCTGTGCAGACATGCAGCCAGATTTCAGTAGTATTGCTTACAACACAAATAACAGCAATATAATCAACTGTAGCCTTGAAGTGAAAGACCTCGCATAACCTGGGATTTATTGAGTAGGTTCAACGGTTCCACTGCTGTAAGTAGAGCTGTGTATAGTTACACACAGTACACACAGTGATTTATTGATGGTGACTAAGCATGGTTTCTCATAACCAGCTGTAATTAGACAAGACATATGAACACACTAATGACACTATTGATTACTATTAGCTGCCATTGTGTAATCCATGTGTAACACCTTTCAGTTCATGGCTAAGGATTACAGTACAGTAGGCTACATGGCTTGTCTGAAAAGATGCCCGCTGTATTGTGCACCTGTATTGTGCGGTTCCCTTCCCAACAGTTGTGGTTTTCCCAAAAGCTGCAAAAGGAAAACCAAAACTGGCATGCCAATATCTTTCTCCCCGCCAGACCGAAGGTGCGGTAGAGAGTAGAGACTATGTTTTGCACCCAATTTATCCAAATCTCTGTAGTCATGTGGTCAAGTTGGATCTGTCCGATTCTTCATATTCCATCAACATTGCTGGCCCACAATAACCTACCTGACCTGGCAGAGACCTGAGTAGCTTTTCTCTCTCTCTCTCTCTCTCTCTCTCTCTCTCTCTCTCTCTCTCTCTCTCTCTCTCTCTCTCTCTCTCTCTCTCTCTCTCTCTCCTCTCCCCCAATGTGCCCTGTGCTGCAGCATGTCTCAGTGGATGACGAGATGTGGCTTAGTGCTCCGATAATAATATATAAATGTATTTGAGGGTAGATGACAGACACTGAGGTCACTGTCTTGTCAACTGAATGTGTATCAGCAGTAGCTGGCAGCATTGTTTACTGAATGAGATTAAGCAATAGTATTTGGACTACAAAATGTGAATGAACTGTGTGGGGGAATGGGTAATATGATAGACATAGCTGATTGCGCATCACTATTTCTGAGAAATTACAGGTAAGCAACCTTGCCAGGCAGACATGCTCCCAGCTGTACAGTTGAACAGACCAACAGATATACTGTAGTAGAGTGGCCTGTGTGTGTGTGTGTGTGTGTGTGTGTGTGTGTGTGTGTGTGTGTGTGTGTGTGTGTGTGTGTGTGTGTGTGTGTGTGTGTGTGTGTGTGTGTGTGTGTGTGTGTGTGTGTGTGTGTGTGTGTGTGTGTGTGTGTGTGCGTGCGTGCGTGCGTGCGTGCGCATGCGAGGGAGAGAAGAATAAGAAGATGAAAAGAGGAAGCAGAGTCACACACTCAACAACTTGAGAACAAAAAATTGTTTATTTATTTTATTTATTACAGAATGAGTAATGAGCATATGATATTTGACTTGGCGTTCGGCTCTGCTGGATTTTCTCCCTGCTCGGCACGATTAAGCACCAACATAAAACATTAAGAGCAGGGAGATAGATATACAATAAAACCCCCCCATGGGGAAAATAAATAGCTGAGCCCACCGGTGGTGCTGGGGTGGTGGTGGGAGAAAACATCACATACAACCAGGAACCATATGCAGAGGAAGGCAGGAAGAGCATGCAGTCTAGTGAACTTAAGTAGCTCACTAATTTGCACACACTTATACGCCCACATAGTAATGCAGCATGTTAACCCCTTGAGTATATTATGCGCCTTTGAGCATGGCATGAACCCCTTGAGTATGTCTGAATGAACTAACTCCGCCAGCTATGTCTCATATATTGTACTTTTGATTTCACTACATTTCTATGAAGGGACTCTTGAACCAAACTTACAAAAAGATGTTGTGAATTTACTGCTTAATCCATACCTGGCATCTAGAGTTTGGCCCTCAAACCTATGTTTCACCTCTGATCCGGCGACCAATTTGCATATATAGACAAATCAGAGGCACCCAGGGGACACATGAGCAAGTAGGTGTTGTTCACCATCAACCATCTAATAATACATGGTTATTACATGGTGTGTGTGAGATCTCCTGCTGTACCCTATACTGTATTTTCATAATGGTGATACTTTCTGGGTGGTACTGGTACTTGTGGTCTCTCCTCCTGTAATTGATGTTGGTAATAGCACAGTAAAGATGATAATAATCGAATGTGTGTAGTTCTTTATAGATCTAGCCTCTTAATTTTTATATCAAAGTGCACCAGATTGAGATTTTTTTTCTGGAGCCGGACCCCCCCTGGCGTGGCAGTGCTGATCTCACTATTTTCTGGGGGCTGGCCACAGTACGTCAAATCATTTTTTTGTCATACGCATACCTCTATATCCGCACACACACACACGCCCACACATGCACATTCAGGCTGTTCTCTGTGGTGACCTTCAGCACATGCAGGCTGGCATTCAATTACCGCCCTGTCAGTGGCCCATCCAGCCCAGTTGCTTCACGTCCTTGAGTTTCCCTCTCCCGGCCGGGTCTAGTCTATATTCCATTTCAGCCTCTACTGTACATTGTGTGTTCTATCCAGCATGATCTGGTTCTGCTCATGTCCTCATCTTGCACACACCCCTCAGGCATTTACAGTAGTTTGTCTTTTCTAAATAGGCTATCGTCGCCTTGGATAGCAATTGGATGATTTGAGGCATTTTGTTCCAAAAATGTATTTTGCTAAAATCCACCTGTTGGTTTGGTGGCGCTATAACAGGCCAATGTGAAAAGGGTGGGATATATTCCTCAGCCTAGTAGGAAAGTCTGTGAAAGATTTCAAGCTAATTGCACGCTGCGTTCATGATTTGGGGCTTTTTGTTCAAAACGGGCCAATGCTGCAAACTTTGAAAGCCAATGTTAGCCAATTAGGATGGAATATGAAATATCGGACAGATCCGTCTTGAACACATGACTATATACTGTATAGAGATACTGTGTAATGATTTGCGGGATTCTTGGACAGATTCTGGAGGAGTTACAGCAAAAAATGTGTTTTACAAAAGTCGGCCTCCTGGTGGCACAGGCCGTTCTGGAAAATTTGGGGCATCATTGGCATCCAGGGAGTGTGTGACTGTGTGTGCAAAATTTGCTGGTAACAGACGGACGGACAGTCGGACACACACGCACGAACGCACGCACGCACGCACGCACACACGCACGCACACACACACACACACACACACACACACACACACACACACACACACACACACACACACACACACACACACACACACACAGACGGACAGAGTGCAAAACATACTCTCTCCCCATGCCTTCGGCCTGGTGGAGACACAAGGTTTCTGCCCGACAGTGACTAAATGTGCATCAAGCAGTGGCTGCTCTTCTTTCAAGCAGCAACCAAATGTTAACATTTTACACCCTCAGAACCTCAGTTCCCAATTGATACATTTAATACAGGACTTTACTGGGTAGATGTAGAATACTGAGCTGGTGTTCAGGTGTTGTAAATACATCTCAGACCAAGAAACTGAAATGCTTTTGATTTAAAATTCTATATATGTTTTTTGAGCGGTGGCACACCGTCTCCTATATGCACATCTACGTATGTGTATCTGCCCGTATGTATGTCCGTACAGTCTCATGGAGTACAGTCTCCATGTATTGTTGAACTTCACACAAATTGCACGCCGTGTTTCTACAGTACCGGACTACCGGTATATATATAATGTAACAATTTCACAGCCTTTTTATCCTCAGGAATGATTCCTATCGCCTTGAGTTAAATGCAAGTAATTACTGCATATAATATACAGTACAGAATACTTTTCATGCGACTGCCATTATCTGTGCTGCCATTTGGAAAAAGCTCTCAGAAATGGGGACTCTATAGCAATTTTCAACACTTTATATTTGTTATTGGCCTAATGTTCCATTAGCAGCCATAAAACTGGTCAGGCTTCTGTGCTTTTCTGAAGGGATGCTAAAGTTGTGCTGGAAATGTTTACTCCAGTTATATGTCACTGGGCTACTGGGCCGCTACCATGGGCAGCCGGGGCCATGTTACAGCAAATTAGGCCAGCGATCTTTACTTAAAGAAACATGAATCAGGCCGATGTACTATAATGGCAACCATAGGTTGTTGGCAGGGGGAGGCGACAAGCCCTCAGGACCGCAGGTGCTTTTTAATTGAGGCAAGGTTGATGTATTGGCTTGGCTCATAAAGGCCACTACTGCGCATGCTATGGCCTGGTACCCTAGTGCGCCTGCTCTATGAACACTTACG
Source organism: Protomyctophum bolini (assembly GCF_963924005.1). NCBI lineage: Eukaryota > Metazoa > Chordata > Actinopteri > Myctophiformes > Myctophidae > Protomyctophum > Protomyctophum bolini. Next base: position 33,834,372 of record NC_137870.1, on the reverse strand, counting down.
TAAGTTGGTGCCAAACCCGGAGAGTGAGTGTACTTCCGGAGGAGCATGTGCTGGGTCAGGGTGAGAGACTTTCATTGAAATGTATGGCCGGGACTTGGGGTTCGGACTTTAAATATTTTATATATATATATATACCGGTATATATATATATATATAATTATATATAATTATATATATACTGCCAGATTTGACCCGGGGTGAGCGCTCTTGCATGTATTCCTTCTATTGACTAGGTGAGTCGCAAAAAAAGTATGGTGTGTCATCATAATTAATTTACTTACTGTATACCACGTAATGAAGAATTATCCCCCTTTCTGTTTGCTACATTAACTGTCTGTGATTTAGTCCATTTTGTTACCCAGTAAGAATTTGTGATCATCGCTGCAGTAAATCTCTGTGGATTTATGGTATGTCTGATTTATGCAGGGCTTACCCGACAGATTTCTGCGCGAGCTCGTTTGTCTCTCCTTCAGTTCCTTTCGGTCTGTGTCCACGTTGTATACAAGTTGTTTTACAAGCACAGTAGGTCATTACTGTACCTAGAATTGTCATTATCTCGTGCATTGATAACTTTTAACAATTTATTTCATGTTGAAAGGTTTCGGCCTAGGTAGAGGTAGATCAAGGAAGCCTGGACCATGATATGCACAGCTGGCATTTATGTGATGTTGAGACGGTAAATAATAAATATGTTCCTTCCAATGAGCACCGTAAACCCTAGTGGGTCACAGTGTCTCCATTAAGAAAATGAAAATGGCAAAAGCAGTGACCAGGAGTTTCTGCTGATTGCTCCCTCATGAGGAGGATCTCATAAAAGAATTATGGAGTTATTAGCCAAGCAGTATATTATCTGTAGTCTTTATATTACATTAGATCTGTCTAAGATGGCTCTCCATGCCAGAAACTTGAAGTCTTGAACTAGTGAACCGCTGCAACTTTAAAGCTGTGTTGTGTGATATTATTCGCAATTATCAGAAGGCCTGCCCTGAATTAATAATGCACTGTTATAAAGTTTAATTGAGACACAACCATGCCAACCAATATGTGCATCTGTTTTACCCCTTCTTTATAAAGCTTGTTGTCTAAATGCAGCTTGACTCTAAGCTTCTCTTAAGACTCTGGGCTCTACTGCCCAAGCTTCTGCCAGATTTGTTGAAACACAGTGGTCCTTCCCTTCGCATTTTAAAATGTGTCCTGTTACATATGCCTCCAGCACAAGATGAGTTGTAATACTGCATTTTGGCTATGATCTGTATACATGTTTAAACACTATAAACTACTGAAAACGGAACCAGCCTAAATAGCTAAGTCAGTCGTGCTTTAGCTGACTTAAATCTAATTTAGACTCCATTGCATGACAGTGTCACTTGCCAAAAGCATTTTTAGCGTGACAATCTGATATCTTCAGCTAGCAAGTAGCAACGCCATTGTGTGATGTAGTATAAATGTAGGTTTAGTGATAGACAGGGAGCCTGCAGGGTAGATACTGCAGGAAAGGGGTAGGAGCCTTATTTTTGAGGGGAGCTAGCCCCTCCTATGTCCAGCTTTGAGGGTTTGTGCACACACAAACATTGAATGCCATTGACAATGAATGGCCAGGTATGGTATGGTGTAAACAAACATTGAAGACGAAAGTGAGGACGCAAATTGTGATTGGCCGGATGAGATGATGTATGATGATAAGAGCGCTCCTCACTTTCGGGATGTATTTTTAAACATTGCACTTGCTAATTGATATGGTCAGCATATTGCCCACATTGAAATTTCAACTTCAATAAACGCACGCACGCATGCACAATTCATTTCAGCAGTATATTGTCAGCAGAATATTGTCCCCTAATATGGTGACTCTACTTATTCATACAATGTTACCATCTTACCTGTTTTTTGTTTTTTTGTTTTTTTAAGTAAAACCATAGATAGGTAGGCGTAAAGCTTAAAAAGAAAGAAAGAAAGAAAAAAGACAGAGCTCTAAAAATTATCTAAAAATTATGCACAAATATGTGCATCATTCTCCTGTAGGTGTGCAGAATGATTAGCTGTCTTAATTAGACTGGAGAAATTAACTCATGTATCGACTTTTTCTTCCTCACCACGACAGCCATTATGGTAAACACAGGTGTATGTTTTCCATTCCATTTATTATACTAGTATTACCTTTCCAGTTTCCAGTGAGCCAAATAGCAGCACCCTGTTTGACCTGAATGGAACAGAACCTTAACCCAACCATGCCGGACTGGCCGGGTGGGGATTATGTTCTCTCCTGTGAGTCTGTCTGTGAGCAGCTAAAACTGTAGGGAAACGTTTTCATCTGTGGCGATATAACGATTGAATGGCAGCTCGGACAAAAAATAAATTAATAAATTGTAGTCGCGTGATCAAGATGTATGAGTCAGATGTTTCCATCTGCTGTTAGCAGAATCTGTCTTGAGAGATTAGTTAGGAGTTCCTCATAGACCGGCTGCTTCTTCATGATTAGTTCTGATTCTGGGGACATAACCTGAGAGGTCTGGATGGTTCATGAGTTCTACAAGGAGATCTACAAGTGCACACTGTGTCACTGTGCAACTCTTGAGCTTGTAGATTGGCAATTTTCAAATAGCCAAAGTACTGTAAAGGCCTAAGTGGTTCATGACTATGGAGAAAATCCTACAAAATCTAAAAATGGTTTGAGTATATATGTTACATGGCCGAAGCTATAAGTGGACAATGACATATATTTACGGCAGAATGTATGTTGCTCAAAGCCAGGTTAGAGATGCCAGCACGGCTGTAGTAATTCACGTTTCTCCTTATTCTCTTTATTGGAATAACTCAAAATATGTTATTTTTGTTACACAGCAGGCACAATACAATGTGCAGTTGTAAAACAAACCCACAGTGCCAGACAAACCCACAGTGCCACTTCTGCTTACCAAATGTAGTCACTTCCACGCTCAGCTCCAAGTCGGCGGAGCTGAAGTATCCCCATATATTGGGGATTTTTTCCAAATTCAATTCAGGTCAAGTTTTTAGGTTGCACGTGCACATGCTAGTTGATATTCAACCACATGAATGCGTTTTGATTCTAGATGGAGAGCTGTGTAATCTAAAAGAAAATGTAGGTCAAGTGGGCAATGTGGGCAGCTCTTTGTAGTTTCATGCTGGCTCATAAAGGCCTAAATCTTCAGGGGTGTTCAATGGTCATGTGGTTCAGTGACTCATGCACGTGTATTTCTTTGGTTTGGTCTTGGTTAGTAGAACTAAGCCATGGCTGATATAGACACCAGGTTGAAAGTGGTTAAACTTCCCCCTCATGCCATGTTCCTCTCTTTTCCACTTTCTACCCTGGTTGCCCCCTGGTAGTGCTGGTGCCCCCAGGGGCGGTGAGCTCCACTTTGAAAACCTCTGGCCTAGGGGGACAGCCTGAGCCTATGCGATCTACAACTCCTGGTGCCTATTGAAGTAGTCCTTACCGTGAAAATGTACCCCTATAATGCAAATGACGCCGTTAATGAAAGAGTTAAGTTATGCAGCCGGTGTTTCTCTTGAGCGACGCGTCAGCACGTCTCTTGATCCCTGAAGTGATTTCCCCCCTGGGCGAAGCCGGGTAGCCATGCTTGCGGTGACGGAGGAGATGGAGCCGGCTCAATGAGAGCGGGGGAGGCAGCTGGAGAAAATCCATTCCCAGAGTGAGCATTCTGCTGAGGCAGGTATGCCGACCTTTCAGTCATCAGATAGGTCAACGCTCGGCAGTGTGCCTGGACATCCATGGCCAAACGCCAGCCCTGGTAGCACTCATAGTAAAGCTCATCTGAGCGGGAGCCAGCTATGATCAATGGAACCCCTTGGCAGCTCATTTACAGTACAGTATGGTACAGCCACAGAGCATTCACCAACAGATGCCGGTGACAGACGACGACAGGAGAGACCATTTTGTTGAAGGATGAGGGAAGAGCATAAAGGGGAGAGTTTATCCGCAATACAGGCTACAAGTTGGTCATTCTGTAATTGCAAACACATCACCTCTTAGTTCATGAGTGTTCAATGTGTCTTTAGCTAAATGGGCTTTTGGTTCGTTGTGCAGTAGCTTTATTGATGCCCCTCAATCTTCGCCCAGTTATCGTCTTTAAATTGTGCACTTGGCTGCAATGCGATTTTTCTGTATTGAGTGCAAACAGAATATGCGTCCATCTTGTCCTCTTACACATCCTTTTGTATTGTATCCTGGATAGGTGTTTCCTAGTAAAGAGATTTTACGGAATTCAAATGTTTGCTTAATGCTTAATGTTTTATGTAAAGCACATGGGACTAGTTGTTGAAATGTGCCAAATAAACTTCCCTTACAGGTTTTCAGAGGCTGTTCAATGCTCAAGGACTTTGCCATGACGAATCCACTCCTTGTTTCTCCTCTCAAGGTGCCCACGGAGTGAGAGAGGAGCCCCGGTTTGTGACAGCTCGCTCCGGAGAGACCGTGATCCTGGGGTGTGACGTGTCCCCTCCCCTGGACGGCCAGCAGCCCCCTTACGTGGTGGAGTGGTTCAAGTTTGGAGTGCCTATCCCGTTCTTCATCAACTTCCGCTTCTACCCTCCTCATGTGGACCCAGAGTACACTGGTAAGTTGTAACAGCCATTCATCCAAAGGTACGACAGTTGAATAAGGCAGCCTGGGAAATGAACCCCAACATCCCTATCCTATTAGACAATTACGGACAACGGGTGATTTGCCCTCAAAGTATGAACCATTTTGGCATTTTCTTGACTTGCAGTTGACTTGCAGTTGGCATCCAGAGCCATTAAAGGACTACTGTAGACTTATCTAAGGCAAGCTACAGGTAATTCTATAGAATATATAGAAATACCCCACTGTCAAATTGTACTGCCACTGTGTACTGTACATACTGTACATTTTCTGCTACACTCCTACACACTCAGTGTCACTCACAGTGACAAAACAAATACCGGTACATACATTGCAGCACAGGACACATGTGGAGAAAATGAATGAAATTGTGCCTCCCCACAGAGTCGTGGTTCTCAACTGCAAATGGGTGCCTAATGTTGATGCCCTATGGCAGCTGAATGGCGAAACACACTTATTTTTGAGGGGCACCAGCCCCTCCTATGCCCAGCTGTGTGCGTGTGTGTGATTGGCTGGGGGCTTAAAAAGTGAAGATAAAAAGTGAGGACAAAAGCGATTAGCCGGAATGTGATGACATATGATGTTGTATGATGATAAGACTCGAGCGCCCCTCACTTCACACAACTGTGATCTTTTTCCTAATGACATTTACTTTACATTAACAATTATTGGAGGGAGACAATAGACTGCCAATGTTACCACATTATATATTAAAGCCATAATTCTAGTATATATATAAAAAAATACGAAATTGTTCATTGCCACATAATTGTCCCCAAAGATTGAGCACCATTGCCGTAAGGCACTATTTATACACTAGGCACTTACCACTGGATAAGAGAATCGTTTTCTTCTGACATTTCTGCAATTTCTTTGATAAGCTGCCAAAAAGCTGTTGGATTCATTCCTGCTCACACTCCAAAAGCCTGTTGTGATGCGGCCTGGGAATATACTGTAAAGTAAAATTATGGCATTGTAATACGGATGTCACTATAAGTACAGCACAACTTTGCATCAGCTGTGGACCAATGCAGGTGAAAATGCTTTTTACTAGCTTTCATATTGTGAATGGCAATTACAGATTAAATAAAGCGTGAATTGATCATATTGACTAACATATCCCTATAGGCCTATTAGGCAGGGGCATCAGAGTATAAATATGGCTTACATTATCGACACAAGCTCAATAGAACACTGCTTTTGTCACATACTGTATTATGTAGCCTACTGTAGATAGTTTTAGATACTGTATGTTCAACTTTTTGACGAAGATCATGAGACCCACTATTGAGGAATATTCCCAGTCTCATCGGACAGATTAAAGTGTAATCTGGGGATAGAATGCCAGTGATGTGACAGCGTGATAATGGCTGACACTGGGCTGTAGTTTATGAGACACTCTATGAGCGGCGTAATGGGCCCATGTAGTCTCAGAGTTCATCCGGGCTGTTCCCATGAATTCTCCAGACATGCAAAAGTGTAGCTTTTCGGCGAAAATCGCCGTTTTTATCCCAAATATAGGACCTGTGTGATTCATGCAAATCCGTTAAAAAAATGTTTGGGGGGGGTGAGGGGGTCTGTGGAGCCCGTGCTCGCTGCCCGGAGAATTATCTGACAGACTACTCTCGTGAGTCACTAATGATTCTGAGCGATATTTCTGCTTGCATCTGGGCGGCATGATGTGCGCAGCCGCTGGTCGCTCCGCGGAAAAAAAAACCTGTTTGTGTGGACTCGGCATGAATTTTGACACACTGTCTGTGACTCGCCAGTCGATCCATTAGTTTAGCTGCTACAGTTAGCATTAGCAACGTTAGCACTTTGCGTTATACTGTCTGTGGAGTTTCTCTCGCTGTGTGTGTGTGTGTGTGTGTCTGTCTGTGTGCTCGTGTGTGTGCATGCATGCGTATGAGTAAATAAATAAAGCACGCGTGTGTGTGTGTGTGTGTGTGTGTGTGTGTGTGTGTGTGTGTGCGTGCGTGCGTGCGTGCCAGCCAGGGCTTATACTAAATGGATATATTAAAAACGAAAACATGCAGCTCAACTGTTGAATAAGGAGAGGATGTTACTCTACATGTCTTAAATTGACTAAGGCTAAAATAATGAAGTAAACTGACCCTGTTGACTAAACCATCCCAAAACATTTTATTTGTATTATAATTCATTATTTTGCCAGTGAATATAATTTTCTATTTTACATGATGTGAAGAGTGTAACTGTAAGGGATTTTGAGATGGGAGTGTGAGTGCTGGACCAGTTTCTTTCTTTAAATCACACCTGTGTGAAGTGACCCTTATCATCATACATCATCCATTCATTGTCATTTTTGTGACAATGAATGTGTAGGATTGTGTAGGACAAAAATAGCCGATATATGACAATTCATTCATTGTCAATGGCATTTAGGACACAAATCTACTGAATATAGGAGGGGCTAGTGCTCCTCGAGGGGCTAGTGCTCCTGTTGGAGTAAATTAATTGTTCTATGACTATCAGGACATGAATGTTAACATCTTGCTCAATACTGACTAGATTTGTACTGATTTAGTAAATAATCATCTGTCATTTTTGAGTGGTGCAGCCACTCAACCACACTATAGACAGCTACAGTATGTGTCCCTGTGTCTGTCCCTGGCTGGGTCCCTGTGTCCCTGGCGGTGTCCCTGTGTCCCTGTGTCACTGGGTCTGTTCCTGGCTGTGTGCCTGTGTCACTAGGTCTGTCCCTGGCTGTCCCTGTGTCACTAGGTCTGTCCCTGGCTGTCCCTGTGTCACTGGGTCTGTCCCTGGCTGTCCCTGGCTGTGTCCCTGGCTGTGTCCCTGTGTCACTGGGTCTGTCCCTGGCTGTGTCCCTGGCTGTGTCCCTGTGTCACTGGGTCTGTCCCTGGCTGTCCCTGTGTCACTGGGTCTGTCCCTCGCTGTCCCTGTGTCACTGGGTCTGTCCCTGGCTGTGTCCCTGTGTCACTGGGTCTGTCCCTGGCTGTCCCCCCTGGCTGTGTCCCTGTGTCACTGGGTCTGTCCCTGGCTGTCCCTGTGTCACTGGGTCTGTCCCTGGCTGTGTCCCTGAGTCACTGGGTCTGTCCCTGGCTGTCCCTGGCTGTGTCCCTGGCTGTGTCCCTGTGTCACTGGGTCTGTCCCTGGCTGTCCCTGTGTCACTGGGTCTGTCCCTGGCTGTCCCTGTGTCACTGGGTCTGTCCCTGGATGTGTCCCTGGCTGTGTCACTGGGTCTGTCCCTGGCTGTCCCTGTGTCACTGGGTCTGTCCCTGGCTGTCCCTGTGTCACTGGGTCTGTCCCTGGATGTGTCCCTGGCTGTGTCCCTGTGTCACTGGGTCTGTCCCTGGCTGTCCCTGTGTCACTGGGTCTGTCCCTGGCTGCCCCTGTGTCACTGGGTCTGTCCCTGGCTGTGTCCCTGGGTCCCTGGCTGTGTCCGAGCACGAAACATAGCGTTATAGCATTTGTTCACCACCAAGTGTCACTGTTGCACAGCCTAACACACAGACACACAGGCCGGGAGGAGGGCTAGTACAGTACAGTGTAGTATATACTGTCCCCCATGACACCCCCCCCCCCCCCCCCAAAGTGGGTTTAGTACCGATAAACGCTTAAAAGATTTGCGCCGCGGTTTTGCCCGCGGCACAGCGTTGGCCCCGCACACTGTCACCTTTTTCACCTTGGGCCTGTTTGCATGCCTGATTCTCATCTCCTGCATGATAAATAATTCATTCCAGTGAATAGAGTGAATGTACTATCATTCCCTTACACAGCTGCTGACATAAAGGGAATAGATGGACTGTAGTTTTTCTAAATATATTCATGGTTGGAGAGACCTGCAGATTGTGTTTTACACTATACATTGTGATTCTGCCATTCAATGATTGTTACGACCCCCCCCCCCACACACCCCACCACAAAGTTAGCTTTTTATGACCCATTCACATTGCAGATCTGCTTTTTTTTAATAGCCAAAATATTAAGTAGTTAATTGATGTATTGTATAGGGCGTCGCAGTCCCGCCCCCTTTCATGACGGCGAGTGGCCCCGAAGAGAATTTCCATTTAATTTTTCCCTGATTTTTCTAATAGAAATAGAAAGTATTTATTTAAAGACATGTTAGCCTCGGTATCAGGCTTTCATTTTTGTTGGTGCAAAAATTTAAAGCCTGGAGGAACGCATTGGCCGCTCTGGTCTTAAAGTGGGAGTCAACCCTTCCGGGTGGGCGTCGCTCCAAATTATGTGACGTAGTGCTGCACTAGGGGGGAGAGGAGGGGCCGGGGGTGACGGACAGATCGATGAGATCCAATCAGGGTGTGCGCAAATCTCAGCCGCGACCCGCCCCTCTAGACCGGAAACCTAACACGTTAGCTCAGGCTAAAGACATGTAAGCCTCGGACAAAGCCTGACAAATCATGACATGGGCCGAACGTAATTAGAAAGAAGAAAAACAACAAAGAAAAGTGTTGTACCCTGCCCTTTTTTTCTTCTTTCTAATTATTTGTTCGGCCCAAAAAATTGTGCTTATTGTCATGAGTTGTCACCTTCCTAGTTGGCATTGTCCGAGGCTTACAGGTCTTTAAATAAACATCTATGGGAAAAAAAAAAAGGGAATTGGAAATTCTCTTCCAGGCCACTCGTCGGGGGCGGGACTGCAACGCTCTATGAATATAATAAATAGAGTAAATAAATGGTAAATGGTGCATTTGCATAGTGCTTGCTTTTATCCAAAGGACATTCACCCATTCCTACACCGATGGCGAAGGAAACCATGCAAGGCTCCACCTGCACATGGGGAGCAATTAGGGGTTCAGAGTCTTGCTCAAGGACACTTCGGCACTAACTCTGGGGAGCCCTGGACTGAACTGGGAGCCTCCTGCATCGAGAGTGGGAGCCCGTGGCAGGCGTGGCACCCGCGGGACCCAACGCAAATGTTGCGGGCGCGGGCGGTATTTAAATACATGCGGGTGGGAACAGGCGTTTAAGATAAAACCAGCTGGCCCGTAAAATCCTGCGTCCTCCCGCAATTATACAGAGCTTATACACAAGCTATGAATATGTCAGAGGAGAACGTAATTCCCCTTCTTTGCTGGACAACGCACTGTACTTGGAGTTTCACTCTCTGTAATACAGTCCAAGAGACATCTTCAGACAAGCTCCCAAAGCGCGTGCATGAGTGCACCGTTGGCATGGAATGGGAGTGGCGGACAGGTGGTCACTGCGGGCGGTCAAATAATTAACTCATTGCGGGAGCGGGCCGGAGTGGTCAGAAATCCAACTGGAGCGGGCAGGAATGGGATTAAGCATAAGCGCGCAGGGTTAGGGTTCATGAATCCAAGTAATAGTCCATGATGTACTGTATGCGGAAGTGCATTTTAGATCACGCTATATGGTCTATTTGTGGTGGTGATGCGTCACATACTGTACTTGGCCTATCCTATAAGATATGAACCGTGGTTCATAGATCAACATGCCAGAGCGCTTAAATGGCTATGGCCATTGACAATGCATTGGGTGCTTGAAGTTATATATTTTGAAAACTGCTAATTATTTCAAAGTAATAATCTCAAGTGTGCATGTCCCCAGTAAAGTGGATTTTTTAAACTGTGAATTGAGGTTCTCGGTGAATGTATGAAGGAATATGGAGGGTCCAAAGTTTTATAGGATAAATATTAAAAAAACGACAAAACATTTCAAAGTAAAAAAGTCAGGCCTGTGTGTCCACAGTAAGGTAATGTTTTTAAAGTGTGAATGGAGTCTCCTGGTGAAAGTTAAATATTTCTGAAACTACAAAACATTTCAAATACTATATAGAGATTCCGCACGATTCCACGGTAAGCTGAGTTTGAACGGAGTTTCTAAGTGAAAGCGAAAGCTAGTTAGGTGCCAAAGTTTTCTTCTTAAGAGAACTATATTGGTGTCGGTGCTGTTGCTGTATAGCCGACGAACCATAATTATAGACTAGCCATATAATATCAAACACGGGATTAACACTACAATTTCTCTAAAAGAACATTTCTCTGGGACTTATTCAAATGACCCCCAGTGAGTCAAGGGACTCACTGGAGTGATTCTTTGCATGCCCAAAATATGCCAGTTTCCCCCATCTCTTGACATTATACAGAATCACATGACGCTCCCATAAATGCTCATACGGTATACAGTACTTCCTCAGCAAAAAAAATTGCGTCTGGAAATTCGGGCCTATAGACGTCTAAGAACAAAAATGAACTACAAATGTATGTATTTGTATCAAATTCATGGCTAGATGATGGAAATATGTCAGCATTCAGCATTCTTACCCAAGTAAAGAAGTAATAAGGAATTCAAATGTGGCTTTAGAGGTTTTAGTGTTAAATAAGTTGTTTCCAACAAAGATTGTGTGTGAAATTTCCACTAACATTAGACTCATAAGTCAGTCTCTAAATTCTTTGTGATAAAACACACAATATGCGTATGCTACAAACCAAAAGGGTTTGTAGCTCTTTAAATATTTACTGCTCTTATTTTACTGTGGTCTAAATGAGAGCATACAGATGATTGGTGGCTTCATGTTTTATTTTGACATTATGTTGTCTTCTATCAACTTCCCTTTGACAGTTAAAATACTCCAATCCAGTGAAGTCTGTGATTTGAAGAATGTGTTAACTCTTCTGTTTTGACTATAGGGACCATCATGTTTTCCCCGGGGGACAGTCCGGATGTGGACACAGCACTGTTAACACTGTTTACAGCTGCACCTCTCTCGCTCCTTGACAAACAGGATCTGAGGTCGATCGCGACTCTTCATGCCCCCGCCTACCCCGCTCAGCACTTCAACTCCCAGGCAAAAATAGACACGACTTTTCGAAGACAAGCTACCTTTTTACTGCAAGACTGCAGTCCCAACTCGTCTCTCATCCTCTTTGCTTTATTGATTTTCTGCTAACAAAAAAAACGTTTCCCCAAGTATGGCAGCATTCCCAGGGTGAGGGTATCTATCTATTGCATCTATATACAGTTCTGGGAGAGCAATTCAGCCCACCTTCAACATCAATATATTTGCCTGACACTCAGACAGAAGTAACAGGCAATAGTACTTACAGGAAATCTTCACTTCAAAGTTTGAAAAAAAAAGCTCCATCTCAAAACACTTGTCAAGCATAGCAGAAGCAAACTCTTCCGTCTGTGGGGCTGTCAGGGCCAACCATGTGAGTAGGAGCAGCGGGTTGGAAACTTTGAGACAGACAGCTTAGCCATTGAGGATCTCACCATGCCTGATTTCCTCAGCTTTCCTCTTGCTTTGTGAATTCTGCTTTTCAGAAGTCCAATTTATCCTGATCAGCCTCAAAGGAGAAAAAAGGACATCAGCAGCAGGCCGCAGGGACATATCTTTGGCTTACAACCTATGGGGACGATTATTCAGCGGCCCAGTCCTTCACTCTGTGCGAAGCTCGCACACGCACGACATTTCCGCAGTCAAATTCAATTCACCATGAACTTGATGAATTTGTTATCAATCAATCATCTGTTTTAGTTATTATTATTTTTTTTTTTAAACCTGAACATATTGCTTCATTACCAACACCAGTTGTGGAACGTAACTAAATACATTTACTCAAGTCTACCACTAGTTATAGTAAGTAACATTTTTTTTTTTTTTTTACTTTTCTTGAGTATTTCAAGATTATTTAAGACTTTATACTGCACCTAATCACCTTAAATAAAGGGAAATACCACTCATTTTCAACATTTTACTATGTCATTAATATACGTACCTTAGAGTTGATTAGATTAGATGTCTTTATTATCCACAAGGGAAAATTGTTTTGCTCAGGTCAATGCATACATACAGGACAATAAAACAATAAAACACCCATCAGCAAAGTACTAGTAAAATTATTCTATCATTTTTAATGCTATTTAAAAGTCTCTCTCCACACCATGAAACACTCATAATGTGCGTGCGTGCGTGATGAAATTGCTATTTATTTATTCAACATGAATTGTAACGTCTTGCATTCTTCTTATTTATTGGTCCCCCTCATATGATGTCTGTACTTTTGTATCGTGTTCTACTGTCTGATTATGTGATGTGAATATGTGTCTTTTTGTACATGTTTTTAGTGCACTGAAACAAATTCCAATCAACTCTGTTGACATGGCATTAAAAATTGAATCTTGTGCACGCCGGGGGCACTGGCAAGCAGGTCCAGTTGAGGTGTTGGGGGTTTGTGTTTGTTAAGGAGCCTAATGGCAGAGGGGATGAAACTGGCACTGCCCTTTGCCTTCTTGAATCTCGATGCAGTGTATCTCCTACCCGAGGGCAGGACCTTGAAGCAGGTGCTGAGGTTATGAGTTGGGTCTCTCGTGATCTTTGCTGCTTTCTTCACTGTCCTCTGGTCGTAGAGATGCTGAAGGGCAGAGCACTGCCCTGAATAATCACTGAATACCCAAGGAATGCCAGTAGCCGAGAGGAGGAGCGCTTAGTTCGACCACATAATCACAATCTCCCCAATTGGCATTGTGTCTTCAGAGCAGTGTTTTTGTTTGTCTTGTCTCCAGGTAGAGCCTCCCTGCATGGGAAGGCGTCTCTGCAGATTGACCCGGTGCGCTCTGAGGACCAGGGCTGGTATGAGTGCAGGGTCCTGATGTTGGAGCAGCAGTACGACACCTTCCATAACGGCAGCTGGGTGCACCTCACAGTCAACGGTGAGTCCTCCACCCTGACCCGCAACTACTACTACTACTACTGTACTACTACTACTAATGTACCGGTACTGTAAGTACCGGTACATTTTTCAAAAATAGCAGACCTACAAGCTCGTAGTGGCGCGCTATGAGCTTGTAGATCTGCTATTTTTCAATAGCTAAAGCATAACATAATGCTAACACTAAAAGGGGTTCCCGCCCAAAATGGGTTAAAGGTACAGTACAATTTTGAGGTACCTTTACTTAACTGGAGTATTTCCAGTTATTGTACTTTTTACTCCACTACAACGTTTAGAAAACGTTAGTTACTAGTTGCTTTATAGATTTGGATTATTATTACAAAACATACATTAACCACTTCATGCCTATATACATTTCAGCCATTTGAAAATAATCTGCTCTTATCAGATATTATACATAAACTTGTGAAATTGGACTCTGAGTACTTTCTACTTTTGGTACTTTAAGCATATTTTGATGCTAATACTTTTGTACTTTTACTCAAGTCTTTGAGTTCCAAACTTTTACTTGTAACAGAGTATTTCTATATTGCAGTATTGACACATTTACTTAAAGGAGCATTTCGGACTAGAAGGCTTTTTTGTAGTTGTTACGTCCCCACCAAAGAGGTCTAGATGTTATTTTGTGCAAAAACGCATTATTGGCTATTTCCCCTACCTTAAGCCCTCAATGGGGCGTTGGGTGTTAGTGCTAATTCACTTATTTCCATTGAAATATGTAGTAAATTGTGCCGCTTGGGATACTATTTACATTATGAAGAGAGGATATATAAAAAAGATTTTCGAGCGATGGAAATAAGCCTGAAATTCTCCTTTAAGTAAAAGACAACTGAAAAAACTGCGTTCCATGCATTGTCTATGGTGAGGAGCAAGAAGAGACCTCGCTGTGGCAGGAGGTGTAGCCAGGAAAAAGTTGAGGATAGTTCAGCTTTTTGCTGAGATTTGCGTTGAGACAAGGCAGAGGTGACGTGGATGTTTGTGCCGTTTTGTCCACACCCATTTAGCTGAATAAACGCTCAGAGGAACAGCGCTATCGATGTCGGTGTGAATTCGGCATTAATTAACTGTGTTGAAGAGTTTTGTCAGATGTCTATGACATCACACTAGACCCTCTGTCTGTGGGGAGAAACAACCATTACATAAAAAGAGAATGTGTGACTGTGGTATTGACTCTCTGTCCCAGCTGGACCGTAACTGGCCTTTTGTCTATTGGAAATGGTTTATGGTGTTCTTGTCTTCAAGCGATTACCAGGAGAAAGATGCAATGAGTAGCCATTAGGATTTGTTTAAGATCATTCTTATAACTCCTTTATCAAATGCCAGCTGGGAAAAAAGAAAAAGAAAGACAGAAAGAAAGGGAGATGAGAAAATAATTGATTGTAGCCTGTTTAAAGCATTTCCATCAGGGATCGTCTGTGATAGTCTGAGAGCTATCAAACTGATGATCAGGCAAAAAACACGCACCTTTGCATTTCCCGTTGAGATTCCTACACGGAAAAAATCATCTTTAATCTCTGTAAAAATTGATGTGAAGTTGTGTGTCTCATCTATTCTGGGGCACCGACGCACTAAGCACTATGGGTTACAATGACGCCTCTGTATTTGATTTCCTCTGGCTCCTGAATCTGTTTTCGTTTGGGATAGTTTTTTTTTTTGTGGTTTTGTCCGGATACTTATGGACAGATATCATTTTAAGCTCCTCCATGCATCGTGCACTAGATGTAACTGAATCGCTTGGTTTACCAGGGTGTGAAGATGCAGGAAGGTATCTGCAGCTAATATGTCTGCCAATTGTTTAGATTAAAACATTGCTTTCCTCTGCATTTCATACTTGGCTATTCTGTAACTGGATATCATGAGTGGATGAATACATTTATTTCCCCTTGCAGACGTTTGAAAATAATAGCTCAGGCCAAAAGTAGTCAATGTCAATGAGACATCATCATACAGTAGCTAGATCTCTAACTTCAGATGGCTGTAATAATGTGTTGCTGGAGCAGGAGGTTGCGAGCAGAATTCACACCCAAGGTATTTTTGGTCTGTTGAACTGAAGCTCATGCATATTCATTATTCAGTCTGTGTGTGTGCGTGCGTACGTACATACTGTATGGTTTGCAAAGGATGACGTAACGGCAATTCCAGTATTCTTACTTTTATGCACTTAAACAGCCTATCCTGCTTCATCATCACTGTAGAATAAATTATATACTGTGTGCGTGTGCGCGTGTGCGACTGAATGACTGCTCTATTTGCTAGGTTACACTCATCATGGTTCCTGCCAGTGAATGTCACCTGCACATAATTGGAGTTTGTGAACATCTCTCTCTGTGTGTGTGTGTGTGTGTGTGTGTGTGTGTGTGTGTGTGTGTGTGTGTGTGTGTGTGTGTGTGTGTGTGTGTGTGTGTGTGTGTGTGTGTGTGTGTATGCGCACGCGTGCACATACGTGTGAATTATATGCTGTGTGTGTGTGTGTGTGTGTGTGTGTGTGTGTGTGTGTGTGTGTGTGTGTGTGTGTGTGTGTGTGTGTGTGTGTGTGTGTGTGTGTGTGTGTGTGTGTGTGTGTGTGTGTGTGTGTGTGTGTGAATGTCTTCCGGTGAAGGCATACTACATCTCTGTAAGCTCCAATCTCATTGGTATTCAGTCTTAAATTTGACTATTCAAACCGTCTCTCTTTGCCTCCCCGATCCTCTTAGGCCTTTCTACAATGTCTGAGCTGTATTGGTAATACATGAATTCATTACATCCCTCCATTTCATAATACAAACAATTACGGTATGTAATGCTCATGATTAGTGTTTGTTTAATTTGTCTAGCCGCAGAGATGTATTGTGTCCACACAGCCAACCAATCAACACATAATGCACACTCGCGCACGCTGACACATGTGCACGCAGTACAAACAGGTGTTTACCGTTTCCCTAAATATGGCGCATATGAACTTTTTTATGTTTGCTGAAGTGCTAAGATGCAAAGTAATCAGCAGCGGTTGTGTCTGTGACATCTGTGTGGGGAACCGATATCTGGACTTCACAAGTTCACATCACTGCCGTCCTCTAAATGGTTCTCTGTGATGGAAAGCAGGTGCCATCATTGCCTGGCCTCCGCACAGACACTAAGGGTGGCCATTTCCTTTGGCTGGTCGTATCTGCACACACTCCTGCTTTGAGTTCCTGTTTGCGTGGCTTTAACTTCCTGCCAAGCAGAGAGGGGATTCATGCCCACTCAGTGGCAGGTGTCAGATGGCAAGGCCTTGTGCCCAAAACGGACAGTAAGGCCACTCTCTGCAACCCCCCACAGCTTCTCCTGTCTATTCCTCCTCTGCTTTTCAGTGTCTTTTCTCCTCATGTCGCCCTCCCCCTCCTCTTTTCCTCTCTGTGTGATGATCAACAAGCTTTTCAATGGTTGGAAGACCAAAATTTGGACCAAAATAAACACAAACTTTCTTCATTTAATGAAGAAGGGTTTTTTTTCTGTCTGTTTAAGCTTGGGAAAGGACTTAAAACCTTTCCTTTCCTTTCCTTGTGTGGTACGTATAGACTCAACAGTGCAGTGGTTCTCAAACATCTTTCGTGTCAAGGATTCCAAAATGTATGTATTTGGAGCCCTATTTATATGCCAGGGACCCCCATAAGAGAATATTTGTCAAGAGTTTTAACCAAAATCTTGACAAATTCAGTTTATCTCAAAACAATTATGTTGCTATATAGTACATTTACTTTGATGATGGAGAGGGCCACTATATTTCCATACTCACTCCAGAGGACCACTATATTTCCACACTCACTCCAGAGGGCCACATTGCATATCCTGTCGTAGCAAAGATAGCCGATCTACGTACAAGCTCAAAATGCGTCACAGTGCGACACGTTTTTGAGCTTGAAGATCAGCTATTTTTGCTATTATTTCAATTTTAAAATAGTTTTAACCCAGACTCAGGTCTGGGTTAAAAATCTTGACAAATTCAAAAGGAGAAAAAAAAGCCTTCTAAATCCTGACCTACAGTGTATATATAGTACATAGCAACATAATCTTTTGGAACCTTCTTTGAGAACCAATGGTGTACAGATGGTGAGATTTGGGTAGAAATCGATAGTGAGGATATGTTTCTTTTCACTTCGGACCATTTCACCCATTTTCAATCTATCTTAAAATAAATCAGTGATTCTTACTTTACTAATGCTCATTACAACATGACACCATTCTATATACTCAGAGGGCTTGGAATCCCTGTCTATGAGGTATTTGGCAGGCAGATAAGATTAGGCATTAAACAGTCATAGTCTGATGTAAGTATGGTGTCAATTCAATGCTCACCTTACTTTTTGTGGAAGAATCTTTTGCGATGCACCGTACCTGTGAACCAACTCCCCTCAGTCCCTGTCACCTAACGCACTTGCTGTGAACGCTGCCTTGTACATTGATTGTGCGACATCACACAGATCACACACATTGCAAGTACATGTTATTTATAGGAGACAGAAAATAAAACCTGATGGCATTATGTAAGCAGATTGACGATGAACACAGCGATATAGATAGCAGAGAATCTGTGGTTGTCATTTAGAGGCAATAAAACAAGAGCAAATTAGTGGCCTACAGGTATGCATTTTAATGTGATAAATATTGTAAGAAACTAGATGTTATCATCATATACACAAGATTCCACAGCAGAAATGGATAGATAAAGCAGGGCATGTGTTGTATTAGTGAATACCTTAATTTATATATACTGAGGTTTGAGTGATAAGGAGGGAGTGAAAGTGTATTATTGACGTCTAGAAGTGCTAATTGGGTTCTTTTTTATTCTCTGACAGGTGCTTGTGTGGAAATGTGGCGACGCTCCCATCGGCTAGTCATGACCCACTTGTATAGTGATGATGCCTCTCTGTCTGAGACGAAATACATTGCCACCGTTTATAATCATAACGTTGCCGTCTTGAAATATTTAGAGCACCCGGCTCAGGAGACTTGCTGTCGTCGTTTCTTAACTTTAAATAGATAGCCAGGGAAATCCATATGGGTATTAGAATACCCCAAAACCGTAATATTGGGCTCTTTCAAAGTGTGATGGCTCTCATACTACTGTATGTCTGGGGTTGGGAGCAAAATGGGAGCATGAAATGACGGCTGGCACCCACACTGCCCATCCAGGAATCTACACAATAAAAGTCTATGGGCCCTATTTAGACAATCTATGTCGCGCACAGTCTAAACGCAGTGTACGAAATGCATCAGGGGTGTGTCCGCCTCAGTTTTGCTTGTTAGAGAGTTATCTGGTCATTAAGCTCAGTGCTAGGCACAAAGGGGTGGTATTAAGCCTCGGAATTAGTCATTAAGGGTGTGTTTTAGGCACAACATAAATTAGACCATTCAGAGTGTCTGCTTCTCCCATTCCCTTTAATATACTGTAGGTACAAGGCTAACATATTAGCCAGCTAACTGTACTCCACCCTGCTTTGTCACGGGTGCTAGCTATATATGTTCTTTTGATAAAAACTCTTCAGCTGCCTCGGGAGCTGAAGAGTAGCAGATTCCATTCATAGTTATTGAGAATCTGGCAGGGTGGTATAAATTGTAATCTAGACCTGGATCACGGTGTTTAGCGTTGCAGAGTTTAGCCTTCAATGATCTTGTGTGGCGGAAGTTTTGGTGTTTGAAATTTTACATCTAGCTCCTAGTAATTCTTTCCGGGATGTACTGGTGGAATTAAAAAATCCCTTTCGTGAAAACGCTAGAAATCAAAGTACTGGTATAGCAAACCCTCACTATGTATTTGCAAGCTTTATGACGCATGCAGGAACGCATGCATGACCCCCTGGTCTCACAAGATCCAGCACTTGATTCTTCTACACGTGTAGCCCGTGCAGGTTTATCCCGCAGTGGCTCACTTTATTATTGTCAGAATATTAAAAAGATCACCTGTAGAAAAGGAAAGTTTGTTTTGCTGCAACCTGTGATCTTAGCTCAGTCCTAAAAAATATATCCTATGGAAGAAGTGATATCTAAATAATAATTCTAACAATGTCTGAATGTCTGAATGTCACTGACAGCGCGTTATCTCATCATTAACTGGTTGCCACATTGACTGAGAGGGAAACAAGCAACCAGGTCTATGAAAATGTTAACAGGCCAGATAAAGTCAGAAAATCCGAAAATACATGTACATCTAGAATAAGCAACAATATTGCTGACTGTCAAACATCATTTTCATGTCATGGACCACTAATATTCTATATATATATATATATATATATATATATATATATATATATATATATATATATATATATATATATATTTGCTGTTCATATATTCAGAACGGGTAAGGACTAGTGTTTTACAATTCTTCGTTGTCTGAACAAGTTTTGGTGCACGAGAAAGACAGTCTCTGTTAATAATTAATTAATGATACGCAGCAAAGGTCGTCGGGATCGGGAATCAAACCGGCAACACACTGTCAGGCCTCATTCACACGTACCAAACACCAATCAAGCAAATGTTTGGTTGTTTTTTTGGGCCACCACAATGCTTTTCCAATGGGAGTCACATGGTTTGATCAAACATTTGTGTTTGATTGCTGATTGCTCCCCCCTCATCAAACAAAAATGTTTGGTCAAACCATGTGACTCCCATTGAAAATGAATTGGAGCAGCAATCAAACAGCAATCAGACATCGCACACGGACCGAACATTTGTTGTGTAGGTGTGTGCGAAGCCTCAGACTGCATCAGCAGCCTAGGCGCCTAGACTGCTATCCTAGCCATCCGGGCCCAGTATCTGCTCATTGACACTGTCAGGGGTCAGGTTACTATAGTAACCAGACACTGCACATATTAAAGGCCAATGTATACCCCGTCGTCAACAAGGTCATGTGCCAAAAATAGCAGATCTACAAGCTCAACACGCTCAAAAAGTATAACTCGAGCTAAGGTCGTGAGCTGTTCTCACAATAGTTTGCTTTTCTAGTGGGAATATATCGGCAATCTGTTTTTTGGCTGACGCTGGTCGATGGGAATATTTTTGGCATAGGCCTATAATTGCACATCCTTATGTTTTGGGATTGCCATTAGAGCAAATTATGCAAAAAGAAATTGCTGTAAAAATGGCCTTGTAGTGAAAATACAGCTTTTGGCGGCGTTATTCCTGAACAGCCGGAGAATCTTCTCCCTGTCCGAGTAGTAGTGAAGGCGTACAGTGATGATACCTTTATCATTACTCCTAGCCTGTGAGCTCTGTCTATGATGACCGGGATCTGGGAATTACTGTCCCCGAGCACTGAGGGGAAGAAAGCCGTTTATATCACAAAGCACAGTCTCCCGCGACAACTGCAGCTTAGTATATATACATGTAGAGATACTTGGTTGTTTGTCGTCTGCCATGTCGGTCTCGGCGTAGTTTAGGTTTTATTTAGGTTTCCTAGTTCCATCATCGGAAGTCCACGACTGTTAACTGTTATAAAGTGTAGGCTGCTAGTACTAATTGAAATAAATGCATCTATTCCTCTCCCCTTCGTTCACTGTTCGTCTCGGCGCAACTAAAACAGGCACATACCCAATGCAATATTGATAATCTGGCCTAAATCATTATTCTTTCAACCTCATTGCTCTCTCTCAGAAAATGTCATCTAAATTGTTGAACATGACTGTTGAAATCGGATGGATTTTGATTGCAATCAGTGTCCATGCATTGTGCACCTAGACAACATCTTAATCCCAATAAATATCTCTGCTGTCACTGGCACTGCTGATTGAACATGGACGCCAGGTGTAAAAATGACAACTGAATAGGTCGGAAGATAGCCTTTGCACCGTATTGTACATGGTGGAAGATGGGGCCAAGACTCTGAGAGAGTACACATGTAACCAGATGTGGACCAGTAAAGATAAGATACATTTTGTTACATTTTGTACTCTCTGAGTTACAAATGGATAAATTAGTAGATACTCAAAGCTACATCTTAACCTATATCTCTATCAGAACCTGGAGTCCTGTTATAATGTATAAATAATTCATATATTTACCATACCATATTAACTATTACATAATTCGAACATTAGAGTTGTTCAGTGCAGTATTTAATACTCACTTCTACCACTATGAGTCTATGACGGCACAACTGCAGTAGCTACACCAATGCATTTGTTTCATTTAGATTTTCAGTCTATATATGGCCTATTGTCTTTCTCTATGTCTCACAAGATTGCTTTTCACACTATCCGCTTCGAGAGCAGGTGTGTTCACATGTACATCATCGTCGACTATTCATGTTATCAGGTGTGCATGTGAAAATGTTAATATTTTTCCGGATTCTAAGGTGAATATTTGTTGCCAATAATTAATCACATTTTCTGTTTTCCTACAGCCCCTCCCACTTTTACAACAACACCACCGCAATATGTGGAAGCAAAAGAGGGGGGCAACAGCCTGCTCAGCTGCACCGCCCAGGGAAACCCCAAACCAATGATCACCTGGCTGAGGGAGGGGGAGGAGCTCGGAACCAATGCAAAATATTCGGTAAGATACTGGTTCTCACACGTTTTCATGTCAAGGACCCCCACATTAAAGGAGAATTTCATGCTAGAAGGCTTTCTTACCTTTCGTTGCAGTTGTTAGGTCCGCACCAAAGTGGTCCAGGTGTTAGTTTGTGCAAAAACCCATTTTTGGCTATTTCCCCTACCCCACAATGAGCCCTGGATGAGCCCTCTGACCGTCACTACGGTCAGAGTGACCTATTCTACCTAAATACCAAAATAGTCATACCCACATGACCCGGGGAGGCAGTCTCACCGTTTAAATGATCCCCGGTGAGCACGGCTCCGCCTCTATGCCTCTCTCGCTTCATGAGACCTGCATGGTAGGTGCTGTATCTGTTTGAGATATACCTACAGTATATATATTTATTGTTTCATTTGAACTGCTTGCTTTTTCACTAGTAGTTTTCCCACACTTTCCCATATTACTGTAATTACTGTAATAATATTACAGTAATATGGGGTAAGTAATAATAATATTATTATTACTTTACCCAGTAAAGAGTATAAAGTAAGGCATATTATTCTCCCAAAACAGTAATATTATACCATATTACGTTGTAAAAAATACATCACATATTACATATTTGTTTTGTTGGCTGAAAACATTTCATTTAAAAGGTTGAGAGAGATTGCTGCTTTATTTTATAGCCTTTTTGGCTGATTGGTGACTCTTCTTAATGATAATGAATTGCATTTTTATAGCACTTTTCCAAGTGCTCAAAGCACTTTACAATGGTTCATTCATTCATACATTGTGAGGTGAAGCGACGAACAGTCGATGCCAGCGTCCTCACTTCCCACATTCACACACCAATGGTGGCAAGCTCACACCAACCGACTCATTGGAGGCAATGTAGGGTTCAGTGTCTTGCCCAAGGACACTTCGACATGTAGACAGGAGGAGCCAGGATTCGAACCGCCGACCCAGGGATATTATTATTTAAAAAAAAGAAGCTGACTAAACAGATTGTGTTGTTGTATGTCCCTTTTTTGCAGTTACAAAAGTAATATGTAATATATTAGTCTTTATTCCAAGTATAATAAGTAATATAATATTACTTTTTTTAAGGAGTAATATGTAATAAGTAACATATTACTCTCTTGAGCAATATTGCCCAACACTGATCGTGATATTGATTTGAAGTCATACCGTCATTTTGTGCTGAATGGGTGATGTAATGTGCAGGAGTCTCCCTGTGTCATAGGGGCTCCCCCAACTCACCCTTTCTTCTGTAGGGACTGTAGTGTGCAGGAGTGTCATAGGGGCTCCCCCAACTCACCCTTTCTTCTGTAGGGACTGTAGTGTGCAAGAGTCTCCCTGTGTCATAGGGGCTCCCCCAACTCACCCTTTCTTCATTCTTATCTTATTATCCCTCCCCGCTACAGCTTCTACAAAGGGTCATAACGAGAAGCCCCGGGTTCTAACACACTTGCGTTAGTAAATGATGGGGTGATATCCTAATGCATTATTAATCCCTTCCTACTGCATGAATATTACATTACTGCTAATATGGATGTTACACAAAAAAATGAATATCAGTAGTGAGAGCCAAGTGCCTCACTTCACTATAGCTTCAATGGTACGCCCCGAAACACATAACTTCTACCAGCCTGTCCATTTACCTATTCATAAAAAAACGTTGTATTATTGGGCCTGACATTGACAGTACAGTAGCTGTTGAAGCAGGTCACCAATCTGCATGCAGTGAATCACAGCCCGAAGACAAGGAAAGCTTCTCTTTGTGGCGAGGATACGTCGATGGTGGTGATCCTGGATACACAGGCATGTTTGCTCTGTGTCTCTCTTCCATGGAGATGTGATGGAGAAAGGGGGGAATGTGACATGAAAGTAGAGAGGTTGGAGAAATCCTTATCATCACCTCAGCAACCCCTTGCTATTTCAGAACCTAATCCAAGTGTCTCAGTGTGCCTGTGCATAGCAGACATTGAGATTCTCTCTTCATTTAATGCCTACCCGTCATCTGCTGTCTGTCTCGTTCCTCCATTCGTCCCTTTCTTCTAATCTGAAGAAAACTCAAACTCAATTCGCGCCAGCATGAATTAATCCCTCGATAGCGTATTGCCAAGGTTTTATCGCGCGTAACACTTACTTTGAAGAGCCAAATATCCGTAACCGAATGTTACATTGACAAACTGCTGTGTGTAGTGTCATCCCCGGATGTTGTTGTGTCGGAAAAAGCTGACCGGCTGTCAGCTATTCACCAGAAACGGCCCCCTCAATGTCCTTTCTGGGATACAGAGCTGTGAATCGTGGGCTTAGACTAGAAGTGGATGTTGGCGCATGTTAAAAATTGCCGCGGCCAGTGTCCCACTCTGTGTTGATGCGGTTAGCAACAGCAAATCATGAATGAGTGCAGTGCATGTTCCCACTAGACTGAGGAAGCAATGCCACATTTTTCAAATCAGCCTCATGGTGGCGCTATAACAGGCCAAGTCACGCCAAGTGCACACACCCTACAGCCCAAGGAAAAACATCTGGCCTGCATCTTTTAAATTCTGCATTTTTGAGTGACACTAGGAGGCCCATTTATGTGCAACACTCTTTTTAGTCCTTCAGATGTTATGCAAATATCAATCCTGGTGGAGACCTGTCCCCCGAGGGGCACTTCTTCTAGTTGTTACGTTAGTCTTTCCTTGCTCATCTTACATTATTAACGTTTAACGTTTTTTTTTGTGGTCTGCTACAATGTAACTATTCTGTCAAGATCGTAGCTATATACACAAAATGCTAATCGTGTCATTGTTTATGCTAGAACGGTGCCTAGCGCGGACTCTATGCAGATGTCAGAACATCACTGTGATGTCAGAACAACATTAGGATGTCAGAACAGGCTAGCTCCATATATGGACGACGTATAGAGTTGATCAGGTCCAGAGGCGTGGTTCTGGACAACCAGCTACTGTATATCCGACGGACTCGACACCGGGCACTGCACTGAGTGCACTCCCTGTGGTGGTGTGGAATGCGTGTGTCGAATTTGAAGTCCTTGGAGCGAACGGTTTTGGATTACAGACGTACATACACACGTACACACAGACGTACATACACACACACGTACACACAGACCTGGTGCGTTTATAGATAGGTGCAGTGGTACCGGATACCATGCAGCAGACTAGGAATATCTTATTTGGGTGTGTCTTGTAGTTTTAGCTGCTAAGCTCTCTAAAGCAATTTTTTTTGAAAGACAGATTAATTCACCGTGCGCCATACTCGGGGGGTGCAGTGGGGGGGGATGACCGCTGTGTGAATCGGTCAATAGGAGTAATCCCAGAGGTGCAGCAGTCACTTGAATGGACAGTCCACAGCTCAGTGTGACTTGAATGGACAGAACTGTACAACCTACTGCATAATTTATGGGGGTATTTCTATTAGGTTTGGTTAGTGTGTGTTTCTTCTGATTTATTTGGTTCTTGTCAGCGCCTCTGTAAAGGGCCACAGGCCTGGTGACAAAGAGTTACAGTAAACGTTTCCAAGGTTACCATGTGAAGAGATTAGATCCACGTCAGAGCCAAAGTTAACACTCGTGTGAAGTGAGGGGCGCTCTTATCATCATACATCATCAAATTCTGGCCAATCACAATTGGCGTCCTCACTTTTTATCCTCAAGTCCAATCCGGCTAATCACAACAATTTTCTGTCCTCACCTTTTGAGGGGCGATAGCCCCTCCTATGTCTGAATAGGTATGAATCACTGTTCGGAATGAATTCATTCTGAATGACTAAATATTGTCCATGTAAATGCAGCCATCATTATTAAATAAAAGTTAAATATTTCAAAAATAATATAACACATTATGTGAATCTAGAAAAGGGCTCTTCATGGAGCACATATCTCTGCCAGATTAGCCTAGCCAGGGCTGTGTAAGTCATGGGTTGCAGCTTTGTGGCAAACATCATCTCCGCTTACCGGCCTGGCGGAGAAATAGTTGTGTAGGTACTTATTCGGCCTATTGGCATTGGCATTGTGCAAAAGAAACTTGCCGAGATTAGCTACAGACAGACAGACAGACAGACCATAGACTGCTCCTGTAGCAAAATCACACTGTGTTATGTTCATTCATGCACATTTTTGATCCCCACCGTCTGTGTGTTTTGTTGTGTGTCACCGCAGGTGCATGACGGCAGTGTCAGCATCCTCAGCATCACTAGAGATGACAGAGGAGCATACACATGCCGCGCCTTCAGTGACCAGGGGGAGGTTCTCCATACCACTCGCCTGTTGGTTCAAGGTAAGGAAAATGTCTTTCTACAACATAGTCAAATCCTAACTCCAAGGGCCATATTTTGAGGATCTATAGCACATTTGCATCGGGGGGGTCTCTGCTAAATTTCACTTGGTAGATGGTCACATCTACTGTTTTTTTCTCTGGATTCCCCAAACTATGTATTTACTATAGTTTTACTTATTAGTTATTACTAATACCGTAACTATGTCTACTATAGAGACATTTTGACATGAGATGTCATACTGTACCTACCGGTGCTACTGCTACTGGTAAAGATGAGATGTCATACCTACCGGTACTACTGCTACTGGTAAAGTGGGCCTTTTTCAATTATCAAACCACAATGTTTTTCACTGGCATCTAGGAAAGAACCATTCAACTCCATGAACTGGTGAATGTTGAATAGTTTGAAGGCCTGTATGATTCAGTCAATAGCCATTCTTTAAGCTGTGTGTGTGTGTGTGTGTGTGTGTGTGTGTGTGTGTGTGTGTGTGTGTGTGTGTGTGTGTGTGTGTGTGTGTGTGTGTGTGTGTGTGTGTGTGTGTGTGTGTGTGTGTGTGTGTGTGTGTGTGTGTGTGTGAGTGAGTGAAGTACGCTACTAACCAGGTGAATTTGTGTGTGTGTGTGTGTGTGTGTGTGTGTGTGTGTGTGTGTGTGTGTGTGTGTGAGTGAGTGAATTTTTATGTTTGCTCATGTGTTTGGTTTGGTGGATGAATATTGGTTGCACAAAGCTTTGCTGCACGAGTCACGCCCAGAGCAATAATAAGCAAGATATATCTGTGGAAGTCTGACACTCACATTCATGATCTGTTTTTGAGGCATGGCTCTGCAGGAAATCTATTGCTGTCTAGACGAACAGCTGTCTGTCTGTCTGTCTGTCTGTCTGTCTGTCCAGACTACAGAGCACACCGCAGGACCGATAAAGCCACATTTCTTGTGTACACGTCCAGTAGGCCAGGGTTTTTAAAGATATTTTTGGGGGCTTTTTTGCCTTTATTGATAGAAGTACAGTAGGTAGACTAGGAGAGAGATGGGGGGGGGGGGAAGACACGCAGCAAAGTTTGTCGGGATCGGGACTCGAACCTGCGACACATCACATATGTTTTACACTTTTTCATTCTTTCAACTATAATTAGTCCATACTGACTGTGAAGCATCCTTTTTACCATTTATAGACAACTGACTCATATAACTGACTGAAGTTACAAAATCAACATTGGAGCCTCACTGTTCCCATGTGGAGTTCCACATGCTTGGATTTTTGTATTGTTGAGTGAGACAGCCACACTGGATAATCTGTAGTCCTATCTAATGTACAGTATAAGGCTCTGCAGTATAAGGTAATCTGGGGCTTACTTTATACCTTTAATGGCGTCTGCTGTTTTTTTTTTGGTTTTTAAGCAGTACACAGTACCGCAGGGAACAAAAGGTTTGTACTGTGAAGCATGCGTCAGCTCCTCCACTGACTAACATTAAGATTACAGCAGCCAGCCACTTGCTGTCTTGCACATCAGGCTGTATAGAAATGCTGAAAATATGCATACTTTGTACTCTGCCAAAGCCCACAATCTGTTTCTTTAGTCGAAGTACACTAAGGTCTGTATTTAGTGTAATAGGTTTATTTGATTTTCTGTTCAGGATTAAAAGCCACACAATGTGTCGCCACTTGTTCATGATACTGAAATGTATCTGTAATGTAATGTAACGTAAATGTAATGTGTCTGTCTTTTAGGGCCTCCATACATTGTATCACCACCAGAAAACATCACTGTAAACATATCCCAGAACGCACTCTTCACCTGTCAAGCAGAGGCATATCCTGGAAACCTCACCTACACCTGGTTCTGGGAAGAGGATAACGTCTACTTCAAGAAGTAAAGTTATGATCGAGTTCACTTCTGTACTGTAATCTAACTGCCTGTTCTGTCTGTTCTGTGTGATCTGAGAGTCTAATTAACAGATCACATTTTGTGATACTGTATATATATATATTTTTTTTTAAAGTATGTTACCTTTTAGTGTTTTTATGTTGTGCTGTGTTTTAGTTATTTTTTAACTTATTCCTGTATGAGCTATGACACCTGACGCTATGGGGCATTTAAAAAAAAAGCTGTGTATAACTAATTGTCTCAGGTGGAACCTTCATTTTCCCCAACTGAAAGCCTCAGCTTCATCGTTGTCCTTGGAGCTACAGTATCTAGCGCATTTATGGCCCAACCTTTGTGTTCCAAGTGACGCCGTGTGGGAGCCTTGAGTGGCCATGACTTGGCAGGTGGCTACGTGCGTGCGTGCGTGCGTGCGTACGTTCGTGCGTGCGTGCGTGCGGTGCGCGCTCACACCTGTCCTGGTGTGGCCCCAGAGGATGTAAGAGTGACCCTAGCAGGGGTCTGTCTGGCCCGTGCCAGGTGCATTTGACACTATCACATGACTCTGTGGTTGTGTCCTGCTACAGTAGGTATGCAGTGATCTGGTGTGTAGCCAGGAGGCCTTTAGAAAGTGAGACACAACATGACGTGTATCAAACAAAACATGTCACTGAAGCTCCAATGGATTGATATCTTCCTTGTCTGTGTTTGACACGGAAGAACAGCATTGCTATGAATGGAAATGTCTCTTCTATGCTTTTCTCTTCTATGGGGGAGATTGTTTTATTTTAGCTAACTTGATTTATTGAAAAAATAACAAAATGCACAAGATAATTACAATGATAAACATTGGGAAATTTGCTAAATGTATTTCTTGTCATGTCATAGTCATGATGCACAGTGCACTGGATTTATTCTCCATTCAAAATGCAATTATAATATCTGCTTTCCATTAGAGTGTTTCATTTGAAAGGGTAGCAAGGGAGAAAACACGAGGGCTGTAACAACGGGTGATTATGGCAATTAGAAGATTTATCTTTCAGACCCCTTTTAGCACTGGCTGCTGTCTGACTCTGTGCTGCTCTCTCATGGCACCTTGGTGTAATTGCATTCATGACATCTAGCGTGTTTCAGTGACATATTGTGACAAAAAATGTCTGCATCCTATATTCGCAGTGATCTGAAGCTCAGAGTAAGAATTCTTATCGACGGCACCCTCATCATCTTCCGGGTCAAGCCAGAGGATGCTGGAAAATACACCTGCAGTCCAAGTAACAGCCTCGGAATCTCGCCCTCAGCATCGGCACACCTGACTGTTCAGTGTGAGTGTTACCATGGCAACGCGTTATAGGGGGGAGGGGTGGAGAGACTGTACAGTGAGCTGTGTGTGAGCAGGGAACAGCAGCAGTATGGAGGCTGCTAGACTGCTAGATTATCAGCACCCTGTGTCTTACCATAGAAATGCTCAGTTTACAGTAACCTTCCTCGATTCCAAGGTCATGTGTTGTGGAGAAGGAAATCATTTCTGCACCCGTCGTTTTTGACTGAGCCCCCTTTGCCACAAATGTATGACCCATTCTGCCATATTCATGTTTTGTAAGGATTTGATGATAAATGTATGATACATTCTGATACTAGCATTGTCCTTAGAAGGAGAGTTGCATTGCAGGCTTGTCCTAGCTTATAGCAGTGCCAGTCTGAATAAGACTCCTTTCTGACCATCAGAACCAATGAAAGCAAAATGCCACTCCCAGCCATCTGATTTCTTTTTCTTTTTTCTTTCTTTTTTTGTCAGCCGTAGTGTGTTGGCTATGCTAATTTGCTCCCAAGTTGCTACTGGTCATTGATTTCTGTGCTCCAGTGTATGAGAGAGAGATGGGGATCTGCAGCACTGCAGCCTGGGCACCTGCTTCATCACTGGCCTCAGAATAAGAGTCATCAAATCTAAGGGAATTTGAAATCTTAATTTAAATTCCCTAAGTTTGTAACAAAGCACATCATTAATCATCCATAAATATGGTTTTATCTCTCACGTCAAGTTAACAAGACACTGGCATGAATTGGCATTTTTGATGTAAGAATGTAATTACATCATATATTTGAGAGAGATGATATTGATTACTTACCTGTAAAATTGCTCCTGATTGTTTGCTGATTGCGTTGTCCCTCAGACCCTGCCCGAGTGATCAACATGCCCCCGGTCATCTATGTCCCACGGAAACTGCCAGGGGTCATCCGCTGCCCAGTGGATGCTAACCCACCTGTGACGTCAGTGAAATGGGAGAAAGATGGCTATCCTCTCCGTGTGGAGAAGGTCGGTGTGCCTCAGGGATTACCACTGTTACAAGTCCCGATGTTGATTATCTGTCCCACAAGCACTCAACTCCCAGTCCAGCCATTGCACTGGAATAAGATACAATGTCCAGAAGAATTATGAGTATGCACTATGCAGACTCTGCACACAATCATACCTCCAATGTGAGCATTGTTGAGACTTACAAAATAATAGAATCAATGACAGGGTTCTTGTTGCTATGTACAGTATATTAGCAGCATAAAAATAAAAATAAATGTAGTGTCGCTAGCCCCTCCTATATCCAATTTTTGGTGTGTGTGCACAAACATTGTCCTACACAAACATTAAATTCCCATTGACAATGAATGGACAATATAGTGTAGGAAAACATAGTGTCTGAGCAATTAGACAATAGTGTCTATTTTACGTTTGAGCTGTCTCAATACAATTGCATTGGGAGATACAAATGTGGCGACTCATACTATTTCCATCTGCCGGCACCTCATTAATACATGCATTTCACCTACTGTCTTATTTATACAGTAGGTCAAATGATGATGTAGTATGTAGTGGAGAGTAAGATATTTTAAAAAATGAACGCGTTTGTTCTTCTTCTGTCTCAGTACCCTGGTTGGAGCCTGATGCCAGATGGAAGTATCCGGGTGGCAGAGGCCACAGAAGACTCCCTGGGCACGTACACGTGTGTGCCTTACAACGCCCTGGGTACCATGGGCATTTCCCCCCCTGCCACATTGGTGCTAAAGGTACATAAAAGATCGGCATGGCGACTACAGTATATCATCCCTCTCAGACGGAAACCTTGTATCTCCATGTCATTTAACTATAAAACGATTTGTGTGAATGTTTGTGACGCTTGTGTGTGTGTGTGTGTGTGTGTGTGTGTCCAGGATCCCCCTTACTTTAACGTGAGGCCTGGGGGGGAGTACCGCCAGGAGGCTGGGAGAGAGCTAGTTATTCCCTGTGCTGCCTCCGGAGACCCTGAGATACCAACCATCACTTGGAGAAAGGTATGGAGAGTTGGAGACTATGGACCACAAAGCACACAACACCACAAAGCACATGTCGACAGAGAACCAAACCATCTAGCGCTGTATATGCTGCTTGATGTGGTGGATGTACTTGTGGTGAATTAGTGTACCATGGCCACAGACAGAATGCTCGGTTTATGGGCATTATTTTCGGATAGCCACACTGCTGCACTCTCATCGCGTTTTAACCCACATTATCAGGAATTTAAGAGAACTAGGCCCCTTGGTGAAGTGGTGAAGTGCTCCCCGACTGGATCTGCTATACGAGTCTCCTCCCACCAAGTGGTTAAGAAAACACTAGCGGGGTTTCCTGTGTTGCGTTACGTTAAAATCGGTGACCTATGAATACGGTTTGTGTACACAATGGGGGAGACTGAAAAGTGGGGTGACAAAATATATATATTTTGTCACACACTATATACATATATATACAGTGTGTGTGTGTATATATATATATATATATATATATATATAGAAAAGAAAAAAAAAATGCATGGCTTGATTGATTGACTTTCATGGAATCTATTTAATTCAATGTTTTTATTTGTGTATATATTTTGTGAAGGTGGGGAAGCCTAGCAGGAGTAAGCACAACATCCTGGCCAGTGGCAGCTTACAGTTCCTGTCCCTCAGCAAGGAGGACCATGGGGAATGGGAGTGTGTCGCCACCAACGTGGTCACGAGCATCACTGCCAGCACACGACTCCTGGTCATAGGTACATTTTCCTCTGCATTTTCCTCTGAAAACTCACCATTTCAGACTCCAACGCATATGGCCTAGCACTCCTTTGTCCATTTAGATAGATGCTATACTATGCAGTTATCTTTTCATCCATGTAACTTTGGGTGGATTTCGATTGATCAGTGTTTCGTTCATCAAATTTCTCAGAAAGTGTAAGTAATGCAACATATAAAAAAGAAACGGAAACCAAGGTCTAAATGCGAGTATTTATTCACAATAATGTAGAATAATAAAGATAATCAAGAATATGTACAATAAATGGCTCTAACTAAAAAAAGAAAAGACAATAACGATATGAACTCAAACTGAACACTCCTTTTCAACGGGAGGTAAATATTAACAAAATAAGGCAAAACAAACGGCAGTACGACGGATGGGGGAAGATGTTTTCCCAGCCGCTGTCTGGGGAGAATGAACTAAGTAGAGTGGAGAGCTACGGCCGTTAGCTCTCCCACGTGACCGCCAGCCAATGGTGAAGGTTTCCACGGCTTCCACGGTCATAGCCAACGGGAACACCCCAGACAGACAGCTGATGACAATCACACTGTCTGATGACCCATTAGTCCCATACACGGCCATCCAACTGCAGGGATGAGAATGAGTCTAATACAGTGTTCATAACGTAACTACACTACATAACGTACCACTCATGTATATATAGATATACAGTATATATACAGTATATTATAACTTAGAAGACAATCGAAGACAATTCCATACTATATACCAATACTATCACCATATAAATACATATACAGTATATAATATTAATCAATAAATATAAATATACCGTTACACCAGCGGCCCAGGCCATTGTTATCATCCTTGGTGTGAAACTTGGGGTACCCTGGTAGAGCGTATACTGTACCATTAAGGCTCAGTAATTAATGCCTAGGAATCTGACCCAAAGCGCTTTGCAAAATCTCTCTCTCCTTGTTTCCAGTATCTCTCACTGTATCTATCTGAATAAAGCATGAAAATGCCAAAAATAAATCTAAAAAAGGTCAGTAAAACTGCAGCAGGGACAGTTCGGCTACCACAACACCCCAGGGCTTGTGGTTTCAATGTAAGCAGTGACCAGACTGTCTCGCAGTGACTGACCTTCATCTGACAGGTGTCACCAAAGCTGGGCTACAGACAGCCAGTGTTGCCAAGTCCGCTTATTATAAGCGACTTTGGGCTTGTTTTTCTGTAAGGTTGCTTGTAAATATTGCAAGTTGTGGGTTGCAGTCTTTTAGGCTTGTTTCTAAAGTGAAGTTGTGTATTTGGGCGTGCTTCCTAATGTTGGTTAAAACAACAGTAGTACTGTAGTTAGTTAGTTAGTTAGCTAGTTAGTTACTGTGAGAGTGAGGTCTAGCCAACACCAACTCGGGACTGGGTTGTTGCCCTCCACACTCCTAACATCAGGTTCTTGAGTTCTACAGTGTTGTTAGCTAAGCTGTCGCGCCGCAGTGCATCTACATAGGTGGTGCGCTTCTATCCCCACCTGGCTTTGCCCTGGGTTGGCTCCCTCAAACATTTTAATGCAAGGACCTCCAAATTAAGTATTTGTCCACATACCCCCCCCATCTGAACATATTTTGTGCCAAGGACCCATACAAGAATTGTGTAGTAGCCTAGATTATTTTACATTACATTGTAATAGTCAGGAACCAGGCGAATCTTCCATTAGCATTGTGACACGTTGTGAGCTTGTACTGTAGATCGGCTATCTTCAAAAAGCTAAACTACGTTTAAAGTGGTAAAACTGGTTTTGATGCTATATTAATTATTTTTCTCTGTGTGTGTGTGTGTGTGTGTGTGTGTGTGTGTGTGTGTGTGTGTGTGTGTGTGTGTGTGTGTGTGTGTGTGTGTGTGTGTGTGTGTGTGTGTGTGTGTGTGTGTGTGTGTGTGTGTGTGTGTGTGTGTGCGTGCGTGACGTGTGTGCACACGTTGTGATCATGTGGCCTAGTCACTTCTTTTGGATTGAACTCAATATGACTCACAGTCTAACTAACCAAAACAGCTGTTGAGGGACTGAAGTGAACTTGACAGCATAGCTGCTGCTTTACTAAGTGATTGTGAAGTGATAAAATATGAATGTTTTACATGGCGTTAAAGCTGCAGTCCATGTCCTCGTGCGAGCACCTACAGTGTTTACTTTTGACCCATTTAAGAAGGCACGTTATTGTGCAAGTGTCAACCCGTAGTATTCTTACCTGACCTCAGGATTTACAGTAAGTGTCTCAATAGAGACGACCACCTCTGACTCCAGTTGTGTCAGTTACCGTATGTTGTAGCTATAGCTGAATGGATTGAGAGGCCAGGGTGCCTCGAGCACCCAATATGACCAGCAGCAGGGAAGCCATCAGCTGGGTGAAGGTCTACATAAATACAAATGCGTTTTAATCAGTATTTGTCTCTCTCCTAAATACTAGGTACCAGCCCACATGCTCCTGGCAATATCCATGTGTTGGCCTCTACATCTTCTGCGAATGTGTCCTGGGAACCAGGATATGATGGTGGCTTTGAACAGACATTCTCAGTGTGGTATGGCCCAGTGTGAGTACACAGCAAAATCCTGAGTGTTCTTTTATCTCTGAGAGTGAACAAATGGACCTTTGGGGTTCATTTTCTTTCACTCTCAGAGTTAAATTAACACTCAGGATTTTAGAGTGCTTTAAGCTGATGTGAAGACATTAGAAGACAGAGAGGTATGATGTTAGTTTGACATGAGAGCAAAGTGTTGTTTTACCATCAAAGAGGTAAAAAGGTTAACTCAAACGTTTATTCCACAGACTTGAAGCAGACATGATGAGGACAGCCTTTCACATAACATTATCTTCTCTGGGTGTTTAGTATTTATTTATGGTATTGGGTACATGATTTGCTGCATTGCAAATTGACGTGCATTATTATTATATGAACTACAGTATAACATAGATTATGTATACCGTAATTAATGTTGAGGCTTATTGGAAAGGTAATGGAATGTAATACAAAGCCATTGCATTAGCATCGTATTAGCATCTCATTAGCACTGCACATTTCTTACTTGTAGTGTAGTGTAGTGTAGTGTAGTGTTGTACAAGTCTACATTTAATAGTGCTGCATACCGGTATGTAATAAGTTAGAGAAAGGGTTAGAAAGGGTTGTCTGATGAACCAATGGCCCAACTAGTTTAGATACCGGTAAGCATATGATTTCCAAAGAGAGATACATGCGGCCCATCTCATTTTGTTCACGCTCAATTTTAGGAAAATTAATTAAAATGAATATGTTTTTATTTATATATATACAGTTTTACATGCTTAAATGAAGTGAAATGGCACTCAGCCTTCTCTCTGTTCAATTTCTGTTCCCCAGGTCGAAGAGAGTAGACTTTGGGCCTCATGACTGGCATTCTATGCCTGTCTCTGGCACTCAGATATGGTTGGTGGTGCCAGCCCTGGAGCCCAGGACAGAGTACCAGTTCAGTGTGTTGGCACAAAACAAACTGGGCACTGGGCCATTCAGTGAGGTTGTGACAGTTAACACTGCAGGTGGGTACTGCTTAAATTGCTTTTAAGATACAAGTACACATGCTTCTGTTTCAATCATTAGTTTTTTGTTTATTTTTCTTGCTATTTTTTTGCAGTGTGAAATAGAATGCTGTAGAATGCTTATTCGGCTTTATAGTTAGGTTTTTGCATAATATTTGTCTATTTTCGCAATACACTGCCTTTTTGTCCCCATTATCTCCCCCACAAACATGCAGAAATAGTAAAAAAGAAAGCATAACAGAGTACAAGCACAGATCAACTACCCGTTGAGCCACAATAAGCAGTGAAGGACATGAATTATTTGTATTATTGTTCTTCTAACTGTGCACTCTGCAGTTCAGCCATGGTCATACAAGGCATTTCCAGTTGTGTTTGTTCACATTATCTGTCAATACAATATGCTCTACCTCTCTCACTTCATGCAGTAAAATCCTCATAGTTAATTTATTGTAACTCAAAGAGTGTGCAAATGTAACCAAGTGGACCGGTAATCCAGAACGTAATGAACAAAATGTTATTTTAAGAAATCTCTATAGTAGAGTGGTATGTTTGATGTGGTCTCCCTACTCTTCCTCTGAGAAATGTAGGTGTCGCGTAGGACACCTACTGGTCAAGAAGTAATACTGCTTGAAGCTCATAACAGCTAATGCAACATCTCCCCTGGCCAAACAGGCATTGCCTCTTGGACGTGGTTGAAATGTGGTTTCAAATCCCGAGTAACATAAAAGGAGCTAAGTAACATAAAAGTTAGGGACTGCAGCTTTGACACTGGTGGTTTTACTCGTATGTATCGTAGGCTCTCCTTTGAGTACCCCAGAACCACTGGTGCTTCTTACTCCACCACGGTGCCTCACAGCCAATCGCACGCAGCATGGAGTCCTTCTCACATGGCTCCCTCCAGGGAACCACTCATCACCCGTTGATCGCTACATCTTGGAGTTTCGCCTCGGTGAGAGATGGGAGGTGTTGGACGACCTGATCCCAGCTACCGAGACTGAGCTCATAGCCAGAGACCTTGTACAGGTAAGTATTCAGTGAGTTCCATAAGTATATTTTCTTTTCTCCTTCCTTGGGACCGTAACATGTTATTGTACTTTTTGGAAAATCACACATTGGTTAAAGCCCTTATACACTTTGTTCCACCTTATGTTTTTAACTTCTGGGACAGCACTTAACAATGCATGTCCTTGCTAGCCATTTTGACTCCTGATAGATAAATTCCTCATTTTCTTCTGCTATGCTGTCTCCCTATCAGCTTTTCCACTCTGTCTCAATTGACCATATTCATACAGTGGCAAAAAAAAGCTAAATGGCCGCTGTCTGAATATGATCAATTAAGTCACAAAAGGAGTGGAGTCACTGCCCACTTTTTTTTTAACAAAACAAACAAAAGTATTCACATCACACTGACTAACTATTTGCATTGAAAGATCCCACTGAGCTACCCGGTACATGTGTTTGCTCTTAGCTACTATGAGACAAACAGAGTGTGATTCTGTTTGTATCCCTGATTCCCTGGCAGGAGTCCTGGTATGAGTTCAGAGTGATGGCAGTCATGGATGACCTCATCAGCGACAGCAGCAACGTAGTGGGTGTGTCTAGCACAGGTGAGCTTCTTGACAGCAGAGTCACAGTCTGTACAGTTCATGTGCCTTTAACCATGAACACAAAACAAAAAAACTTGGGATTTTCATGTGTCCGGCCCGTCAATCCTACCTCAACATGCTGTAATTAGATTACTTATGCTCCATCAGATCCCTTCCCCCCTGCAGAGGTGGCCGATGAGGGGTTGGCACGACCTGTGGTTGCGGGCGTCGTAGCAACCATCTGCTTCCTGGCAGCGGCGGTTCTTTTCAGCACTCTAGCAGCTTGCTTCGTAAACAAGCAGCATCGCCGCAAACTTAAACGCAAACCAGGTTGGCTTTATTCTTTGCTACTGTACTGCTAGTCTAGTTTCTACTGGCTATGTTTCGCTCTGAAACACTATGTTTCTTTCTGTCTTTCTTCTCTTAGACCCTCCCTTGTCAGTGACACACTTCAGGAAAAGCATAGAGTCACCGTAAGTAGCCTCTGAAAGCCAAAGACAATGCCCTGTGATCCCCTGGAGGTAGTTAGCCCTGCAGAGGGTCTTGAACACTACCTTCTTTACCACGTGAAATGACAAGCCCCTCAGCGGCATGTTTGAATAGTTTACACTCTAAGAAATGTGTATTATTAACAAGCAGTGTAAGGCAGCTGAAAGCACAGTCTGGTGAGTAAATTATTACCCGTGAGATGGATAAAGTCATTCAGTGTGTGTTCTCCATTGCATCTTATCAGGAGGAAGTATAACGGTTATTGCAGAGGAGGTGTTATTATTTATATGCATGATGCTTTGTAGACAGTACACATAACAGTCGACACACCGAAGTGTGTGAAGTGGTGAAGCATTGATAACAGACCAGAGAGATTATGTTGGTGTGCAATAGCTACCTCTAGCGGATCACAGACATCGTTCAGAATAGCAAAGTCAGCATTTTAAGCACATTATCCAGAGTGCCACTGCTGCAGTCTCTCTATTGATTTTTGATCCATCTGTATTCTTTAACCTTAAAGGCTTGTCTGCTCTCTGCATGATTCTTAGAGTGTACTAAATGATCAATTCTGTTTGTTTTCATCATTTTAATTCTGCACATTGTAATGTACAATATCAGCTATGTGTGTATGCAATGTACTGTATATGTGTCTGTGTCTGTGTAAATCTGTATTCATGTATAATGTCATTTGAATGTAATTGTCATGTGATAATGTCCAATGTGTAGAAAATCATTTTATATTGAATGTCCAGTTGATTGTGATAATTGATAGGATAAAGATAGGTTTCTGAGAGTTGTTATTTCTTCTTTTTTTTTTTTTAAGGTCCAGGTCAGGTCAGGGGTTCCTTAATTATGTAGCCTGTCCTACATGGATTATTGACCTTATTCAGGCATCGGCCATTTAGATTTTACTTCATACCCAGGGGTGGGGGGGGGGGGATACACACTACCGCCTGAGTATGAAGTAAGAGCAAAGTGGCTGCCGTGTGCTGTAAATATGGCCAATTGATATAGCTGCCAGATGAACTAGGCCCATGTCATTTGTCTCCCAACGCAGGCCTCCCCTCACCCCCTTGCCAGGGGTAGAGCCCTGCTGGGACGAGCCTGCCAGGAGCAGCTACATACCCCCGCCCGTCAGCCCCCTGTGAGTGCCTGCCTGCACCATAATACAGTGTGCGCTGTGCTGCACTGGCTTGGCCCTGCATGGTTATTGCATTGCATAGAAATCATGAACTGACACTGACTATTTGCTTTAGCGTGCCACCACCGGCCTAACCGCATGCACCGACTTTTTGTATACGCATTGAGTCGGCTGCATGTACAGTACTTTGTATATGCATTCCTTTTTTTATATGTCTACCATATGTAATTCCTTTTAATTAATAAGTAAGTGTTGACAATGCTGCTCCTGGTGTGGAAAAAAATCTTACTTTAAATAGATCCTGGATAGTTGCCATCTGCTTTTTATTTTCATATGCCATATCAGCATATGCAAATAGACCTCAGTTCTGCTAAAGAGGAGGAAATAGATAAGAGATTTGTGGGACGTAGTTGTGGTTGCGTAGTTGGTTCTTATCTCATACTGTCACTCTGGCTTGGTTCATTAGCTGCAGTGCTATCAAGGTTGCTGCTTGTCATTATCATAATACATTTCATTATGGATGCATTGACAAGGCACCATGGTTTTGAGTATTTTGCCATTTGGTTCTCTGTTATTTTAAGTAATTTTGCTTGCTCGTTCGTCTGTTTTCTTTTTCTCATCAACATCATCATGTAGAGTTCCATCTATAGTGTCCGACTGTCCGTCATTCTAAACCCAGCGCACTCTTTGTCTCCTCTGTCAGGCTGTCGTCAGGGAAGATCAGTCCAGAGAGCTCTCCTCCGTCTCGGCCGCGCTCTATTTCCTCGGATGACTCCCACGGTCCCGGCCTTTACGTCAGGAAGCTGCCAAGCCCCCTGCGAGAGAAGGACAAAGAGCTGTCTCTATACAAGAAAACCAAGCGCGCGATAGCCGGCAAGAAGTACAGCGTGTCCAAGTACGAGGCCGAGGTGACCACGCCCATTGAGCTGATCAGCCGCGGACCCGATGGCCGATTCTGCATGGACCTCAGTCCACCGGCGCGCCGCATCCAGGGCTTCCCCTTTGCGGAGGAGTCGGACATGTACCCGGAGTTCCGGCAGTCCGACGAGGAGAATGACTTTGACCCCGGGCCTCTGCCCCCCATCATGCCCACGCTCCGGCCACAGCTCTCCCCGACGTCCTCCAGCCTGGACTCCTCCACGCAGCCCCCCAACTACAGCCCCCGCCTGCACAGGGCCATGGAAGGTATGAGCTTTGTGGAGGGCAGTGCACTTCACGCCTCAGGGCAGGCGCCGGCCTCGCGCTACAGGGGCTTCCCCCAGGGCCCGTTCTATGGGTATCTGGGCAGCCGTGGAGAATCAGGGATTCCACCACCTTTCTACATGCCTGACATCAGCCCGCGTAGCTCTGCTCTGTCCTCCCCTCCGGGCACCGCCGAGGGGCCTTTCGGCTACCCGTCCATCCCAGAGGAAAGTGGGGAGATGATGGAGCATCATCAGTACACTGCATCTGGTCATTCTCTTTCTTTACACAGCCCCCCGCCGCGCTCGCCCGAAAGCTGGCAGCCACACGAGTTCCCCTTCCTGGGTCTAGAAGGCCCACGTTTCATATACCCACCCCACCATCCCTTACATCATACCCAGGACCCGTCCGACCCTCCCCCATACCCCCCCCACTCTATTCCCCCAAGCCGCTTGCACCTCCCTCCCCTAAAGGATCCATCTAGCCCTGGTCTCCTGCAGCTGGAGGTCCCTGTGCCTCCTCCAGGCAGAGACAGGCCCTC
The DNA here is from genome assembly GCF_963924005.1 of Protomyctophum bolini. Classification (NCBI taxonomy): domain Eukaryota; kingdom Metazoa; phylum Chordata; class Actinopteri; order Myctophiformes; family Myctophidae; genus Protomyctophum; species Protomyctophum bolini. Next base: position 33,793,858 of record NC_137870.1, on the reverse strand, counting down.
GGGGCCTCCGGTTAGGCGCTCAGCTATGCAACAGGCCCAGAGTCTCGGCCAGCTCAGACACACATCCCACGGTGTGGGTGTACCAGTGTTGCCTTACCCTGACCCGTTAGCCCGCGCAGGGAGCCCAAGCACAGCCCCAAGTAGTAGCCCTCAGTCCTGGCTCAGCCCGAGGGAAGGGCGCCGGGCTGACCCCAGTCTCCCCCCGCTGGTACTCCAGCCCTCCCGTCTTTCTCCACTCTCCCAAAGTCCACTTAGCACCCAACCGGGTTCCCCAGATATCCTAGTGCGGCCTCCGCCCCGCCCCAGCATCCTCCGCACCTCCCGGTCTCTGGAGATGCCAGAGATCACCCTGCAGCCCTCTGCCACCGTTAGTTTCTCTCGGAGGTCTTCGCTGACCACCTCTCCCAGCAGGGGCCAGGGTAGCAGACAGCCCAGCCCCAGTTACCGTGCCCACATGTCCTATGCCTCCACTGCAGCCAGTTATCCCTCCCAGTCCCCTTCTCCCCCTCCGGAGTGCAGGGATGTTTTCGGGCAGAGGCCATCCCAGAGAAGGACAGAGGAGGAGATGCTACCCTCAGAGCCTTCTCAGCTCCAGATATCCGCCTCAGGGTAGGTGATGCATTACAGCATAGAATAGTCATACATTCTATTACGGAGGAGACTTAAAGAAACTCCCCATCAGCTCTCTATTCCAAATTTTCTCCCTATTCAATTTTGTTTTACTTTACTTGAATTTTACTTGTTTCCGTTAGGCAAAGCAACAATGCATATTTTGCAATAATATGCAGAAAGCATGTAATTGCATTTAGCACACATTTTATCAGTTCGTAAAGATAAAATGTTTTTAAGATTTTGACAACTCAATGGCATGTGTAAGCTGAATTTGATCATTAAGATGTCCTTTCACTATTATGGCTCATTCTTTTTTAATCATGTCACTGGCTTACAGTGCTAGTAGAAATCAAATCTTAATATTATGATTGGATGAACATTTGAAAAGAAATACTGACATATTTTTTTGTTGTGTTCAAATTCATTTTAAACCTGTTATGGCAAATACAAGCTAGATAACAAATTGGTTTTGAAGAGTATGAAAGTATAACATAGTATCAATGAAATAGAAAATGGAATGCATAAAGTTAATTATGTTGGTGCTCTTCATTCAGTATCATAATTACATTATTGTGTACATTGTATTATGGTTACACACAAAACATAAGAAATATTGTTCTTGAGTTAGTGTAATTGTTTTTCATTATCTGAATGTTAGGATCAAATCTTAACTTTTAATTTACATCCAATATTTTCATGCACTGAAGCTTTCATATACAGTTTAATGCAGGCTAAGACAGTCTACTGTATGTATACATATATACAATACCTGAGGCGCATATACAGTTGTAGCCCATATAGTTTCTAGACTACATACCTTCCTACTACCCCCCCGCACCCACCTCACCACCCCCTGAACCAGCATATAGTGTAAAGGATGAAGCAGAGGCTTGCTCCTTCAATATGGGGAATTAGCATAATAGGGCTGCTGCTTTGTACAGGGTAAGGGTCTTACCTCATTTGTTTTTGATTGATCTCAGCTATCGGGGCAGCGTTGTTGTGACCCGGTCCCCCACGCCGCAATAGGTAAGGGTCGGACCCATGTCTGAGAGGGGAGGGGTCAGCAGGGGGAGGGATCTAATCACTCTCTCCTTTAAAGGGGAATCGCTTGGGTTGTGCCTCTGTACTGGATTCAAGTTAAGTATAGCTAATGGTAATGACTGCAGGATGCATTCTCAATACAGTTCCATGGGACAATGAGCCTGCTGTAGTGTAGGCTACAGTCAAAAAGGCTTGTGAACCATTCAAGGAGGAGGTTTTGGACTGTGGTGTAGCATTTGATCCTATTTGATTGCGGAACACAGGCATAAGTTTCCCTGCACAAAAGCCTTGAATCAATAGAGGACCCACATTGCCGATAGACTGGAGTATTCCCCTTTAAAGTTTTGTTTCATGTGCAAAATGCCATGCATGCATTCTCTAAATCTATCTCTATGACCAAACAAATAACAATAATACTCAGACTAAATTCTCTGTCACATTTGTTGTCCTAAGTGCTTTCGTTTTCTGTCATGTGACTGTTTTTTAATGGCCATTTCCTCTTCCTGTCATGTGACTGTTCTTTAACGGCCATTTCCTCTTCCTGCCATCTCCTCCCGTCAGCATGGTGAAGCCTCTGTACGCAGTGTTCATGTTTATGGAAGTGTGCTGTACAGTGTTCATGTTTATGGAAATTGTAATTTATTCAACACACTGTGGCCACTGCACACAGTAGTGATGATAATGGAAAAATGTGTGCTGCATCTGTCCAGGACTGTTGAACATGCTCAGATTTGTCTCCCCTCTCTGCTAATGGCTTTCAATTTCTCTCTCCACAGTGGCAAATGATGGACAGCCTCTCTAGAGCTTTGTGTTCCTATGCCTTTTGAAACGATACATGTTTGGCACGACAACCTGACTTAATGTATCACTAAGTCAGGTTTTGTCAGCTGGTGTATTTGATCTTTTGAAAGGCAAAGACATTGAGCTAACATTTGAACCTCATGAACCTCCACGTTTAGCATTTGTGAGGTTGTTTTTGGATATTAGTACTTACATACATCTTTCTATGAGAGATGGACAACAAAACCAGAATTCGGTATGAGGTAAAAAAACAACAACAAAAGAAAAACTTTTTTTAAACAGACTGCATATTCTGTTCATGAAGTCATTGTGATTTGATGTATGATAGACTGATTCATCACTATTTTACATATGTTAACTAAACAATTAAAAAAACGGGTGATTATGTTTATGTGGCACTCGTAAAATGAAAATACCTCTTACAGGGATTAAAAAAGAGAATCCTGTCTGTTTCCCATTTTGAAGAAGGACCATATACATCCATATTATAAAAAGAATAAACAGCAAAGAAACTGGTTGATGAAACGACGCTGTTATGCAAACAGTGATTTAGCTTATTTTCATTTCATGGGTTTTATACAGAAAGGTCCAATATTTTCACTGCTTAAGTCCCAATCCAGAATATGAGTCAAATGTACTGATGGGTTTTTTATACTGACATGGGGCTGACATTGCTGTATGTATCTGCATACCATGAGTTTCAATAGTGTAACTAAATACTACACAATGAGACAGATTTTAAGTTATGGTGGGAAGTCCAGGGAATCATTTCAATCAGTCCTGCCCTTGAGGCGTCTGTGACTGACGTAACTTAATAAATCCTGGATTGGGGCTTTCATTCAGATTTTAAGCAGAAATTGACTAAAAGCCAATGATATCATACAGTATGATACAATCAACTAATCATTCATTCATTCAGTCAGCCATTCGTCATTCTTCTTTTCTTTCTTTCTCTCAATCTTTCTGTTTTCTTTCTCAAACGTATTGTTCATTAATGCCGGCAGAGATGAGAATTCATTTTAGCGAAACAGATTATTATAAGCACCAGAGCTCTTTAAATCATGATAGGGCCTGTTGGAATCAAAGTGTGCCATTTTGGCTTTTCACCTTGGGAAGATAGCGCTGCCTGCTGGCCGACGAAACACAAACCACTGTGCATTGCGTGTCTTTCCTCTTGTCCACAGGGAGCCTCTAGGAGCGTCGAGTCATCCTGCCGGGTCTGAGAGTTTACAAGCACTGCTACACCACTGTATTACTAAAGCCAAGGGAGTGGCTGGCAACACCAATAACAATTCAACCTCCAGGAGGAGAACAGGTGACATTATATTAACCACAGACGTGTAGGTGGTCCATTGTTCTGTTATTCCCTTAAATAATTACTTATTATTGTTATCATTATTATTATTAGTTACTATCATCATTGTTATGCTGTAATTGCAACTGTAGGTCGCAGTTTACTATGAACACCTGCATTTCCCGACAGTTGGTCGGACGGTCGGTCACACCTCCATATATGGTTATGCCTCGTGACATCCCGCCTCCATATATGGTCACGCCTCGTGACATCACACCTCATGACACGTCACACCACCATACATGGCCGTCTCCATATTTGAAGATCACAACACTGACCTCATCAAATAGCCATACATGGAGAAGACTGGATCATTACCTAGATCTGCATATATGGAGCCGGCCAGCAACTCTACATCTGACCTCAAACCTCAAACTTTTAGATCTCCATATATGGAGCTGACCTGTTCTGACATTCCATATGTTGATCTGACCTCATCAAACCTAGTACACTCAAGAGACGCTCCATATATGGCCAGTATGGAATTAATTCCATATGTTGATGTGACCCCCCCATGCCAAAGCGGCAGCCGTCTGCCGTCACCCAGGCGGATGCTTGTCGCCCTCAGGGCGTCTTACTGGTGTATGTACAACACATACTGTATGATGCAGACGTGTAAGGATGTGCATATCTCTGCTGTCGCGAAGAAACCACGTAACTCCAAAATGTTCATTTTTAGGAAATTAAAAAAATACATTTTTAAGGAAATTAAGATGACCTTATATTTTAAAAACAAAGCAATACTGCCTCATAAAAGTTGGTACTGTGGCATTATATATTGTCAATTACTTGCATGAGGTCGTGGAGTTTGAGGGTCCAATGGACTCAGTTAAGAGGTTTTGTCCGTAGCACTTGTTACTACTTTTCATTGGTTCAATATTGTTTTAACCAACACACAGACGTAAAGGGTGTTCAATAGCATTGATTTATGCAAAAGCCCTCAAAATTGGAATTACAGTAGGTGATTTGATTTCCTCCTGACAGCAAAGATATGTGTATTGTACTGTATATAAATACATACAGTGTACAGTACACGCTGTATTTCAACTCATTATAATACTGCTTTACAGTATTGTACTGTGCTCGCTGCTCATCTTAATTATGCTCATCAAAACCTTGGTTTTAACCTCATTGTTTATATAATGTGCTTTGTAACTCCGTTCTCAAAAGGTGCTATGAAGATGACTATTATTACGACTTCACCGATGACCCTCTGCCTCTGTCTCCATCACAGGTGTGTCTCCCTCTCAGACCCGGCAGCAATCTCAGACAAGCCTGGAGAGAAAGGATCTCCACTTCCAGAGGAAGAAAAAACGGCAGAAGAGAAAAAACCCATATCTTTATTTGACCTCCTTCCTGCACCGCAGACGGTCTGAGGAGGACCAGACGGGCATCCTGGCCAGCACAGACTCCGATGGACCAAACTATGGGACTCTACGCTGACCTATGCCCACCACTGTCGAATGACAGGCCAAGCCATGGGACTCGACTACACTGACAACCCCGATCTCCCTATCAAGATACTACTCAACTCTTAATCTCTAGGTCTTCCCCTGTGTGTTGCAGTGGGAGCCATCACATGAAGTACTCCAGGGGCTTTTTTTCTAAACATTTGAAAGCAAGAACAATGGCTTTTTTTTCCTGAGTTATCACCACACTAGTTCTCTCTGAGGAATCTCATCTAAAAATAAACTTAGCTCTGAAAATATATAATGTACATAAAATAGTAAAAGGGATTAAATCCTACCAGTAATAAAAGAAAAAGAATACATGGGTTGAATAGTTCATCAAGGTAAAACCTTTCACTGATCATTGAGAGATCCTTCACTGATCATTGAGAGATCCATATATTTAGGTGTTTCAGTGACACAGTGTACTGTTAAACCTGGTGTTTCTGGACTGGGACATGACTTTCCTACAATACAAATAGCGTCAGTATCTAACACAGGGTTCTTATCACCAAATATACCTCAGAGTAAACGCAGAGTTGCTGTAATTCTTGTGGTATACTGTACGTACTTACCGGTACCTTTTTACATATAAAATGTATGGATAAAAAGGTTTAATATCACACACCGCACTCATGAAACAAAATAATATGGCCTAACCTTTATATGATTTTGAAGCTTTTTATGCTCAAATTAACTGGTGTATTATGTTTGATTTTTATTATTATTATTATTATTTTTTTCCAATACAAACCATGCTGTAATGCTCATAATCCAGACCATTACAAGACACAATGTCTTAATTGTTAGTGCTTGATGGTGGTGTATTTGATACTGTCATCATGGCATTTTCTTATGGATTATTAGACCATAGGCTTCAATCACATCAAACTAAAAGTGGGAGTCGCCTGCTCAAAGGGGCTTGAACTGGAAGGGTTGGAACAGGGTGATGAATTGTGATGTGTATTGTAGTATTTCATTAATATGAAATAATTTGTGAAATGAGGCACACATCTAGGTGCCTTTTTTGCCTTTTTCTCTATTGTTTTCTTTTTTTTTCTTTTCTTCTTTTTTTGGATTGTTATTTTTTACATAAGAATCAACTGCCTTTTTATTCGCCTTCTCACATGTCTGTTTTGGGAGTGAGCGACTCCACGATGTATGGCCTCTGCCAAGGACACCCGAGAAAATGCTACAGAAGATGCATTACCCTGGCCTGGATTCTTTTTTATATTTTAAATGGGTACTTATTTGTACCTATTGTGTATATTCCAGTTATAGAACAGAATATGATAACAATTAGTGAGGTTTCAAACTGGGTTTCAAAATATAATGCTGAAGCTCTGGATTTTAGAACACAAATAAACCATGTGTATAGTGTCATTTGAAAAGTGCATACACACTGTACTGTAGTTCTCATGCCGATAGAAACAGTTGGCACAGATGTTCATGTTTCAAAACACTTGTTAGAACTGAAGAGGATTGCTGTTGCTTTGCAAAGTTGGGGAAAAGTTCACAGCTGTTGCCTGGGTGCAGTTCTGCAATTACAGGCTGCAGATAATATTCAAATTGTGGCCATCCTGACTGTTTATCTCTCTCTTAACAATTGTATATTACTTGCTAGCTATTTCTCTGTACGTTTGTTAATTTTCAACACTAACCGATATTGAATGTATGTTTTTGCTGTACAGGAAATGAATGTCCCAATGTCACAGTACAATGAATGACCTGACCCATATTGTTTATAGTGCAGCTGTATTGGTAAAATGCCCCGACATAACAAGTCCAAGCATTTATTTATTCCTTAGTTATTCCTGTATAATTTGGCAAGAGGATATAGTAATACCACACAGGTTTTAATTCTGCTCCCGTCATTCGAATGGCAACAATCACTTTTTTCCCCTTCTATCAGTCATTAGAAGCTAGATTGAATTTAGTTTTGCCTGCCACTAGCAAATCACATGTCAGTAATCAGTAAGTATCCACATGAATCAATTGATCCTGTATCTGCTTACACTGAAGTCTCAAAAAGTCTTGACGAGTGAGAAAGTGATGATTGCCTGAAAATCGAGTTGTTTGAAATTGATACATTGAAGTGCATATTCTACTGTAAGAATTGGTTTCGTGTAAGATATGGGGGGAAAAATTTATATTTGTTATGTACTGTACATGGTGTGTATTGTATTTGTAAAGATGAATCAAACCATGTTTTACAGGAAAATGTTCTGTGTATAAGGATGTATGAAAAGATGATAGGATTCAAAGGAAAAATTAGATTATATATATAAAAAAGTATTTGCTTACAGTATGGCTTTAAGTGGACAGTGTTTATAAAACATTTTAAGGTGCCTCATTTGTCATACTTCAGCAAACATTATTTTATCTTAAAAGAAAAGAAACCTAAATGTTAGTACCGTACAATGTATTATTGCCATAGCCCGTTGGCCGCACAAGTTGAGTAGTATTTTCTCTGATGTATAGTATGTGAATGCCAATTCGAAAAGCTTTAGATGCGGAAATGTGTTGCCCCTATAACCTTTCTGGGACAAAAAATTCAAAATGCATTTTCCCCTTTCATGAGCACACACTGTAGGCCTACTAGATTCACTCAAGATCACTTGCCTTCAGATGTCCAAAGCAAATTTACTGAAGGAAAACGTTCTAAGAGTTGCAGACATCATGGTCATGTACAATGTGCCGTTGGAGAAATTGTGTTTACATTAGTTTGGTATGAAAAACAGTGTGTTAGGGCATAGGTGCTTTCTTTGTACATTACAACTTGGTGCTATGGTAATCCTTGTGGTGCTGTAGAATAGAGGTCTTTGCCTCAAGCAACTCTTCAGTCCTCTGTGTTTGAATAACTAAACTAGCTCCGTTATACAATATAAGTCCTTATCATTGCAGTATCATGGTGTAATTACAGTGATAAACCATGCTGAACATGGAAAGTATTTGTATAAACTCAAATCATAGACTTGAGTGATGTTCAAATTAGCTCAAGATTACCTATTTCTTTAGTGTGTATGTCTTGTCTGTGCTTCCAAGGTACCCTCTTCAAATTATAATTGTGTTGATATTGATAATATTAACCAAGAGGAGGGAGAAACGATACATTGTCACCATCAACCTGATTTGGAGTAGCAGTAGATGCCTAAAAAGGCACAAGAGAGGGAATCTGAGAGCATGGTCAGGTCATGAGGGCATTTCTACACACTATCATACAAGGTTTAAAAACTTAGGTTGACATGCACTGTTTCAAGCACACCACTGCAGGGGCTTCTTGCATTATTTCACAACCTTTGACAATAAGAGTCATACTGGTACTGTACAGTTTAGCCATGGAATATTCATCAGACCACATTTGTATTTATGCTGGTTCTCCTAGTGAAGGTATTGGGAAAGTTATGACTCATACATGCTTTTTCCACGTAGGAGGAACAAAAACATGTACATTGTTTAAGAGGGCTGCTTTGGAGGTACTGTTAGATCAATTTTTGTTTTTTCCAATTTCTCTGCTTACAGCTTTTAGTGCATCATTAGGTGCTGGTAGGATAATACTTAGAGCCAATTTTATTTTATTGTATTAATCTTGCATGTAGAGACAATACAAAATGCCTATTTAGCAATCATTCATGGACATCCAAACTGGTTGTTATTGGACAGAAAATAGAATATGTAGTATTTTCTATATTCTCAGTTTTTTCATGTGTACCAGCACTGATAAACTAGAATGTATTATTCTTGTAGGCTACAATAAGCACTACATTGTTGACTGTTTTAGCATATGCTCATACTCAAGCAAACTAAGTAGTGCTTAAAGGAAGAAAATTTACTACATTTCATGTCGTTTTCATCCATTGAAATCTGTGCTGTACATCACATGTTTACATTCTGTATTCTATGTTGTTTTTCTGTACAATCTGTTTCCATAATGTTCTTTCAATTTAAATACGTATCAAAAATGTTCATATGTAAATATTTCGAAACAAAAACATAATACTTCTTATACTTTTGTCTGTTTCATAATGACCTGATGGTTTTTATTTGTTAGTCATTTTTTTTAATTTGTTTTAGTTCTTTTCAGGGTTTGACATTCTGTTGTGTCATTACATCAGGTAGTTGGCTTCACTTTTTTTTGTGAGCAATTAACTCATGCTGTATGGTGCTGTACCAAAGCCTTATGTATAAAAACTTGTATTGGTTTTCTCGTTTGCCACTGCTGTCCAGGGAACTCTGTATTGTCAGATCATTTGTTACTCACTCCTCATGTTCAACTGCCATGGAACTTTGTTCTTCAAAAGAAATAGACACTGAGCAACATAATAATAAAGGGGAAGGGGGGGGGGGGATCATTCTAGCCTAATGGCAACTGTAGGCTTGTGGGGAATAGAGGCTTTGTGACTGCAGTCCACAGCTCTAGATAAATGGCATAACAATGTATAGGGAAATGCATAGGCTTTCCGGTGGCCCATAATGATGTAGAAATAGGCCTAGCGCATGATGGACAGTATGATCTATCTATCGGCATGTCTGTGAGAATATGAAAGCAGTGTTGTATTCATGTCGCCATATCATTTCAAATGCTTAGTCCCATTCGAAATTTTCCTCTCAAATTTTTGTATTTTGATATAATAAAATAAATGAAAAGATGTTAGCCTGTTTGGGTTTTTTTTTTTTCTCCTGTTTTCAGATTAACATAATTATGCTCTAAGGTGTAGTTCAACAGCTGGACACAAGGTGTAAGTGTTGGGCTATGAGTGAAGAAGAGTGATAGAATCAGTTCAGGGATTTTTATGTAGCCTACTGATATAGCAAACTGGTAATCTACTTTCTTTGTCTCTGAAGTACAGTATACATTTTCACAACCATCCATGTCATCATGATCTCCCTGTTAGTAGGCTACTGTATACATAAAAATACTCATATTCATACTCTGAAAACAGTATAAACAATGTTGATGAACTGATCGAGTGACCAAAAATACATAAATCCATAATAACTAGGCCTACTATAAAACAGCATTATATATTTTCTGTCAAAGATTGTAAAGTATAATGCAGACTACTTGACCATGCAGACCACAAACACACACGCACGCATACACGCGCACGCGCGCGCACACATACACAATGACACAGTGACACACAGTGAGTGACACACACACACGCACACAACTGAGGTCCTTCAAGATGATCGACCTTTGTACTCTTGTTCAAATTCCTCCTCTCAGGCTTGCAAACAAATGAACAACTATCTGCATTCTACATGCATCTGAACTCTGAACTGAAGTGAAGCTGGTCTGTTTGAACCTGTAGTTTATTGGAATAGGTAATTGGCTAATTGAATGGTCCTATAACATTACCTTCACGTAGCCTACAAAGTACAAACTATAGGCTACACAGCTAAATATAATAATAATAATATTAAATAATAATAATAATAATAATAATAAATAATAATAATAATAATAATAAATATAATAATAACTCAGAAAGATTTCATTTTACTGATTTTTTTTAATGGACCACACAAACATGTGCGCGGACACGCCACTGCTGCGCGCGCTCGTCATGGTCGAGTGCAGGCAGATTCTTCTCAGAGACGAGAACGGAACGGACTCACTCTACCACAGGATCGAACCGGTGGTGGTGACGATATGATATGGTTGTTGTACAGTACATTCGTAGGCTACAGTTAGTTACAGTAGAACTACAATTTGGATCGAATGAATGTCCTACCTTTGACAATGATGACCTGCTGTCAAGGTGATCTGCCGGAGACAGTCGCTATGTGTAATGCAGAAGAATCGCAGTGTTAAGAGAAGCTGTCAAGACGCAACAGAGTTCTGCTGGAGCAGCGAGCTGTTGGAACAGTTACAGGTAGGCTGTTTTAATTTTCAATTTATTCATCTCAAGGAGACATAAGGACCCCCCCCCCTCCCATTCCCCAGATATGCATCGGATTCGGGATGGTCCTCATATGATTATCTCAAGTTGGGAACCCAGGCCTACTACAGTGTAAAATATCTTGAACGGTGAACCTCAGCATCCAAATTTGGTGGAACATCCGAACAAACCAAAAATAGCCGATCTACAAGCTCACACGACGTGTATGCTGCTGCGTAGCAGTTGGATTTGCAGATTGCCTATTTTTTGCCAATGAAATTTGGTGTAGAGTAGACGGGGGAAAAGCAGTCAAAGGAAGTACAATATAGCGGCGCAGGCGCGTATAGCCAGGATATGGTCAATACTAGACTATAGTAGGCTACTTGCCAGCCCATAGAGCCTCATTGTGAACCCGGACATGTTGAGTACACCAAGCCCAAGGTTTTATGTTAGAAATGTTGAGCATGGGTCCCGACTCCCCAGCATGTAGAAACCGACAAATGTTAACTTGCATATGTTGAGCAATTTTTATAATTGGCATAAAATGTGACCATACCATTAACAACCTATAGAAGGAAAAATATTCAAAACGTCCTCATGCTTTTTGTAGCATGTGACATGTCAACCTATGGGGTTTTCATGATGCTGAATCCATTCCAAGCATATTAGTTTAGCAAAAAAACAGTCATTGGGCTAAATATGGCCATTGCCGTCATCACTGATGTGATGATGTAAGCTCAGCAAATGTGGGCAAGTGGCTACGGCCGTATTTATCCCAGGAGTGTTTTCAACATTTCTATGTTCTAACATATAAAACGTTGGTGTTGTAGGCCTACTCAACATGCCTGGGTTCACATTCTGGCAAGTGGACTACTACGGCATTATTTTCGTTAACTCTGATGTTATTTACAGCTAGGTAGAGTAGTGGGGTGACCGTACCTGTTACCTATGTGGAATAGGTCATACTCTTGGAGTTACGGACCAGGGCCGTGTTCATTTTGGTGGGCCCCCCGGGCCACCCCAATGGCCCCTGGGGGTCCCCGGACCTTACTTTGAGAACCATAGTTAAAGTTAGGCTACGTACAACTTGATTTTTGGTGCATATTTGACAAAAAGTTGAAGGGTTGTTTTGGGTGTGTACACCCAAAACAAGTGTGAAGGGCTTGGTATTAGGCATGAAGCACAAATAACCAACACTGAAGTTGAAAGGAAGAATAATATTGTGCCTCTGCTGCAACACAGTGAGTGGTCTATCAGGCCTGCAGGGTGAGAAGATGACACAGAACAGATTCAGATGATTTTTTTCAAATTGCACTAGTTTTAGGGTAATTAAAATTTACCCTGTGTGATGATGTTATGTGTTTTTGCCAGGAACTTAGGAAGGCTGTCCAGTTGAGGTTAAGCCTATTCTGAATCTTGGTAAATTTGTCTGTCTATAATGGCTATAGGAATCTATTATTATTTTTGGAATAATGGATAGCATCCTTGCGGTCTTGTTTCCATTTAGGCCCTATGCAATCAATTCATAAAAGAAATCACACCAATGTGAAGTGAGGGGTGCTAATATATTAAAGTCTAACTCATGTTGATTTGGTGATGTAAAACAAACAGTGCCAAGACAAACATAAACGTACATTTTCCTTCCATTGTCAATGGCGTTTACAGAACAAACATTGAACTAAAGACAAACCTGTGTATAGGATGGGCCCTAAAAAAAGAAGACGACGACGAAAAAAAAGGGTGTGTATTGCACAGATGTAAACTGACAGGTTTGTGTTTGGAGAAAAAGCATGTATTTTCACAATAGAATGACACTTTCCATAAGCCAATATCTACATTAGTTGCCACTGCCAAACAGCAAAAGGTTAGGGTTATTATTATTAATCATCCCTATAATAACTAGAACTGTTTGTTGAGTGCACAGCAAAAGATGGGACGTTGGAACCTGATAGGCAAGTGTTTAGGGCGGTGATCCCCAGTCTGCGGGCCAGGGCCCACTGGTGGGCAGTATATAATATGTTTTGTGATACAGATAAATAGGATCTCAAATTAAGTATACTATGTTAGTTCCATTGATACAAGCCGGAACACAATCAATTGATTGATCATTAAAATATACACAGCCCACCTGGGCAGTTTGAGGCATGAACAACTGATGGATGTTTGTCTTCATCTTCACTGAGAAGTGAAGAGAAATCAATGGTCAGATAAAGATGAACTTAATCTCTCTTTGGTCGATTTCAAGCAGATTATGGGATTATATAGTTCTCCCTGATAGTAGTAAGCAGTGTGAAAGCTTACATAAATCTCCAGTTCTCTACATTATTTATATAACCAGTGTAGCCTAGTGTCTGGCATTACATAAAAGTACACAGGTGTTTTCACATGAGCGATGCCAGCTCTAAGCGGAAGCCACAGCCTGAGGCAGATGCTCTGATGATGAGTCAAAGGTTGCAAGGTTTTCATTCTGTCTTCTTGCTACTCATCCTCCTTCTGGAGCAGCTTCAAGTCACCATGGACCCACCAGGTTTCCATAGCAACCACAGGCCTTTCTCCACTGCGTCTCTGGCTGTTATTGACTGCATTCCAGGACTCAGAACAAGAACATGATCATGGAACTAACATTGCAGCAATGGCTTCTGTCTGTGTGTGTGTGTGTGTGTGTGTGTGTGTGTGTGTGTGTGTGTGTGTGTGTGTGTGTGTGTGTGTGAGTGTGAGTGTGTGTGTGTGTGTGTGTGTGTGTGTGTGTGTGTGTGTGTGTGTGTGTGTGTGTGTGTGTGTGTGGACTGCGTGCGTGTGTTTGTGCATATGCGTGCATGCTGCCACACGCTCGCCTCAAAACACAGTCACCCTGGGTGCAATTTCGGCGAACTCTGAACAGTCTCTACCTGGTATTCCTAAACGTAACCTCAGTAAAAGTAAAACCATGCCTAACCCTAAACTTATTTCTAACCTTATCCTCAGTAAAACAACTACAAGAATACAAGACCCGCCCCACAGAGCGGTTGGTGGAAAAAATGAGGGCAAGGGTGTTTTGAGGCGAGCGTTCTGGCTGCTGCTACAGCGGGATAGATGACAGCCATTACACAGCAATTCTTCCCCAACGTCCCACAAACTCTCATAGCGGATGAGTGGGGTATTAATCTCTTGCCTCTGTATGTGCTATGCAGAAAACCTGCTGGAGTAAGTAAATGTGTCTGGCTGCAGCTCCCTCTTCTCTTCACATTCATACAAGATTGTATAGGATGCCCTAGTTTTCCCAGAATACCATTTAGGCCATCAGACGTCAGTGCTAGATGCCTTATGATGTCAGAGCCCTGCTGTCACTTAACCAGTTAAACCACTTAACCCACCAAAGATTCTAAACTATTTAAGAAAAATCTTAATTTGTTCAATTCTTTATTTTCTTTCACATGCAGACGTCCCCAAAATTGGTATCGTTAAAGTGCTCAATTTAACTATCATAGTGATGCTAGTTTATAATGTCGCACACCAGTGTCACTTGCTGACATTGCTGACAAGAACAGATTTTCAAGTTAATACAAGCGACACCATCGTATGGCACAGTATAACTCAGGCTCCCCCAACTTCCCCCTTCTCTTTCATGCTTAAACTGATGATGTAAGGTGTCATCTAAGAGGGATTACCTAATGCCTTGGCTTAAACTCTGACAGTGTAGTAAAACAAAAGTCATTGTTGATTAGAAATCAACTGTGAAATTGTTGGCCGATGCTAAACATTTTTTTAGACCAGGTTCACCAAAATGGTGGCTTCCTGCCAATTTTCAATTCATTATGATTTAGTACATACTACATAGTACTAAAGTACATAAATTAAATGGTGTGCAACGAAGTGATTCCATTTATTATTTTTGTTAAAAGCTCTATATTCTGATATTTTCTGTTTACTAGAGAGATGGGGAGACCCCTGTTACTGATCAAAGTAACACTCAATGATTACTGGAGGAAAGGAGGCACTGGAGCAACTCAGACAGTTTAAGCCCTTATTTTATTGTCAGGGTGAAAGTAAAAAGGCAACTTTTTATTTGCACCCTGATAATTGCACTGGAGTTGCTCAAGTGCCTCCTTTCCTCCTGTAACCTGTCCTGCCTCTGAGATGCACCAGACTGGCCTGCCATAGGCTAGAGGCGCGGTTGGAACTCCCTTCTACTCAATGATTGCTATCAGAATATAAAGCTTTCACTTTTTAACATCAAAACGGAGCCGAAATGTAGATGTGTTTTGGTTTGTTTTTTATTCATTATGCGACTTTGTGTTTTTGCTGTGTTTTGTATATTTTTCATGTTTTTAAGTGATATTGTTGTTTTCCTGAGTGATACTGCTGTGATTTATTTATGTACTGTACACGTCAATACTTCATGAGGACTCTCAACGCTTGTCTGAGCAATTTAAATATTTATTATGAGTATGGATGTCTCCTGTGGGTCTTTTTCTGTGTTGAGTTGCATGTATTTTCCACTGACTGGCACAACCTGACTGAGTAATGAAGACCTGCACCTGGGTTGGGCGAGGCCACTAAGCAAGAGCCCTACAAAACAGCCAGAAGTGAGTTGGAGAAGGAGGAAGTGTGTTAGGAGCTGAGAGTGGAAGGGTTGAAGCGCCGTGACTTGGCAGGCAGGAGGCAGCTATCACAGGCAGGTGTACAGGGCCAGTGATGCCACCGCCGATGTAGGGCCAGGCTGTATGATGGACATTATGTGCAGTACTGGCAGCAAATTTAGCAATATTACACAAGAGGGTGTGCTTTACCGTCACGCCTGCGTTACTTCCGTAGGCAGCGCTGAAGTATCATCAGACTGTTGAGACCTCATCAGACATTCAATGAACTGTCAGTGAAGAGTGAATACGTATTACCTACAGTACTGTTTCTTTCTTCAATATGGCTTGTTCAGACAGATTATGTGAACAAAGGTTATCGGACATTACTTTACTTGTGTCCGACTCCTTATGATAGGCTTTTCACATAACTTTACATGTTATCGTTATGGTAACAATTTCTCCCCAACTTATCTTCTTTTAAAACTTCAAAAGATTATCCCATATTAGGCTATTTTCAAAATAATCATTTTTTCCCCAGTTGGTTTCGATAACATCATGAGATGCTAAGGACACTCCACTCCTCTCTTTGTATATTGTTCTCTGTTGCTCTAAGCTCCTCCTGCAGGGTCTTTTCTTTCAGGTGGAAAACAAAAGCAAACTGTTTGACCAGGAAGGCAGCAACTGAAGGAATCCATGGCTACGAGCTGCACTCTGTCTGAAGCACAGGTTATGAGACCTGTATTTGAAAGGAATCATTCAGTATAGTCATCAAGGACATTGTCAGTCATTGTGCTGTGTCATGGAATGAATATAACCGCTATTGGCTCCATTTTGTATAATGTAGTCAAAACATTGCAACTGTGCTGTCAGCATGGTTTCTTTTTTGTTGTCCTCTCTATACCAAGCAAGCAATGAACTCAATACTACACACTACATACTACAGTATTGCCATTTATCATTCCATTTCATACTATGAAATGGAAGTTTGTAATTTTAGATACAGGCATCATTGACACACTTGTGTTAATTTATATTGAAGGACTAACAAGTGACAACCAGAAAAATGTGTTTTGAAGAAATTTCTGTCAAAGCTAACTTAATCCACTCTTTTCACTAATTCATTCATACACAGTGAGGTTACGGAGGCCATTGGAGAGGAAAGATGAGATGTGTGTGTAGTGGAGTCTTTTGGACTGTGTGTTTGCCTGGTCACATTCTGCTGAGTCAGCAGGCTTTGTGGAAGCCAGTCAGCGTGGCGAAGGTCCAGGGGGTGGTACAACACCTCCCGCGTTGTACTGGTAGAGAAATGCTACTATACGGCGAACAAATCTATCCCTCACTCCAAACTTGACGAGTGAGGGATAGTGTTCATTAGGTTTTATCTCTGTGCTGATCAACGGTGGTTATTGTGGGAACTAGGTGCTTAGCGGAGAAGCCAGAAGGCCAACTTCATTCTTATCAATGCATCCACATGCAAGTCGACGGGAACGATGCAGGAGTGCAAGTCTGGTTTCGCTCTATCAGGGCATTCCTTCCCTTTGTTTACAGTACACATAGAACTTTGTAGTGATGATGATCCGAGGTCCCTCTGATACCTGTACTACAGGGGCTGTCATCACAACAATAAAACCTCAGTACAGTAGTAGTAGTAGTAGTTTCTACTATCTTATTTATCTATTGATGAATGATTCGAATTAATCTATGAATGAATGAATGATGAATTAACTTTCACCCTCACATCCCATCCCATTTATTTTGTCAATATAGGCAAAAATCTTCACCTGCAAAAACAACATTGTTTTTTCACAGCAAAAATGTACAAGCTCACAATGCATTGTGAGTTTATAGATTGGCTATTTTTGAATCGCCAAATGATGAAATGGGGTTAAAACCCAATTAGAAGTTGAATATGTTATGCCTGTACATATTTGTAACATTACCAGGTAGTACCAAATGTAAATATACTGTAACACCCCAGGTTGTGGATGTTATGAACGCTTTAAATCATCCTCACATACATCATCACTGGGGCAGCTCTCGGTATTAGCTTACATAGCATGATGTCATCAAAGATGACTCTCTGAATTCTAGCCTTGAGGGAGTGTTTGCTGCGTCTGGTGGCTTCATCACGTTGGACTCGTCTTTCTCCTGTGCTTTTCTCCACTCCACTCATCTCCACCCACCTTCTAGCCCTCCCTCCCCCCCTCCCTCCCACTCACTAACCCACACACACTCCCTGTCTTTTTCTCGACAGCGGGCTGTTGCGGTAAGGCAGCATCATGGAGGCTGGATGTGTGGTTGCCGCGGTGATTGAGAATGCTGCCTCAGGACCCCAGGGAGAGACAGGAAGTGGTGCCGTCCTTGAGGGGTGAGTTTTTGTTCTACCGATGTCATGTCAGCTGACTGCGAACCGTGCACATACATCTATGTACAGTAGGTAGTACGTGTAGGTAGTACATGTATGTCACGTGTTCCAGATGCGCAGGTGTGTGTGTGTGTGTGTGTGTGTGTGTGTGTGTGTGTGTGTGTGTGTGTGTGTGTGTGTGGCAGCGTTTTGCAATAATGTACGTGCATGGTTAGCGGCAGTAAAAAGATCTTTTCTGTCCCGATGGAAAGCGGAGAATATAGAGAAAGAGGAGAAGAATAAATAGCCAACATTCTCTGGAGCTACAGTCAATTAAATTAGACTTGAATGGAGTCATCTCCTGTGTCACAGTAAGTGTTCATGAGAACAGCTAGATGCACAGAATCCAGTCGCAATTAGATCTGCAAATGTGGATCACATACTATGTGTGTGTCGGCGCTGATGTTCTTATCTCCTTATCTCTGTAGGGCTGAATAAGTGCCTGACAACATGGGATGACAAATGACAAGGCTGCTTCTCTCTCCTTTTGTTGCCAATAAAAGTTGAGCTGAATGGACTTTTCCCTCTTTCCACTCCCCAAAAACATTGACTCACATTTCAGCTCAGTCTTTTGTGAAGCACTCCCTTTTTGGATGAATTGCACTCATGGCTGCCTCAATAGAAAAGCTTTGCTTACCGAAGCACACAAAAGCCACTATAGCACTGCTTTGATCCCAGGTGTAAGATTCTACCTTTTGTCAATCTAAACAAATAACTTTCCTGAGGATTAGTTGTAGTTTACTGAATTTAGTCCTATGATGATTTGATGTGAAACAGCAGATAGCTATTGTGTGTGTTTTTGTTTGTTTTGTTTGTTCTTTTAGTAATATTACCTCCTGAAAACAAAGGATTCAAAGGCCACAATGCTCACAATCCCAAATACAATATCTGTTCTAAGCCCCACTGGTGCAATGTCATGATAGAGCTACAGCAATAACATGTGAATGTATCGTTCTCGCTTGCACCCTCTGGTGTTTGTCAAGGAATTAACAGGCCTTGTTTGAAAGGGTATACATTAATACTGTCTTTCATTTGCTCTCTTCCTGCGATCCTTGCAGGGCTCCGTCACCATCTCCCAGCCTGGCCAAAGACGATTCCTCACCTGAAGATCGTCCAACAGAAAAAGACCCACAGGAGACATCCACTGCCATGGTATGTCTATCCAGACAGACACGTGGACACACATACTCATAATAAATAT
This sequence comes from Protomyctophum bolini, assembly GCF_963924005.1. NCBI lineage: Eukaryota > Metazoa > Chordata > Actinopteri > Myctophiformes > Myctophidae > Protomyctophum > Protomyctophum bolini. The sequence goes on along the minus strand of NC_137870.1, from coordinate 33,774,553 downwards.
TTAGAGTATTGACGTGTACAGTATATTTAGCTAAGGCTAGCCACAATTATTACACTGCTGCTACACTATACTTTAATTGCCTTTGAGTGTCGTAGCTACTGTATGGCTTATCAGTAGAGGAAGTCGTTAGTGATCAACTGAAATCCATTGATGTCTGCTTTGATTGGCAGATGAGGAGTGATGAGGCCAACGAGGCCCCAGCTGAGCCCCTCCTGCGCTCCTGTGTCAGCACGGCCAGTATGAAGGTCAAGAACATGAAGAAGTAAGTGTTGTCCATGACAGTGTACTTGAACATGAAGAAGTGGGTTGAATAGAAAGAAGAGAAGCGCTGCCGTGGTTCTGTGCGCTTGTGAACTGTAAACAGGTGCTCGTTGGTGAGGGTTCGATAATGAGAATGCAAAAAAGGTCCAAGGCACTCTGCTACAGTCAAGTAAAAAAAGTATTTATTTAAAGAGAGCATTAAAAAGACAGACCTACGCGTTTCGGCTATGCAAGCCTTCGTCAGTGTCCCAGAAGTAGGTGTTATCATGACACTGTATTATGGGCTGTAAACCATGGCTCTAATACAGGATAATAAAATCAAGAGCTATAAAATGATGTTCAGCCTGCTATATACTCTCCTGCTGTCTTTCCACTTATCTCTCTCTCTCTCTCTCTCTCTCTCTCTCTCTCTCTCTCTCTCTCACTCAATCCAACTGAATGTCTCTGCCTTCTCTCCATCCACATATTAGCCAGTAGAATACTGATGAGGTGCTGTTGCACTTTATTTCCAGGCTGACGTTCCATCGAGGTCACTTTCCCAGGCTGGCCGAGTGTGCCCATTTCCACTACGAGAATGTTGACTTTGGCTCTGTACAGGTGAGCACTGCAATCCTTACTCACAGAGAAGAGGAGTCACTTCTCTAGCATAAGGCTATATTTAGTGATTGTGTCCTTGTGCTCAAGTTTACAGTATGTGGAGTTCAGTGAGCATTTTGTTGAATTGGTCCACAGAATAATGCCCGATTCAGTGAAGGACGGGTGTTTTTGATGAATCTAACATGGTTAAAATGGAGTTACAATGGGTTTGTATAGCAAGGGGGCAGGGCAGCTAAAATGAATATCAAATATCTAAATACTGAATCAAGCAACTTAAAAACTGTCTAGGGTGTTCACAATGAGTAGACGATAAAACGACCAAAAGTTTTTTTGAAAGTGAAAGACCCCTTTAAGCCAAAGTTCACAATACGATATGAAAACCGTGCATCTGTCACTTAAACAAAGTGCACACTTTGGAATTACGTTAAACATGGAACCCCTGCAGCATTAGGCAAGTATTTAATTTGATCTGTGTTGGTGCACCTCAGTATAGGCTATGGCTGCCTGGTTCATGGGCAATCTCATGCTGGCTAAAGTAGCGTTGTGGTAGAGTAGAGATGTCCGCCTGCCCCCGCCATGCACACCAAAGAAACATCTCCAGCTGCTTCTCTGAGAACTAATAATGTGTATTGGTTACAGAAAACACTGTGATGTTTATAAAATCATTTAACCTTTCATAAAACATGGTTATGAGCAGTTGTTACTTAATTACTTATTACATTCAAACTTGGTAAAAAATAAATACTTTATGAATGTTATTAAGAAAGACTCCATGAATGCTTACTGTATAGCAACACATAATATTTATAGAAATATGAAGGTCACAGTTAACTATGGAATCTGGCATTTCCCGTCACTGTGTTGTTTTGTCACCCCAAACATCACATGCAGACATCACATGACATCATCACGGGTGGAGATCCCTGATGTCTGGAGATCCCTGTCATCAATATTAAGCCACTCAGGGTAGATGATAATATCAACAATGGAGAATGATGTATTAAATAATGCTTTCTTGGTATATTCGAAACACTGCTGGCATGTAATTCGTACCAGACTTGTTTGGCCCTTGCTTTTGGCAAACAATGACCGGGCCATTATCATATTGGAGTACTGAGGAAAAACATATTGTTAATATAACATTTTATCCTTGAAAGTTGTTTAAAAAAATCATTGCCAAAATAATTGCCATAATTCACCTAGTTAATAATATAAGAATGATGATTATTATTTATTATAATAATTATTATTTTGTATTTTTAAATTAAGCAATGAACTTGGAAAACCAATCTGCAATGTTGTCCTATGAAGTTACGTCCCACAGGTCAATGATAGATTACTTACCCCTGCATACTCATATGCAGGATTTAAATGATGGCCCCCAATAGAACCATATGTCTTGCTGCGGGTCATTATGGATTATGAATGTAGTTTATGGAAGTTTGAACATGCTTTAAGTAACAGTGTGTTTGCTGTAGTGATAATTAGAAGCAGCCAAGCAGAAATGGTTACTCAGCCAGTCGTGAAAGTGGATGAGAAGCCGCCATGCATTTCAGTTTGCCCGCCAGCAGAGTGCAGCAGTCTTCCATTCCTCCACATCCCGCTGCTGGCGGGACGAGCTTGACACAAAACCAACATGACGTACATACTGTACTGTACTGTGGATAGTACAGTGCTTTCAGTGTATCGGGTAGGAGAGGTTTTTAATTTTCAGCACGGTGCTCTTTCTGTTAGTGCCCTATATGCTCTTACAACTCCATGGCTGCCAAGGCTGTTATGGCTCCATCAGTAAGGTGTCAGGGAGGGCAGCAGACAGTGACCTTGGAAGGCACTAGAAGCCTACGATCAAGCAGTCTGAACCAGAGAAATGTTACTCTGGAGCGAGAAAGAAAATTGGCTCACACAGCTGAGCCAATCGTAAGACTATGTTGCTTGCTGAAAATTGCCTTCAATTGAAAAGCAGTTATTTCCAGTGAGCGGTGCCATCATGTGACAAAGTGTAAATTACACTTAACGCTTTGTACACAATGTGCATTTGTGCACAGCACAGACACACCCTCTCTCACGCACGCACACACGCACGCACGCACACACGCACAGAGTGTAAGACTGTAAGACATAAGAAGATGCCATGACAATAGATCAAATATACTATGAACAGTTATCCTTAATGGTGGTCGACGTTCTGTTTACATACTGACTTCATCCTAACAGGAAGTTGCTTGACAGATGAGAACGTTTCTTTTGTTCCCGTGGTGACTCCCATGACTCATGTGCACATCGCCGTGTTCACACAATGGCACATCAGGGGAGGGAGAGCAAAGATTACGTCTCATATGACCTCCTTGCAGAATAGTGCAGCAGCACCCTGCCTCTCCCCATATGTCTGCACTCACACACACACACACACACACACACGCACACGCACACACATGCATGGTATACACACACACATAAGGTCGCAGATGGTTTGTAATGAGTGAGGATCATCTTTCACCTTTAGCTTCCCCTGTGTTGTTGTACTGTACATTGTGAATGTGTGTCTACAGTCTGGGAGGGAACCTAAGATGGAGAGTGGGTTGCAGAGATGGATGCAGAACAAATGTAGGGAGGCAGGGAGGAGGGGGAGCATTTGAAAGAGAGAGAGAGAGAGAGAGAGAGAGAGAGAGAGAGAGAGAGAGAGAGAGAGAGAGAGAGAGAGAGAGAGATGTAGCAACTAGCAAAGGATGAAGAGCAAACACACAAGAAACACGTCCCCTGTTTTGATGGAGCACTAGATTCAATGTGCTGTGTGAATGTTACGCGGATCGTTTCACAGGAGGCAGGGGCTGAGGACAGGCAGCAAGCAAGCAGCATCACTTTAGCTCTGCTGAAAGGAGCGGTAAGCCTCATGGTCCTAACTCCAACTGTCTGCCAAGGGAAGGCATCAGCTTATTGAGAACCACGACTGCAACTACAGTACACACCATGACAGAAACAGTTTATCCAGCCAGCCTGCTGTGGGTGGATGTCTCAGATGCATTAGTGGCAGGTAACAGGACTCTGTAGAAGTCTGATTTAGTGTTTGCTTATTTATGAACGTCTTCGGGAATGGTGGATGTGTGAACATGTCATGGTAACATAGATTGTTGCAATATGGATGCACTATTATTGCGGGAATGAGAATCATGAAGTAAGCTAGCATGCCTAGAATATAAACTCTTGTCCTATTTTCTTTGTCCAGAAGGGCTTCTTGCATGCAGTAACTTGACCTAGAGTAGTCTTTATTGTCTGATCAGTTTGCATCAACTCTCCAGCCACATGACTACACTGTGAAATCTGGAATGTGAAGTTAAGTGAACACTCCAGATTTGACTGTGCAGTGCCCAGCAATTCTATTACCTAATAACTGTGGTTATTATGTCAGGATCAGTATGTTCTATTAGTATTAGACCTGTGAATTAAAGACGATCACTGAAGGCATTCAGTGAGTTGGGAGTGCATGTTTTGCTGTATTGTTGAGCCATGATGGTTAACTAGGTCATGTTGTGTTGTGTAACATAACATCTAGATTACTGTACAGTTATCTACAGTTATATATAAACTAATTCTCCCATGGAGTTCAGGTCTTTGGAGTGTCTCCTCTGCCTATCAATTTATTCCAAAACCAGCACAAGGCTTTGATCATCTCCTTAATAGTACATTTGGAAAGTAGGTTCAGAGCAAAATTCTGCTGAAATTGTGTATTTATTGCCTCCAGGGTGTGTCATCTGATCACCTAGAGCATTATACATGTACAATACATGTCATACTGTAGAATTCATAGTGATTCTGTTTTCCCCAGTAAGTAAGTAAGATTTTGTACACTGGTATGGAAAGTTTTATTTTTCATAGCTGCCATGTTTCCAAAGACTTAATAAGTCCTTTAGTAGTTTATTCATACCATTAAGTGTTGCCATTGAGTGTGTGTATTGAACAACAAACATGAAAGTGGTTTTAGAGTAGATGGTAATATCTAGTCGTACATGCTGTTCTTGTATAGTAGGTCATGCACAGAGGATTCATCCATTATTTATTTGATCTCCATCATCACTTAAATTCTCATTCCTCTCTCCACTTTCTTCTACCTTTCTATGTTTTTGTTTTCCTCTGTTTCCCTTTCTCACCTCTCTCTGCAGCTTGCCTTTGCAGAGGAACAAGGTGAAGGACAGAAAGCTGGCCTGAACAGGGAGCTGGTCTTTCTCATCCAAATATCGTGTCAGGTAAGGTAACATCACTTACAGTAGAGCCGATGCTTTATCTCTAATCTCTCCATGAGATATTTAGGATGATGGAACAGATGCTATGATTTATGAATTTATATATTGTGCGCGCACGCACACACACACACACACACACACACACACACACACACACACACACACACACACACACACACACACACAATAAGTTACTTAGCCTCTAGCTAAATCTGTCATGTTTACATGAGATAAAAAATATACTTTGTGGTATTTATATGCTATAATCAAAACTGTCTGGTAACAAGCTGGTCCTAGAAGACTTCTGACTATACTTGACAAACACCTGCATTTGTGTATCTTTGTTTTTGTGTATGCTAGAATCGAAGCTGGCTGGTAACACGGTCATATGAAGACTTCCGGGTACTTGACAAACACCTGCATTTGTGTATCTTTGACCGACGCTTCTCCCAGCTTACGGAGCTACCACGCCATGACATTTTGAAGGACCCGGTTGAGGTAATGTAGAATTTCAGTTTTTAACTCTTACATATCTATTGAAATGAAACACAGTGGTAGAAGTGAAGTTAATATAATAGTGGGCATTTTGTGCACAAATGATTAGTACATATAAACGTATTCTCTTCGTTTTGTTTGTTGCATGAGAAATTAAATTGAAATTTCCTGAATTTAAACCAAACCTTGACAGGATGTGACCAAGATGTTGGCCACCTACCTGTCTCACTTCTCAGCCATTGCTGACAACAAGATCAACTGTGGTCCAGTTCTAACATGGATGGAGGTAGCTTCTTATCAGCTGTTCTCTTACACTCCACATTATTAAAGTGTACAGGCTGTTTAGGAGGACTGGATTAATCTAATCTATTCAATTCGCTACTTTATATTTTCAACACTGGATTACGTGGGTGTAAATATCTTCTTCTGTTACAGATTGACAACAAGGGGAACCATCTGTTAGTTTCTGAAGATTCCTCAATTAATGTTCCTGCCATTGCTGCTGCCCACGTCACCAAGCGCTACACTGCCCAGGCTGCAGATGAGCTGACCTTTGAGGTAACTAGTGCAGCTTAATGGACATAATGGATACGGTTTTTATTTCCGCCAGGCTAGGCTGAAGGCCAGAGATTAGGTTTTCACCGCTTTCCGTCTGTGAGTCTCTTTCATTCTTAGTTTTTTCTTTGTCTGGGTGCCTGTGAGCAGCTAATCTCCAGCACAGCTGGACCTATCAGCGTGAGACTTTGCACACGCACACTCCCAGTAGGCCAAGGAAGAACCTCTTCCCCAAATTCAAACCAGCCTCATGGTGGTGCTATAACAGGTCGCTTCACTTTTTGGACTATAATTCTTGAACCGTAGGTCGATCAATCAAATGTGTTCCCCTAGATTCAACTCCCTATATACAGTAGGCCCCACCCATTTGTGCCAGACTACATTTTCTGCCATTTAGATTTTTCTTCAAGACACATTCATATAAATTTCGACCAAAACTCAGTCATGTGATCAAGATGTATCAGTCCGATTTTTCACATTCCATTCCATTAGTGTTTTCCAAAGATTGCAATGCTGGCCCTGGGTAGGGAACCTGGCCTGGCGGAGACCTTTTCTAGTTTTAGCTTTATTTTGGCCAGCTGTGAAATTAACTCCACTAACGTCCTTTTAACTTTTTTCATTGCATGTTGTTCATGTTGTAGGTAGGGGACATTGTGTCAGTCATCGACATGCCACCTAAAGAAGACACTGGCTGGTGGAGAGGGAAACATGGCTTTCAGGTAAGGTGTCTCCAACAGTGATGTGACCTTTTTTACATCCCAATCCCATCCCATGAAACTCTTATGTTGCCTCACTGTATCATATCAAGATACAGTACTTGTTACAATCCCTGTCTATTGGGACCCAAATTGAAACAAGCCATTGTGCTTTTATGGGTATTTCAATCCTCTTAGTAGACTTGTATTGACTCGAACTTAGTCTACAAACTGTTAATACATTTTTCAATCAATCAATCAATCAATTAATCAATTAATTAATCAATCAATCAATCAATCTCCCTGTACTGTAGGTAGGCTTCTTCCCTTGTGACTGTGTTGAACTGATAAGTGAGAAGATTCCTCCATGCGTTCCAAGCTCTGTGACAAAGCCAGGTATTGTTCTAGGCTAGCTGCTATTGTGGACACTTTGCACAGCAGACATTCGTGGGTAAAAACAGCTAAAGGTGTTACAATAACAATCATTGCAGGTGTGTTTCATTTACTGCGTGCCTTCATGGACAGCTCCTGTACAATTAACATCATGCTGGCATACAGAAACACCTAATGAAACATTTACCTGTCAAAATGTCTGCTGTTACATTGGTCCATTCCACTCTCTTCTGCTTATTATGGTATGTACATTAATATATATTTTTTTTTTTTACTCAGTCATTAAGTAAATGTGTATGTTTAATTCAGTGTGTAAGAAGCATGGGAAGCTGGTTACTTTCCTGAGAACCTTCATGAAGTCACGGCCGTCCCCACAGAAGCTACGCCAGCGTGGTATACTCAAAGAGAGGGTGTTTGGCTGTGACCTGGGAGAACACCTCCTCAACTCAGGACATGAAGGTAAACTAAAAAAGCACAATTCAACAATGTCAAGCTTTGAGTCTTAAAAGTACAGTATGATGATGATGATGTGTGATGATTGATGCAGCACAGTATTGACCCACATGACTTTGCAGGACCCTAAAATGTTTATATGGAATAAATAAATAATAAAGTGAACTCTTCCTTAGTCCCCCAGGTTATTAGGACCTGTGCTGAATTCATAGAGAAGCTTGGAGTTGTGGACGGGATCTACAGACTGTCTGGAATCTCTTCCAACATCCAAAAACTGAGGTCAGTTTTTTTCTGGTTATAATAATTATTGTATATAATAGAATAACTAGGCCGATGCCCATTGAGAACGATGGCCTTCCAGTTAAGCAGTACCTATTGTACCCATTATACCCGAGTACCTAGTGTAGTACCCTTTATCATAGTACACAGAGTCTGTAGCCTACTATAACATCATATTGATGACATCAGGGGTCTCCATAATTCAGAATCGCTTTATTGTCATTGTAAGGAATCACACAACAAAATTAATAGTGCCCCTCTGTTGGTGCAATTTCAATATCATAAAAACACAAGACACACAAAACACACAATTAAAAACGATAAAATTGTATAAAAACTTAAAGCAATGTCTGTCACGATCTGACGTTTTCTGCTGTGTTCTAGTGTTCCTTGTTCCTAGTTTGTGTGTTTTAGTGTTGTGCTCTTATTTTGTACTATTTAGTGCCCTGGTTTCCTTTGTGGTTATGGTTACCTGTCTTGTCTCACCTGTGATTATTAGTTTGCTCCACCTGTGTCTTGTTAGTCTCTTAGCCAATCCCTGTCTTGATTTTGTGTATGTTCACCTGTGCCCTGTTTTCCTTGTGTGTATTTATAGCCCTGGTTTGTTGAGTTCTTTGTCAGATCAGATCATTGTATGTTAAGTGTGATGTTGCCTTGTGTCCTGGATTTTGGAATAAACCCTCTAGCATTCTAGACTTCTCTGCGCCTCCCTGTTCTGCACTTGGGTCCTACCTTATTGATCCACACTGTGACAAGAAAGCAATTAGCCACTATACGTGCGTGCAGATATAGAAAATTGTGAATTTTAGGTTCTGGACAACTGCCGGTCCAGCCAACTTCCCACTCAGCATATCACACCCACAGGTCTTGGATTAGATTAGTGAAGTTAGAACCTTCTTGAGATACACAGGAGACAGACAGATAGGCTGACAGATTCCATAAATAAATACTTACCGGTACTTACTAAACCCTGCATACCTCTTCTGTCTATCTCTATACAGGCATGAGTTTGACTCGGAACAGATCCCAGACCTGACTAGAGATGTGTTCAAGCAGGATATCCACTCAGTGGGCTCGCTGTGCAAACTGTACTTCAGAGAGCTTCCCAACCCCCTGCTTACCTACCAACTCTATGACCGATTCTCAGTAAGGAACAGGAAATCAATCTAGAGTATTAGTACAGTTGTTGTATCCTAGTTGTAACTGAAGTCCATTTCTCTAAAAAAATATATAGGGTTTAAGTGGTTAATATGTCTGCTGCTCATCCTAATCTGAAATTATTTTTTGTCCCAGGGAACCCCAGATTTGTCCCAGATTGAACCACACATTGATTTTTATTTATTTTTTATGCTGACATTGATGCTATATATTTTTAATATAATTAAAATTTTGTTCAGTTTATAATCTTATTGTTCCAGTTTAACCACGTTCAACCAGGTGTCGCTGTTTTGGCCAAAAATATTAAAACTAAAAATAGCAGATCTAAAATAAATGGTGAGCTTGAAAATAGTCTAGTTTCCACAGCCAGAGGCATGTTATGTTCCACAGCCTGTTATAGCGTGTTTTTGGGGATCTACTAGGATAAGAAGGTGGTATTGTAACAGCCATTGTAAATAAATAATGGAGGGGGAATCCTTTCCAATCTAGCAATGTTTCTTTGTTTATGGACCGGTTTGCTGTACTAAGCTTTTTAGGAAGAAATGTGAATCCTTAAAAAATGGTGTAAGGATAAATGCTTAATTTATAATCCGTTTTACGGACACTGTCCTACACCAAAGTAGTACCCTATGTATCAGGTTTAAGCCAAGGCAGCCTGCACAATCCACATACATTTTTGTTGAAAATGAAAGGAGACGAAAAACGGTGAATGCCAAGGATAAATGGCTTCCTCTGATCTCAGCTCTGTCTTTACAGGAAGCTGTGTCTGCAGCTACAGATGAAGAGCGGCTGGTCAAAATCCACAATGTCATCCAGCAACTGCCCCCTCCACACTACAGGTCAGGTTTGAAGCAGCTCACTGTTGCCTCCTGGTGGCCAGAAGTGGAAGCGCATGGCTTTAGAAAATGATGCAGTGCGTCTGAAGCCCAATTCATACTTCGCCACACAGCGGTGTCACGCTCTGAAAGTAGGCGACCTACAAGCTCACAACGGACCGCACTCACGACGTTGTGAGCTTGTATGTCTGCCATTTTCAGTGCGCAACACCGTCGTGCGACAGAGCATAAATTTGACCTTACACAGACCATTATTCTTGAAAGTAGGTGTTTACCTCGGATGAACTCGGATTGCCAGCCTAGGTGCTTGGACTGCTAGGCCGGCCCAGGCCAAAACAGATTTTTTTAAATGGGTCAGGTAATAGATAACTGATTGGTTGTAAGAGCCATACGATGTCTACTGATTTTAAATGGTATATTGATTACATCACAGCAGGGCATGGGCGAGGCCAAAGTTGCCATGGTTACCCAGGGTATTTAAGCCTAGTCCCTGATTGAGCACAGCTGTTGCTGACAGGCAGAGGCACACTGTTTTAAACTGTGTTTGTTAGGCTGATGTTCTCTGTATACGTTAATGGCAGTTTATGTTTATTTCATTGTATTTAATTTCTAGAGTAGTATAGGGCTTTGGGACTTTGAATAAATATGATTTAATACCAACTGAATGGGAACGTTTTGGACTTCAGTTCTTCTACACACGTCTGAACAACCTCCTAACCGTCAGTAACCAGTAGTGCCAGAAGTATAGGGCTTTTGGCACTACATTATGGTATTGAACTTACTAGTTGTACAACACCATCTGCTGCTACAATATTGGACTAGAGCAGCACTGAGCTCATAAGATATGTTATTGTACTGGTGCGTGCAACAGTTATAGATATAGTTTTTTTTTACTATATTAAAATAGTTCAAATAGCCGATCGACAAGCTCACAATGTCTCGATGTACGTAGATGCCTTTCACAATAGTATAAAATGGCAAATAAGTTTAGGGTTAAGAGATGAGGTTGGCACGAGATGGAGCCCTAAATATTTTTCCATGTTGATTCATTGATATACGCAATAAGAAAAGCATTTCTTGTTTTTTTGATTTATGTAAAAAGTAATTGAAGTAGATGATCCATCGTTGCAGGCCTACTTCATTGATTTGCATCGTATTTGTTGATTTTATTCAAGATGGAATAGATCATATAACACCACATGTATTTTGTTTGAATCCACAGGACTCTGGAGTTCCTCATGAGACATCTGTCCACGTTAGCCACCTTCAGCCCGATCACTAACATGCACACCAAAAACCTGGCGATCGTTTGGGCCCCCAACTTGCTCAGGTGAAACCTTTACCACCAACACTTTCCATTAGCCATGTAGGTTATGTGTAAAATATGAAATATGGACCGCACCAACAATAGCGTTTCCTTCTAGACCTTCTGTGACAGTGAATTAGAGCATGTCCCAGTGGTTCTAAGCAGTGAAATAGGTCATGGTGTGCTGTAACTGTGTCTTTCAGGTCCAGACAGATTGAGTCAGCCTGTTTTAGTGGCACAGCAGCGTTTATGGAGGTGCGTATCCAGTCGGTGGTGGTGGAGTTCATCCTCAACAACACGGAGGCTTTGTTTAGCGCTAAACTCAATGCCATCATACGGGAGAACACAGGTGTGGGACCACTCCTCATTTAAAGGATGTGCATGTGTGTGTATTTGTATACAGTATATGTACTGTATAGTGTATGTGGTGGGTACATTATATATATTTAGATATTTATCACATACCCAGTCTTTATTTACCCTAGGTGAGGGGGGGAATACAGAAATACAGAAAGGGTGTTAAACTTGCCCTGATTGGTCAGCTGCCATATCAGCCCTAGAGTTTATACTGCAGCTGACCAGTCAGCGCAAGCTAGCAGGTGGCACTGCGAGTGACCTTAAGGAGCTCACGATGTAAAAAAATTACTACATACAGCTTTGCGTATGTATGTGATAAACACGTTAAACAAATTGTGTCTTCATGGAATGTACTTTTTCTACTTTTAGGTAACAACACATTGGCCAGGCCCAAGTCTCTGATGATCTGCTCGCCTTCAACAAAGCTTCTGTCACTGGAGGAGGCCCAGGCTCGTACCCAGGCCCAGCTGGGCTCCCCTGTCACTCCCACTCCCTCCCTCACGCAAAGCGATTTTATTGAGGTTGGGGAAGGACCCGGGGCTCTCGTCGGCAAGTTCCACACAGTCATCGAGCTTCCTCTGGAGAGGTAATCTATCTATCTATCTATCTATCTATCTATCTATCTATCTATCTATCTATCTATCTATCTATCTATCTATCTATCTATCTATCTATCTATCTATCAAACCCATCAGACCTGTGTGTTTACCACTATGTAAAACTGTTACTTGTGTCACAGATGTAGCCTTGCGTTATCTCAGACAAAACACGGAAGTCAAGCGTTAATCAGCTGTTAAGCAATCAGCTTTTCATTCACGCCACTACAGTTGATGAGAATCTTCAAATCATCGTCCAATCGTCTGCAGACAAGTCACTAGATTAGATTATGTTAGATTAGAAAGGGGATGAAATAGGCACTGCCCTTTTCTTATTGAATAAAGAGGCAGTATAGATCTCCTGCCTGAGGGCAGGACATTAAAAGCAGGTGCCGAGATTATGAGTTGAGTCTCGTGATCTTTCCTGCTTTCTCCTTTGAACTGACAGTTTTTAAGATGTTTTTAAGATGCTCACATTACATCACTGCTGAATGTGCTGATCTTTCATGCCAGTTGCTTTGCCATTGTCTCTGCATACTAATGCCTAATATCTTGGTCACGTTTTACATGTTGTAATTTGTATATTTATTTACACCTGCATTTGAGAGATAAATTGATGAATTTAGGGGGAATGCTTAATCCTTTGACTGAAGGTCTCTTGTTTTGTGTCCATGCATGTTGTTGCAGCAAGCGGGCTCCTGCTAAGGTTAAGAAGTCTCCTGTGGGGAACTGGCGGTCCTTCTTCCACCTGGGCAAGTCCCATTCTGGGTCTAAACGGAAGCTGAAGCGTCACCCCAGCGAGCCCAATGAGATCAAAAGCATCGCACTGCCAGGTCATAACACTGCTAAGCAATGTTGATTTTGTCGACTAAAACTATGATGAAAAACGTTGACTACTTTTTATGCCCACTGACTAAATATGTTGACAATTTTGTCAAACAAAAACTACACTAAAATGTTAGGGAGGGACTGGATAAGTGATCAAGTAGAACTGAAAGACAAGTCATTTTATGTTTGGTTTCGCTTTGGTTTTTGCTGATCTACAAGTTCACAACACATTGTGAGCTTGTAGATTCAGTATGCAACCAAGTGTAAAATCAGGCATTAGGACACCATCAAGGCCTGCCAAAATACATTTTTGTAGTTTTTGTTTCACATTAACTGTTCAGGGAACTGTTGAATGAGAGGTGACGGGCAGGTTTCTTGCCTAATTGCTGTGCATATACTGTATGTGCAGGTGGAAGAGGAGATTGTGGTACACTGCGTTCCACCAAAAGTGAGGAATCTCTCACCTCTTTGCACAATGTGGAAGGTAATTATGCTCGCAATAAAAACACAAATTGTATTATGATGGCAGAGCTCTAACACTCATTCCTAACATACCATGATGTGAGAAAGTGAATGAACAAATAATTTGACCACTTCTACACTGGTATTGATTGACATCAGGAAAATGTGTTCATATTACTTGCCTCAAGTGTGCTACTACAGAGAGTCTGTATCTACGCCTCCTGAAAGTCTGTTTGTCATTTCCGTTCACTATTTAAAATATCTTTAAAATAGTTTAGAATTGGCCCGGGCGGCTGGTGTAGCCGTCTGGGCACCATGCGGCTGTTAATCCAGTCTGGCAGTGTGCCGCGAGTTCGTCTCCCGATCCCGACGGCCTTTACTGTGTGTCACGCCCCCATCTCTCTCTCCCCAATTCCTGTCAGCCTACTCCCTACTGTATACCTATCCCTCCATAAAAAAATTAATAAAAAAGGCAAAAGCTACAAAAGAACAAAATCTTATTTTATTTTTTTAGAATTTCATTTTTTTCTAAGCAGCAAGCTAGTCCAAATTGACTCATTTGAATTAGAGTAGACTTATTTATACGGCTGCGTGGGGGGGGGGGGGAATGTGCTGACTCCGTTGACTGATGATAGGCAGAATCATTCAAAAGTTGTGTGCAAATTGTCTGTCCGTCTGAGAGACTAGGAAAGGGTGAATGTGTGAATTGATCTTTATGTGCTTTATTTTCTAAAGATGATCTTCTTTGACCTTTAAATGTCTCACTCTGCATCATCTCTGTTTCCTTCTGACCAGGGGAGCCGCAGAGCTACCGTCCTACTAGACCTCGTTCCACCAGCGAGGCCATCACCTCCAACTTGAGGGTTGACAAAGGCGAACACAACAGTCACCTACGGAATGAGAGCCATGTCAGCGCTGATCCTATCCGCGCCGATCCCGCACGTGCCTCAGCACACGTTTCGCTTTCACAACAGGAGGACGACCTTGACCTTTGCCCTCCAGCTGAAGGCTTTTCCACCTTGGACTTTGACCCCATGTCATTTCAGTGCAGCCCTCCTTTGGCGATACCTGGACCTCGGCACAACAGGGAGAGCGGCAGGTGGAGGAAAAGTGCTGGGGTTTCCAGTGAATCGGAACTCATCTCCTCCCCTTATAGAATCACCAACAGTTCTCAGTCACCGGATATTAGTCCAATTTGTGGGAAAAGGGGAAAGAAGGCTTCACAACCGCTATCCCCTAAACTCAGGAAGAGGTCCTTTAAGTCCCCCCCTGTGGCTGAAACAGATGTGCATGCTGTGTCTGCCTCTGCGTCACGCAATGTGTCTGACCCTCGGGGTTCTGCATCCTCCTTTCTTCCACCTGCCCCATCCTCCTCTCCTCCAGTGGAAAGGTGTGAGGTTCCGCCGACAAATGGGAAGGAGCAGAGAACCTCCTGCCAAAGTGGCAGTCCACCCAGCACACTGAGCCAGGCCTCAGCCCTATCGGACCTTAGCCAGTCTGCACAGAACCTGCCCGATCCAGGTTAGTACTAAAATATACTGTCATAATACTCAAAATGAAAATATATTTTTATATTTTTCCACATGTTTGCATGCATGAAATAAATCATTATTAGTAGTAGCGGTAATATATATTTTATACTTCAGCTATAATTTCTTATAGTTTCTTATCAAAGCTTTTGTGTCTTGTCCCATCATGTCTTATCATAGCATTGTTTGTCCTGTCATACTGTAGCGTTGTTTGTCTTATGCCTCCCCAGGAGCAGATAGACTTATGAGTTCAGTGTCTGTTCTGCCTCCTCACCCTCCATTGACCAGCGCTGCACGCAAATTGGCTCTTGCTCTGGCCGAATCTGCCCAGAAGGCCAGCAATAGCTCCCAGAAGAGAAGCATGCGCATGCACATCCCATCATATGCTCTCCACAGACCAGACCTTCCACATTCACAGGAAAGACCTCATCGGCCCACTGTTCTCAATGTCCAGGCGTACCCTCAGGGGCACTCTCCGATGACTTCTATTTCCCCGCTGTCGCCCCAAGCTCGTACCCCTAATCAGAGCCGTTGTAGTCCTAAACCTGTTTATTTTCGTCCTGCACATCTAAGCTCAGAGCCATTACAAGTGAATGATCAACAGGAAAGGAGTAACTTCACCCCTAACGTCAGCCCACTAGGTTCTGGGAGCTTAGACGAGGCTAACACAGAAATGAGGGAACATGGAGAGGACAAAAAGCAGTCCCTGGAGTTTCTCAGACAGACAGAACCTACTTATCATAATGTTGGGGTCTCAACCCCCATCCAGCCAGTTTGCTCCATTCAGAGCCCGTCAAACTCTGCTGTCTATGTTCACACTGATTCTGTCAATGTCTTTAACTTTAGAACTGTTTTGGCTGAGACCTCGATGCCTGCTTCGGTTGAGGAGGTCCTGCCACGTCCGTCTCAACCATCCTTAGCCCACTACAGCCCAGAAGACCACAGAGGTCTGGGTACAGTTGAGAATGACTACAGTCACCACAGAACCAATGTGGCTTCACAGATGCCTGTACCGCACTATCCTCGACCTGGGGCTTTGCCTCATCGCCTTTCAGGGCAGAAGAGCGTATACAAGGTTCCTCCTGAAAGCAATTACAACACTTTAGGCTTAAGGCAGCCCTTATCACCTCAAAATAGAGGTCCCTTCAGAGATGATCCATTGATGGGCGACCCACACAGGCCATGGGGCCAGTGGCAAAGGTCAAGTGATAGAGTAGTGGAGCTTCCAGCGATCCGTAGATCTCACTCCTTCCACGCTCCTCAGATAAGTCACTATGAACTCGCAGAGACTGAAGTCCTTCCGCCTGACACAATGTTTTACGTCCATCAGCCCTCGGTCAAGGAAACCCCCTACAAATGGCTGGTTCAGCCAGACCTCCACCCTGTTGAGCCATACTTTGAGAATGGACGCGTTCAGTACCGTTGCAATCCCTACTCCGATGCAAGACCAGTAAATGACTCTCACTATTATATCGACCCATACCGCCAAAGCAGCATCAGACATAGTCAGTCCTATACTTTGCGTTCCAGTAGGGATAGTGGAAGGTCTGATTACTACTACTGCCCTCCGCATCATGTCCCATCAGCAAACCAGGAAATCTTGTTAGAGAGCAAGGACACAGATTATGAAAGACGAGTTGCAGAGGGTTTTGATAGACCTGTCTACCAACCAGTCCCACAAGAAAACAGATATAGGCATAGAACCACTAGTCCAATTATGTCCCCCTATGAAAATCCCCTTTCACCTATCGACTATCAAGGTAGAGAGATAATGCACACAAGGAGCAAGTCAGACCCAGGGAATGCCTGCCTTCTTTCCATCGACAAGGTAGACGGTCAACGTAAAGTAGTTGCTACATCCCCAACTTCCCCAGGGCACCAACAGACAGACCCTGAGGTCGCCAGGCAACAGAGCAGACATTGGCCTGAAAAGGAACTAATTCCACCTAGGAGAGAGAATGTACCCAGGAGGATTCAGGTCAAACAGGCTTCCCCACCCGTACACCAGTCACAGCAGCAGCCTCAGATACGTAAAATCCCCTCACTTCCAGAGAGGTGTTCTAACCTGAAGAACATTGAGGCCAATAACAGATTTAGTGCACGTGCTCTTGAACAGGAGAGGTTGATGATGACCAATGCTGCCAACAGTTACTCCAGCCACTTGAAGCCCAACGTCCCGAGGAGACCAGGTCGATCACAGAGCACCAAAGAGCATCGTCACTACCACCATTATCGCACTAAATCTCCTCGTGATTCAGAGCGCCAGGGTTCCTTTTCCAACAGAAGGACACAGAGCACTAAAGTCAGGCCCACACACTACGACCACATGGAAGGGTATTATGCATCTCCAAAACCTAAACCCATCAGATCTGGCAAAGCTGTTGCTGGATACATGCCTAGCCACGGCTGCATGTCTCCCCACAGACACAGACTGCTCTCCAAGGCCCTGGGTCATGGGGCTTTTCATCAGACTGGACTGAGATCAGAAGCCGGGGTTTACGAGTAACCACTGACCTTATTCTGATTCCAACTGGGGCCAAAAGAGACCAGCATTTCCCCCTGCCAGACCAACTGACTGTTGAGCAGAAGGCATTGTGTGTTTAACCTCATAAAACCTACAGAAAGAAGAGTGACAAAGGCATTGATACTGTTTGAAGTGCTAATTGTGTAGTATATTCTATTAAAGGGAGTGCATAAGGAATGAATGAATCCTGTCATATCCTATGATATGCAAGAGTTGATAGGATTTGAACATGTTGAGAAAAAGGTGGATGATAGTCATATTTTATTTTTGGTATGAACAATGTGAAACGAAAAGGTACAGTAACAACTACGTCAGTGATAATCTTTTTAAAACAGGCCTACATGAACGTACATATTATGTAAGATAAAAGCTTCACTTTAACTATATTTACATAAGCAATACATGTGTTACATATACAGTAATATGTGGCTAGTGTAATGTATTATTTTAGCTACAAAAAAAATCATTACGAAACCAGCTTCAGCCACATGCATTTGATTTATTTGGGTCTTTTTATGCTTTATTTCAGATAGGTTAGTGTACTGTAGAGAGACAGGAAACTAGAGCAGAGAGAGGAGAGACATGCGAGAGACCAGGCAGGGTTCGGATTCTAACCTGCATCCTCATGCTCGGTGGGAGCATATGGTCTATGTGTGGTTTTCCACTACATGGTAGTGTCTCAACGTGATCAGTAGTAACATCCACCCCTCTGTGTAAGAGTGCTCTGAAAAACAATGCCGACTTGTCGGCATTGTTCAATCTCTGCTTCCATGCTCGATGGGGGAGTGATCTGCAAGTGACGATTCTCTCTGGCCAATCAGTAGTTTGCAGTGTTTTCAGTATTGCTTCAACACGACAGAGGTGATGTCAAAAAGAAGTACCAGGTTCTAGGAACTACTTTGTCCCAGTGGAAAACCAAAAAAGGAGAGTAAAGTCGAGTAGAGTTGAGCCGGTATCATCTAGTGGGAAGGTGACACTACTAACTGGCTGAGCCACCAGGCAACCCAGCCTCATGCACTTTTAAGGGTAACTGTGTTTCAAACTGAATGTCTTATTTGACCTCATTATACATAGAGCTTTTTTTGTTTTGTTTTTTTAATATTAGTATTTACTTAATGCTTGGAATAATTGTAGATGAATAAGCACTTTTGGTGGTCAAATCAAAGATAGTGATTTATTTGTCTCTAACTTGCACTTATCTCTTGTGAAAGGGACACTAATTAAAATCTGGGAAGAACAAATGGCTTGCTATGGTTTCTGTGAAGGTCACAGCAACCATAGTATGAGATATAATGATTAACGCAATCATTAGGAAAGTATGGTATGGCAATTTGGTATGACATTGTGGTGTCACAAAATTATTGCTTCTCTTTTTAGGGATCTTTTAACAATGTGGTGATTTACAGTACATAATATGGTGATGTTATTAAATGTTTAAGAGCATACTTCAATTTCAGTTCTGTAAGTGTAAAGGATATACTTTTGGGACATGTTCATGTTTTATTTTAAGGAGAGTTGTAAAGAAAGAATAAAGACATATATTGTGTAACGGATTATAATTTGATCTCTTTATTACAAAATATTCTCACTTGAGAGGTTGTTCAAACTGAATGGCCTGTGCAGATGTTGTTTTTAGATACACCAGCAGGTGGCACAGTAGTACCACAACCATTACAGAGCAAGGACAGACAACTATTACTTGATGTCTGATGCCATGCCTGATGCCTCAATATCGTTTTTCCATCTTAATCATGCTTTTGTGTGTCTATCCATGAGGCCATTTGTGTTGTACAAATAATTTCACTTATTGACGATTAGGCACTACTTTATTTTAATTATTACCACTGCCTTAAGTAAGTAATTTGCACATGCCTGCACACAATGGATGAAATTAGGCTGTTCTTCAAATGATAGGCTATAGGCCAGGGGTGGCAGCCCAAGTAGATCACAAATGCTGTGCATGTATTGTAGACCACATGACATGCCTTAAAAATATATTATTTAAATGTAAAATAAAAAAGGTATCTGCCACTTGAATTAAGGTGACTTGATTGATTGACATAAAAAAGGGCCTCGGCTCAAACCCACAATGCAATACCATTTGTTTTCAGGTATTGTATCACAGTGTTCAGAAGAAATGCACATGAAGTGCACAAAGACCCGCACATCGTCTGCACTTGCAATATGAACACTTTATTTAGGCAACGTTTCGGTCAAAGACCTTCTTGTGCACTTTATGTGCATTTTTTCTGAACACATTGAGCCTGTCTCAGAGCCTATCAGGTGTGCATAAGACTTTGTTGCCAGGTATTGTATCACAAACAGTATAGCATTACAAAGTTATATAGAAGAAACCCCTACCAATTATTTTGAAAGTAGCTCTAGCTCAAGTCAAAAAAGTAGTTTCGGTCACCATTTAAATTGAACTGAGCTGTAAGGTTAATCACAAACCATTAGTCAAGGTTGTCCTTGGGTATTGGTGCTTTGTATTGGTGCTTAGTTTTAAAAAAAAAAGTATTAAAGTAAATCATCAAAATAGGCAGCCCTCCATTCACAGCTGACTGAATGACTTGCTCTGTGGCAAAAACCCATTAGGAGAACCCGTGGAACCAAAGCAGTCTCCTGGCAGAGCTCTGCATTGCTCCTGGGGCAGTGAGACATTGTTTATTCATCGGCACATTGGCATTCAAGGTGCATCTGCACTGTTCTTTCTCATAACCAACAAGTTGCAATTTTTATGCATGTGAAGGTTGAAGGCAAATTATTTATGGGAGACTGGACCTGGGGAAAGAGAACGGCCTCTAGCAAAATGGTTTACATTGAGAGCAATCCTTTTCTATAGGCTATTGAATTTGCTGGATCACAGCAAGATATGCATGTATTATTCAGCTTTTCTGGAGTTGAATTGGTGCCCTGGCAGACAGCCATCCGCCCTTTGGACATTGTGATGAATTTGGGATATGCTACCTTTCAAGTTCAAGTTAGAGTCTTATTTTTCAGCAAGGGTGCAAATTAAATGAAAGAAAAATAGCTCTCCCACCCAAATAAAATAAGAAATTGTGCAATCCATTTGAAGGTATATGGTATGGAAGGGAGGTTGAGCAAGTTTACTTAAATTCAGAGGAGGCATGAACTCGCACCCATACAGAGCATCAGCATTAATCAAGAACATCTGGTGTATAATCCAGATGCAGTGCTAGAAATGGAACGTATCAGGGGTCTGGTGCCAAGTAGCAGCAGGTGCTAGGCAATGGGACTGGCCTACACCTCAGTATGTAAACAATAAAGGGGTAAGTTATCGTTTTGTGAGCTTGTAGATTGGCTATTTTTGGCAAATATATTTATTTATTGTAGAGACAGAAATGAGGGAGGCTTAGTATATACTCCTGGAGGACTCTGTTTAGTACTGCATGGGTCTTCTTAATGTGGTAACTGCACAATTATCATTACTTGAACTAGAAAATACTGTTCCTGAAGAAATATTGTGGGCTCGACTAGCTCTCTAGGCTACTCGATGACGATGTTGACCCATGTGGCGTCACAGCCCAATTGGTTGACCCACACATTCATTCATACGTTTGAATGAAGTTCATGTTTTATTCTTGTTTTGTTCTGTTTATTTTTATTTTTATTTGACAGCCACAGGGAAAAACGTTCCAAGCCTGCAGCACAATAAAGCTGTGAGACATTTGCAGTCTGCATTAAAAACTCCATTACTGGGATGGTTTGTCCTTCATAATCCTTTAAGTTTTTGCCCTACTCATGGATTGTAGCAGAGTAGAGAAAGATTTCAGGACCATCGTCAGCTGCTTGAGGTTGTACAGGCATTGTACTCGCCTTATTTGCCACAGTCTCTGTGTGAATTCTCCAAATCAGGTCTGTGAGTGCTAAAGAGGTTGAGTGCACGACAGCGAGCTCTCTCCCGTCCCTGCAGGAGCCAATACGAGAGCAGGTGCTATAGGGCAGAAACATAAAGGATTATGGAGGGCAAACCATCCCAATAATGGATTGTTTGATGCAGACTGGAAATGTCTCACAGCCTTCGACATGGCCTTAGAAGGTTGTCCCCTGCTGTGGCTGCCCAGAGCCCTGAATGTGGCCACTGTAACAAAATAAATAAATAAATAAAATCACACCCGTGTGAAGTGAGGGGATCATTCTGCCAATGAGAATTTTGCGTCCTGCACCTTCGTCTTCAATGTTTGTGTTTACGCAATGTTTGTGTTTGCACAAGTTTACACTCCATTCATTGTCAATGGCATTCAATGAACACTCAAAACTTGCCATTCATTGTGTGTGACAGGTCTAGCCTACTGTTCCTACTCATGTTTTGTGGACTATTGGTTCAGTTGCTGATATGTTCATGATTATGTACTGTACTATTTTCTTTAAAAAAAATTGTTAAAGGTTTAAGAGTTCTGACATAACATGTGCACATGGACTTCTATGACATCCTTTCCAAACTGTTATCTCTTCTCATTTTGTGGGCTAATTAGTGTGTCTGCAATAATTTCTAAATATGTCCCTGATACTATACAGTAGCTAACAATGTTTCCATAAGTAGGCTACATAAATTCTGTATTTCAAGTCACAGTTGAAATGTAAGTCTGATCTGCAGCACATGCATACGTCTAATCCACATACTGTACATCAGCATAGTGTTCCAGTGAGGACAAGGATTTAGCTATAGAACTAAATGTATTTATACGGTTCAGCCAGACAACTCAAGGAGGATGTAATATATATATTTATTGAATATAAGATAATCAATGCAATATATTTATTATGGTTTGGCGATGTATTGGATCTGCTTTTTAGGTACTCAGGTCAAGCGCATCAGTCCCGACCATAGGGACTCCGAATCCCCCGTACCTAAAACAGTAGATCCAAAACGACAGGTGGTAGCTGGGGTGGAGGTGGGTGAGCACTTTGTATACAGCAGCGCACAGTATACAATAAAGCAGCAGCAAGCAAGCAAGCAGGAGGATGAATGCAAAACCTTCGGTTAAAGTAGCCGGTATGAGATTGGGTGAGCGTGTGATTGGCTGGGTGAATCATGTGGATGAGAGCCTGATGCTGCGGTGGCCCAATTAACGGCCGGCGCGCTGACTGAGGTTCCCTGACTGAACTTGCTCTGCGCATGTCTACGACAGGCGCAAATGCTCATTAGGTATACATGTGTGTTTTCATGCAATGCATCAATCTCATAATTTTTCTTCACTTTCGGCAGTCATTTTTATTTCAGAAACATGCATGTAAACCTTTTTCAGGTAAAGGGATTAAGAATAACCCAGTTAATACAGCTGTATATTTATGCCACCTGATTACTTGGCCATGTGTAATCCTGATAGTTTTCTTTAAAGGTTTTTTGTAAGTGTATGCATGTGCTCAAACACCCTGGATTTCAAAAC
This sequence comes from Protomyctophum bolini, assembly GCF_963924005.1. Lineage (NCBI taxonomy): Eukaryota > Metazoa > Chordata > Actinopteri > Myctophiformes > Myctophidae > Protomyctophum > Protomyctophum bolini. The sequence goes on along the minus strand of NC_137870.1, from coordinate 33,751,580 downwards.
AAGCCTCTCCCACTGGGCCTCAGTTCACAGTTCTCTGTAGAACCAGATGGAAATATAGGTATACAGAATTGCTTCTTACTGTAGGTTCAGGTCAAATGTTTGTTGGAGGAAAGCATTACATTTGGCAATATTTTACACTTGTAATGTATGTGCTTGTATAGGCTATTTTTGAATAGCCGATAAGATAAGTGTTTAAACTGTTCTTGCATGGAACACAATATGGGAACAGACCCTCTGGGACGCCATAGCTGCACACAAGCTAAAATGATTTCATCAAGTATGGTGGGTATAAGTTAAGTATGGGTATTATGTTGAACTTGAAAAATCACACTGGTCACCGGGGTGAAGTGAGGGGCGCTCTTATCATCATGACGTGACATGTCTATTTGCTCTAATTAGTTAGAAATTAGAAATTAGAAAGTTGACTATGCCATATCTGTTTTGATTGATTTACTTCCTTATTGATATATTTGCATGTAGGCCTACATGTAGGCCTAAAGTGATGTCCTCCAAGTTTTCACTGGAAGAAGGGTAATAGAACCCAAACAACCACAATAAAACTAACAAATAAAAAAGTGAAACTATGCTCAGAAACTCGGGGTCTCCAACTCTCTAGTTGTACTCTCTAGTATGTATGTGTGTGTATTTGGAAGGAACAGAAATGATCAGATCATAGGGATAAACATAGCCCCAGTATGTTCCCTCAGCACTACAGAATGAGCGTAGGGAAAGGGCACATATGGGGCTAGGATAAACATTGTTTTGTTGGTTCGAATTATAGCCTACTTTAGTATAAATCCCTGTATGAAACCTCATACTTAGTTTTTACACACACAAGGTCCTGCCTCCTGCATTATGTGCAATTTCAAAACACGTGCGGTAAGCAAATGGCTTAGTGATTTCCAGCGGCGCTTCCAAACTCGAACACAAATTACCACCTGCATGAATTTCTTGACAGAAGTAGCAGCGCAGTGTGTCTATGGTGGATTGTTATAAAACAAACACTTTGCATAGCCATAGCTTTCCGTTGTAGGTGAGTTAGTTTAACTTTGTTTAATCACATTAGGACTTTTCTGTTTGGATGCATGGGCTGGTAACAGATTCAACATAGCTACCCTAGTCAGACTAAGCCAAGCCCTAGAAATGCCACTAGATGTGAGGACAAAATAAATCAATATAGAAACATGTTTACTATACTATTTTGTTTGGTGAAATTAAAGTAGCATATAGGCCTGATTACTTTTTCAGGGCCTAAATGATATAAAAGAATATATATTTCTGAGCTGGAAGGTATGATTTTACAAACCTTGTCACTTGAAAATTGAAGGACAAGTCTTATCCTATACCTATCTACCTGGTCTATATACCGTCTGGCATATAAGCATATAAACTACCAAGTAGGCTATACTCTTCTCAATCTAGGCTTTTTGTATTTTGGAAGTAATGGTCCCTGAGGTACTGTCATATGTTTTAACTGTCTACCTTTTGTTAAACTGTTAAATAAATTAGGAACTGGGTAGGAGGGAATCCATTTTGTTACACCTGGTGACCCCTATAGTAACACTCTGGAATACTGTGTATGTTGTGACAGGATACAGTATGGCTATACTAGCCTAGCTAGCATTATGACCAGACTAATATCACTGCATAATATATTATCTGCACAGGGCTATTGGCTATAGGCCTATATATGTTTTCTTTTTCTTTTTTTTAGCTGTCGTCTGGTTTTGAGGCTGTAGGCTGTGTAATGTATGTTGTCTGTTGTGACAGGATATACAGTAGCATTGTATATTGTATGTATATGCTATGAGGCTGTGCATGTTTTGTTGAAGGTAGTGAATTATTGTGACAGCTGGGTACATTATACTGTCTGTGACTCTTGAACACTACCGAGTCAACCACATAATCAGTGTCACCACCTGTCCTCTATATAGACCATCGGAAGCAGGTAACATGTCATCTTTGATGTGGTATACCTATACACAAGATGAAGAAGGTACAAGAATCCTGCAGGGGTGTTGCAGACCCCATCACTCGCATGGAGCATTCTGAATGGCCAACCCTCCCACCATATCAAGCTTAGCTTCTTGTCAGTCCTGTATACTGTAGTCTTGTTATCTGTAGTCTAAACAGTTTTGAATGCTGGACCTTGAAGCCTGCTCTACAGAAGTCCCTGGCCACTGTGCTACACTATAATACTATTGTACAGTACTAAATATCACTCAGTGTCACGGGGCAACCCGTGCCCTATATATATATATATACTAGAATTTCGGCCCCCTTCGGGGGCCTCATCCCAGTGTCGTTGCAGCGCAAGATGGGAAGAAAGAAATTGCGGGAGTTGTTATTATAATACTGTACTGCACTCCTTAGTATGGCACTGTACTGTAATGTTGTCCTCTGTACTGTAGTTTACTGTACGTCTTTACTGTACTGTACTGTTGTTAGTGTTATTGTTGTTTTTCTTATGATTATTATTATTATTGTTATTATTATTACATGCATTATTGTTGTGATGTGAGCTTGTTTGTAAATGAGTGAGTTTACAAAGAAGCTTATTGTTATTATTATGATTATTATTATTAGTATTGTTATTGTGATTATTACATGGATTATTGTTGTGATGTGAGCTTGTTTGTAAATGAGTGAGTTTACAGGTGATCACATCTTTTTGCTCACATGTTTTCACTTGTATAAATGTTGAGAAAGGGATAAAGAACTACACACATCAAATGCTGCAACTTATCAATCAATGGCACTGCCAAAATTGGCAAATCTAAAAAATATATATTTAATTATTGACATTTTTAGAAACAAATAAATAGGCTAGTTACAGTAGCTAAGCTGCCCACTTAAGCACCCTGACCACACCCAGCACAATGACATTAGCACCCCTGGCTAGTTACAGTATCTGCCCACTTAAGCACCCTGACCACTGCAACAATTACAGTAGCACCCCTCCCCACCCCAAGGATGGCCTATAGGTGAGGAATGTTGTTTTTCCAGTTCTAGATGGGAGATCATTAAGATGCTGCTGGATCCTGTATTAAGATGCATCCTTACTTCCTTCCTTTCAAGCAAGGGAATTTAATTGAATGGCTGGAAATGTACCATTGTTTTGTCAAATTGTATTGTATTGTGTAGTGTATTCTAAAATTAGTTTAGGGTTGTATAACATAGTACAACTCAATCAATCAAACGTTTGTTTAATCAATGTATTGGCCCATTGAAAAAAAAGAAATGCCCAAACTGGTACACCCGATACTATTTAATATTTCCCTTATGTTTGATACATTTTCTTATCACATCCATGGTATGAAAACAATGCTAAGGAGTTGCTTCAATGAAATATAATTGCTTTAAGCTGAAAACGATATGTTTAATGGTGTTTTTTAGCGTTGTTACATTTATCATGCATGCCGTTACAATTATTCCGATATGCGCAGCAAATGTAACACTGAAACAGCGTCCACGTTCGGTTTAATAACTCCCGACCTGTTGTGTGTAAGTAGCGTGGTTAAAAGGCTGTGTGTTTCTGTTGTAAGCAACTCATGTGAGGTCTGCGCACACTGTATGTTGCTATGGCAATCTGTCATGAAATGCTGCTGACGTTAGCATGTGTGCTATCAGGCAAAAGCTGAGATAGATATGCAACTACTACTGGGGAAAATGTCATAGAAAACACAACACCTAATTTCGGAATGTTATTGTGACCTATTGAGCACAAACAGACCATCATGATTTGCTTGCTGGACCTATAATTAATTTATTTGCATTAAATGTCCACTCGCCCATCAAAAAGAAAAGCAAGATGGCTGCGACAGAGTGTGAGCTCGACGGACAGATCAGAGCTCGTGACGTATGAGGCAGGGTGTTGCCAGGTTTGCGAATTGTAAGCGAGTTGTAGTGTATGTAAGTAGCGTGGTTTAAAGGGCTTGTTTCTGACCGTGTTGGGGCAGCAGTGATTCCGTGTTCCGTGTAGGAATGTTTCATAAAAGTAATATTTGCAGAGTAAATAAGACACTTGAACGGCTAAAAAATAGCCTATGTCAGTTCGGGGAGCGTAACTCAGTAGTGTGCCGTGCACATGTAGTAACGGATGGGTTATAAATTATTATAATACTGTACTGCACTCCTTAGTATTGCACTGTACTGTAATGTTGTCCTCTGTACTGTACTTTACTGTACGTCTTTACTGTACTGTACTGTACTGTTGTTAGTGTTGTTATTGTTTTTTTTCTTATAATGATTATTATTATTATTGTTATTATTATTACATGCATTATTGTTCTGATGTGAGCTTGTTTGTAAATGAGTGAGTTTACAAATAAGTTTATTGTTATTATTATTATTATTATGATTATTATTAGTATTGTTATTGTGATTATTACATGGATTATTGTTGTGATGTGAGCTTGTGGCTGACTCACTATCTAGAAAATAAAAACATGGCACTTCATTTAAAATAGGTTACAGACCCCTGTTATATGCGCTTGTTTTGGGATTATTTTTATAGACCTATTTACTTGTTTCTATGAGACATGGCAACGCCAACAGCGCAGCGAAAGGCATCCAAGTCTTTCTCTTGTGAAATGCTGAGATTAGAAACGACCATAATTATTTCATTTCTCAACCTTAAAAAAAAATAGACATCTCCATAATCCTTGGGAAGTGTGTGTAGCAAAAGTAGTCGGCATTGTCATGGTTGAAAGTATTCATGCAACACTGACGCTGTAAGCTGTGTGATGCTAACGCGCTAACACCGTTAGCATGGTCTGTGTTGGTCAAAGGAAAAAGGATAGATATGAAACTACTGGCCAAAGTGTCATACAAAACACAACACCTAAAATCGGAATGTGATGGTGACCTATTGAGCACAAACAGACAATCATGATTTGCTTGCTGGACCTATAATTAATTTATGTGCATTACATTTCCACCTCGCACATATAAATCAAAAGCAAGATGGATGCTAACGCGCTAACACCGTTAGCATGTTCTGTGTTGGTCGGAAAAAGGATAGATATGAAATTACTGGCCCAAATAAATGTCATAAAAACACAACACCTAAAATCGGAATGTGATGGTGACCTATTGAGCACAAACAGACAATCATGATTTGCTTGCTGGACCTATAATTAATTTATGTGCATTACATTTCAACCTCGCACATATAAATCAAGCCACAGTGCAGTCAGAGAGTAGTTCACAGGTCACACACAGGAGCAGTGAAAGGGGGAGGGGACTTGGGATGGCAGTGTAGAGTAGGCACGACATTGAGGGGTAGAAACCATCCCGGTCGCGTGGTTGATCTAACGCGTGTGTCACTGTGAAGGACTGGCCCCATTAAGTGAACGTAGTTGGCGTAGTAGACGGCAACATGACGATTCTGACGTAGGCTGTTGAGGTTGAGCAAGAATAGCGTGTTTCAGAAAAGTAATATTTAAACAGTAAAGAAGACATTTTTGGCGAATGCAATGTAGTCTATGTCTTTTGTGGGAGTGTGCAGGTTTTTTTTTGCATAGAGAGATGTGTGGTGGAAGTGTGGCTTGGTCGGAGATAGAGCACGAATGAACGGCCAGGTGCTCATGCACCCCTGTCTATTAGGGTAGCAGGATATATATATACACACACACACACACACACACACACACACACACACACACACACACACACACACACACACACACACACACACACACACACACACACACACACATAAAACTGCTATATATAACATGAAAGGACTAATGTTTTAAATTGATGGTTTGCTAATTGTCTCTCCTGCACTGCTGGTGGAATTTCACTTGATTAGGAAGGGGCCAAGTGCTGTGCAGGAGAGGGGTGTGTCTTATTATTGTCATTGAGTTTACATGCTGATTTATACTTGTTTATTGTAACGTATTATTGAGAATGTTTAGGTTAATTCTATTCAAGGTGTTATTTATAGTAGTATTTACTTGAAAGTATTTTTGAGAAGAAATGTTGCTAATTGATTCGATGTCCTGTGGTACGATCCATTCCTATTTAAGGGAGGCTGCAGGAAGTAGGGACAGACAAGTTAGTTGGATGTGGGCATTGACACAAATAACATCCCTGAGGGAGAGCTACAGGGCCTTGTGTGTTCAAGGTGCAGCCTGAAGAGAGCTCTCATCCTGGTTGTGTTTTGTTAAGTAGTGTTTCCCAAGTATTTATTTATCTTTTGGTCCTTTCTTTATTTTTTTGCCTGTAATCTAGTTTGTTATTGAGGATTATTGCACTGAACAATTGTCTGGATTTTGGTGGAGGAGTTTTGGGGAAAAATAAAGACCCTTAAACTGCTTTACTGACTGTTCTTGGAGCCTTGGCAGTTCGGGCAACTTTAATATTGCAGCTGGGAGAATGGGGCTGGTCAGACGGTCACTGCTATTGCCCCCAGGAGGGAGCTCCCAGCATGGGAGGAAAGTGCTGGCGAGCTAGACAGATGTAAGGAGGATTGACGTGACCGGAGACGCTGCTGCCGGGGTCATGCAGAGATGAGGGTGGCTCTATCTCTATCCATGGGTTCCAAAATATGACACTACACAATGTGATGAAGTCAAGTAGAAGACGGCTCAAGGTGAGGAGCTTTTTTGTTTGTTGCTGCTGGCTGCTGCATGCTGTGTCCATACAAATGTGATTCAAGCTGTTGTGCTATTGCTGCTGTCATTTTGGGACCCTTGGCCGAACAGTGACTATTTCTGGCTGTGGAATTGAATACTGATGTGAATCTACTGTTTTGTGTTGTGTCTGCCGTGGAAGGTAGTGAGTTTGTAAGAGGGAACAGTATGCGCGTGTGTGTGTGTGTTTTCTTTCGGTCCTCTCTCTCTCTCTCTCTCTCTCTCTCTCTCTCTCTCTCTCGTTGCTGTGCCATATTGACCCATGTTTGAATGAAACAAATGTGGTACATTTAGCTTTTCAGACTTGTTGCTGTCATAGAGAAAAATGGTTGCTGTACGTTCCCCAACAGATTGTGTTGTTGGGTTAGTGTTTGTGGTACATGGTACGTCTATGTCTTGACAGTTGACACCACCCGGAAGGGTTAGGGTCTTAATTGCTTGTGTTTGTCTGTCGTGTCCAAATCCAAAACAGTACAGTAGAGGCTAAACATGCAGGGAACATTCAGTATTTTGTGAACATGTTGCAACACATGAGGATTTGCATAATGTAATCATATCAGTCATATTTTAAAACCAATACCTGCGTTGGTCTAATTTAATCGGTTTAAATACATAAAACTAAACCTGGACTAAAAACCTTTTGACATTCAACTAAAACTAAGGATAGAAAATGAAGAAATGACTACTCGGATCAAACTATCTAAGCATTTTATCAATTTTTCTGCCTTAACTAGAACAGTCGGCATACTCAGCAATCAGCATTGTGTGTGTAAACATGCTGCATCTTTTTATGGTAACACCCAGGGCAGGCCATGAAGGCCCCTCAGTTTGGCCTTCTGACCGTCAGAATAATCTGCCCTCCCTGAGGCTAGTGGCCTGATGCACCACTCTGTCTGCCCTCCCTGAGGCTAGTGGCCTGATGCACCACTCTGTCTGCCCTCCCTGAGGCTAGTGGCCTGATGCACCACTCTGTCTGCCCTCCCTGAGGCTAGTGGCCTGATGCACCACTCTGTCTGCCACTGATTGTACCATTTCCTTCTCTGCCTCTTTCCTGTCAATACAGTTTGATTGAATTACAAATTTCCATTATTTTACTGAAATTACATTCCAGGCGTTGACAACACCTAATTATGCAATTTCACTTAAAATGTACAACTTTTCAGGGCTTTGGTGAACTATGCAGCATTGCACACTTAATTATCTACTTCTATTTTGGTGTCTTCTAAAATGTGTGCTTGTTTTTGCTGCAAAACAGCAAAAGGAGAGTAATCTCGGAAATAGTTTTCATCTGATATAATTGGGTGAATTAATCCCTTTAACAATATGTCAAATTAAACAACCCAAAGACTTGTTAATGCTTGAAACAGCCAATTACGTATTTTCTTTCACTTGTAGCAAAGGTTTCTAAACAGACAATCAGCATTATAATTGATGCTTGATTGATTAACATCTCAGAATGGAACATTTGACTGTTCACAATCCCAACAGGCCTAGTGAACCCAGGCCCAGTGGTCCCTGAGCTAGGGGGTCCCTGAGCTTGAAGTTGAACCTATGTGTTATTATCTTCTCACTTTTTGTCAGACAATGGGCGTATTATTCATGTAAATAAAATGACCCCAATTCCCAAAGGTCCTGTATTGGTTAAATGTGTGCTGTTTAATAGCGTGTAAATCCTGTGTAGTGATAATACAAGTGAATTTATTTGTAGTTATTTGGCTCTATTTAGTTATTTAATTGAATTGAATTTCAGCACAGCAGTGAACATGGATGTGCCCTTCTCCTATATAATATTTACACTTTTACAGCAATTTTTTTTGCCCACAATTCCACATGCCCACAAATGAAATTCAATTAAAGTTTTCAAGCTAGATAATGAATTGCATTCCATAATGCCTTTGTTTCCTGCATTTGAATTCATGTTAAATTAATTAAAACATGTAACTTTTAATTACCAAAGTAATTAATTAAATAATTGAAAATAGACTTACTGACTGACTGACTGATAAATGATTGGGGCAATGTTCATGCAGCAGCTCACCAAAGCGTACCTTGCTTGAAGGCTGCATTTTGCAGCATGCTGCAACACTCACACACACATTTGGAATGTAAATTATATGTTTGATGAATCATAAATATCTATGAAGTCTCATGCATGTCAGAAACGGTTCATAATAACGGTCGCTTAATAGGTAGGCCTATGTGTTACATTGGCGTCTTCGAGTCTCAAGGTAATGTGGAATAACACCAACTGTTATCTAAGTATATTAAACTTTTAATTGAAATTAAAACTGATTATGCCTGAAGTAACTATACAAGCCCAACTGTGATAGAAAGATAATCCAATGGAATACCAGAATAAAAGATAATTAAGGGAACACGATTAGGAGGATGTTTCTTGCCTATTGTATCTTGGTGGCTATGAAGCAGAACATCATTGTAAAATTGATAAGGAAACTTCTTACCTTGGGACTAAATTGAGGTAACTTTGAAGGATGCTGCTATAGTTGTATTATTAATTACACATTGTAGCTTTAAACATTTAACAGTTAGTGGAATGAGGTATGGAAATCGGTTTGCCTAACCGATTTCCATATCTTAGGTTTGATAATGAGGAAAATGTCATTATCAAACCTAAAACCTCCACTTCAACAGCCACCTGATTTCCTTCTGGTCGTGAAGCCTAATTTATAATTCATCAGTTACGTTATTTTAAGTTGAATTTTTTTATTAAAACGCAGTAGGCACCATGGGGAACCAGTGTTAAGCATCAAACATCGCTGACATTAGAGTAGCCTACATAATGCTGCTCACAGCATCATTCTGACGTACACTGCACTCCACATAACACAAAGACCCCTCTGTCTGCCACGGATTAACAGGCTTCATGGCTGTGCTTTAATTAATGCAGATTTATCTCATTCACACCTCTAAGATAATTGTGTTGTGGTTTAGTTGCTTGTTGTATACGTTATTTGAAACAACTGACACATCTTTTGCATGGAAAGTGATTGGGAAGTCTTATTGGGGATTTAAATTGGCATAATGTTTACAGTGTTTTCTGTAAACTTTCTGTAAAATTCCTACAATGACCATAATGCTTTGGTCTACTGCTCCTCCTTGTGTAGAGGGGGGCATTCTTACTGAGACAACATGTAGTCCAGGAAGGAAGTGTCTGTGACATCACAGACACTTTGAAATACTAAAATATCTAAAAACAAACATGCATATTACACACACACACAAACTGTCAGGAAAGTGTTTCTTGTGGCGTGCACAGATAAGACACTAGGGGGTGCTAGTGTCTGCCCTTGTCTGCCCCAGGTGTCTGACCTGCCCTTGCCCCCTGGACAGCAATTTGCCCTTTTTGTACAGTGTACAGTATGTGGATCATGATGACATTGATCAATTCTTGATTAAAAAAAAGCTTCTAATATATTATTTATGCCCCAAAATCTATAAATCTCACACTATTAAGGCAACCGGCCGGTTCCACGCACTGCACAAGGTGCACCTTTTCACTTGAGCACCTGCCCCTCTAAATGTCTGTGCACGCCACTGGTCCTATACACATTAAAATAAGATCCGATTGCAAAAGGGGTGTAGTGGCCCTTTAATCAATGATCAATGATCTCTTAGTCTTGCTGCCATAAGTCACTGAAATAGCAGCTCATGTTGTAGTCGGGGTATTTACTAAAATACATTTGACTTACAGGTATGTAGTAAATGTCCTCTGCGTTTAACCTTTCCTAGCAGTGGCTGGTACTGCTATTTTACCAGGAATTGATGGCTTTTAATTGGTTTATTTTTAGGTGTATTCTCTTTTAACTCTTTCACTGGTTCGACATTCCCCCATGACCTTTCAAAGTCCAACAGGTGCCCGGGCAAATGTAGGGGTAATTACAACATAGGTATCGTTCTCCTGACAGTGTCAATATCCCCCTTGAACTCTGCCATTACTGTCCCATAAAAATAGAATACCAAACGACTCGTCCCTTTACCAACTCACCCCGCGAAATGTTTTAATGTAGTTAAAAGTTAATTTAGTATTTCTCTCCCTCTCTGAAATTATCTTGTATACAGATTTATTTGATTGTATCTAGTAGATCTCTATACTCTGTAAAATTGTTGTTACCTAAAAATATACTGGTACACAGATCTGGTGTATACACTATGTTTCAAGATTCCCTAAAACTGCATTATTTTCTTCTATAATTTGACCCACACTGATGAATCTATTAAAAGAAAATCAGCCTAAAATGCCATTTAGGATGTAATATTACTGTATAACTTGTGAGAGTCTAGGCAGAACCAGTTGCCTTTTGCCCACTTTTATTCCAACATTTAATTACACCTGACCCAAATCAAGTGATACATGCCATAAATTTCAATCAATCAATTTACTAACTAAACGAGCAGTGATTAGACATTACCATTCATTCGATCTCAGTTTCCCCATTGTGCTAATTATGCTTAAACATGACAGGACTGATTAAAATTGAACATTTACATATAATTAATGGCATCTACTGTAACTGAAACATTGCCTTTCTATATTCATGGATTCATATTACGTTTGGCAGTGTATGCACCAATACATTCTGTTGGAAATAGAAGGGGTTAAATCTTAACAAAAATCAAAAATGAAGTCAACTAGAAACTCGACCGGCCTTGATTCTAGCGCCACGCGTCGTTGGCTCTCTTGCGACGTTTTCTCCTTTGCGATGTTGCACTGCAAATTGTTTACATTAAGGAAGGTGTTGGTGTGAGTATGATTAGTGGGATTGATGGATAGGATGCAAATGCAGATGGGAAGTAGTTGGAAATAAGATAGCATTTGTTGTGTAATGACATGGTTACTGTACTGTACCGGACAGTACCGTATTGTACTGTACCATACAGTACTGTACCATACTCGGCTGTACTGTAGCATACTGTACTGCACCATACTGTAGCATACTGTGCCATACTGTACTGTGCCATGCCGTACTGTAGGCTACTGTACGCTGTGTGTGTGTGTGTGCGTTTGTACAGTGTGCGTACGTGTGTGTGTGTGTGTGTGTGTGTGTGTGCGCACACGGCATGCAGTAGGTATTGTGCATGGAGAGATTTGGGCAAACAGTGGTTTGGTAGGAGATGGCAGACGTATGTATAAACGGTCGACCCCCTTTCAATTAGTGTAGCAAGATTGTATGATTTGTAATGTCTCTACAATGTAGAGGTATTAATGTTCCTCTATGGGCGAATGTGGGAGAAAAGTGGGTGGTTTGTAAGGTTAAACGATTCCAATTAAAGCTTGAATAATGTTATTGACCTTTAGCTGGAATGGATCACTTAAAATAATGGGAAATGGCTGCACTGACAGAATTATGACAGAATGGTCCATCGCTATAAAATTGAGTAGGTCTTGCTCTTGTACTTGAAAATGCATAAAAAATTGTCAAATCTCTAGCATCCACATGTCCTTGCTGAGAACATCTGCTAAGATGGGCTTTTACTGTAATGTTGCTGCAGTGTTTCCCCATGTCTTTTGGGTTATTGTCTCCACCAGGCCGAAGGCATGGGGAGCGAGTATGTTTTGCACTCCATCCGTGTGTGTGCGTGTCTCCGTCCGTCCGTCTGTTACGAGCTAATCTCCGGCACCGTTAACCCGGTCGATGCAAACGATGAACCTCTGCCACAAATTTTCCAGAACGGCCTGTTATAGTGCCACCAGGGAGTGGGCACTATGATTGAAGTTTTAAAAGAAATGGTTGAATTGAGTTCAAGTATATACGCTTCTATATATATTTGTTCTAAATTGACTGTACCTATAGGGACATACACTGTATTTGCACTGTGCCCTTTTTTGTCTTCTGTTTAACAACTGATTGCATGGTGGTTGGCGGGGTGGGTTGGAGAGGGTAAGCAAGCTATCTGTGCATGAATGTATTTGTATACTTGTACCGGAATTATGTCTGTTGTTCATATTTTTATGGGACCCCCTAAAATGAGATGCTGCATCACAAGGAGCTTTCCCTTCAATACAAATCTGAAATATTAAATTGATAAATAATAAAATAAAGAAATGGCTTCATTCACGTCTGTATTTAACTTTGACTGAGAAATTCCAACCACAAAACTTTAAACATTGATATTTTATTAAGACAAGTACTCATCTGATTTTTTCCCTTTTTTTTGTAAAAATGTTTTGTGAACCAATACAAAATATGTATGGTAACATGAAGAACATTTTCTTCAAAAACAAAAAAAGTTGCCTGGGCACAGAATTGTAGATTAAACGGCAAAACAAAACATCTAAGTGAGATCATAAAGAACCAACTTCCCCAGGCATCTAGGATGTGTTTCAACCAAATATCTAAGATGTTACTGATCATTCAAAAAACTTCTTGTCACAGTAAATACATTGTTTCATCTATGCAAATGTAATAGACAATGAATGTAGATTGACTCAAGTAAACCATCGTTTAATTTTGTACTGTGTGGTCACATTCTAATATCCATCAGAAACAGCTGATACCAAAAACGTACGACAAAAGAGAACTATCTGAAGTGAGCTTTCATCAACATCATTGTGATTTAGTTGACACTAAACTGTACATAAATTGATACTGGCTGCTTAACAAATCTAGTTTTCTTTCTTTGTGAACTAGGACTATACAAAATAATTAACGTTTACTGTAACAGTGCACCATTATTAATAAGAACACATAAACATGTACAACTGAGGAAAAAAACATGTACACCTTCTGGTTTTGTCACGTTGAATAGCTGTGGTACTGTACTAGAGTATACACACTTGTCTTGGGGCCAATAATTTGCATTCTACCTGAGATGCAAAACAACAACTATTAACACTCGTGAACCTGAGAGAGTGAAAACAAACATAATAATATCAAGTGTTGAACACAATTTTATGATTCCCCAACGATCCATTATATTTTCTTGATAGCGACAGCGTTATGTTCCATTTACATAAATATGAAATCGCGAAACAAAATTGATCATGCAGATAAGTATTTCTCCACTTCCATGGCACTTGTTGATATCCTGTATCCTAAATAAATTGAATTCTGTTCCAGCTTCTCATCGCATATAGCTTTAATGTAATTATAGCTCTCCGACAGTATGTCCCCAGCCTTGTCCCATGTAAATGAGCAATGCAGATAATATAGTTATGGCCATAATACTTTGTGGGGGGAATGTGGTAATTGAGAATAAATAGAATATTGTACTCTATGGAAGTTGCTGTTAACATGCTGATAAAAAGAAAATAAATAAATATATATTTTCAACGTTAAAATCAAATCACGGTTATTGTAGCTCATCTTTCCAGTTTATAATCATAATAGTGGACATTCATGGCAAATAGACCTAGGCCTTGTAACTTCTACTGTATAGAAATATTCTTTACATGATGCGTCTTAAAGGATGACATGACAGTTACCTTAATATGCCTCATTATCAAAGAAGGCACTAAATGAAGTCCTTCAGTCTTTTGCTTTATAAATGACAGCTACCCAGAGCGGTTAAGGCAGTGGTTGTCCCTTTTGCCATATTATGTTCTAGTTTTTTTTAGTTTTTCTATTCAAGCAATAATCACTCCCTAACTTCCAAACAAACTATGTTCTACTGAATGTGGCCCCTTTTTTATCTATACTCGAGTCATGGACATAAAGCATGCACACTAGGCCCACATGTGTGTGCATACATGTATTGGTGAGGGCGAGGATCTGTTGGTTTTTCATGCCGAAGCAGGAAATTCATTTGGGTAGACAGATCTTTAAGGGTTTGAGGCTGGAGGATGACGGTAAGAAAATGACCTTTACCATACCCAGTCTCAGACTCTAAGCAAATATAACTTGCAATGGTTCTCTGCCCAGTGCCCACGTGACTCTAAGACAGCCAATGGGTAAGATGTCATCACAGAGAGAGTTAATACAGCTGGTTCGCATTTGTGGCTTTTAATGCCTTAATTACTGATATACTTAGTTGCCGGTGTCGTGCACGAAAACAACCGATCTACAGGGGTTAGCTGGTAGTTCATTATCTAACTTCGGTGGAGGCAAGTACAAAAAGGCTTTAGTGTGTGTGTCTTGATGTTTTGTTTCTATTTGTATACCACAGTTCACAAAACAATTCATCAGGGCAACAAAATAACAATGACAATAATCCAATACTTTGAAGCATGGATTTCTGATGACCCCAGAGAATTTGACATGACTTGGACACTTAATTCACCACTGAAATGAAACGTGAATTCAAAGTATAACATTTTATCTTCCCTAATCCCTACGCACTACAATCACATAAAAGATAAATACCTAAGATAACAAAATGACTGAAGGTCTATGTAAAATGTCAAAAAATATTCTCAATATATTAAACTCAATATATTACTAAAGACTTTGTCCAAGAAAGACCAGGAACAAAATAAAACCGTATAGAGGAGCAAGTCTGTACAGTGGAATCTTTACCTGTGCTGGAAGTCTTACAGTACCGTAGGTAATATGCAACATATTTGCCCACATATACAAGCACAGCGTTTGTATTTGGTCCATTGCTGACCTTTAAGGAGAAGTAAGGGGCTGTACCAGCATTGAATCAAAGATAGCATTTAAAAAATGGTTGAGATGATCATTGTAGAATGCTGAGCCATTTTCAACTACAAGCTATGATCAAAACGCCAACATAAATTTGTCATACAGATAAAGAATCGGGCTGCATTTAATGACTTCTTATTGAAAACAAACGCAAACAAAACAAAAAGCTTCACTAATATTATTAATAGGGATCTTATCTCTCCTATGTTGTAATTTCCCTCCTGATGAAAGCAGAATGACAATGCGTTCCGTAAAGTACTATAATAAGTCCTACAAATACTGAACTAGCCCCCCATATCTGATGATATCCAGATATGGTGCTCTTTACAAACAAACATTGAGAGACCAGGGGCCATAATATGTATCAAGGCTGTGTATGCATTAAAATCATGCTGAGCACATACCATTAACGCTCAGTCCAACCCGAGTCCCATAATCGGTGGCAATAAAAAAAGCTAATAAAAAGCTCAGATTTTTTTTTTTTATGAAAAAGCAGGCAAATGTGCAATTTCATATCGACTGACCCACTGAGGAGAACCATTTATGAGAATGGATGAGGATGGACAGTCTTAATTGAGTAAAGGGTTCACAAAACAATATTTTTTTTATCTTTGTCAGTCGCTGCCAATGAAAACCAGGCTTTGTCGGTCCGCCACTGGTCAATTCCCGAGTGCAATTCAATTGGTTAACCCATAAGGAGAAAAATGACGAATAGTCTCAATTGAGTGATACGAGTTCACAAAAATTGAAAAGTTATCTTCATCAGTGCACATAGTTGCATAGCCCCAAATAACATACTAGGGTTGTACTCAGTCTGTGGTAGAGCGAAGAACTGGGAAAGGGAGGTGGCTCTGCTTGGATGCTGCAGGTTTGAGGCATTTACTGTATGGGGTCCAGAAAACGTGTGCAGCATTATCAATTCTAGACCGCTTACCGATTTTGTCCGATATTTTTGCAACATTTTCTAATTAGTTTGAAAAGTTATTTATGTCCTATTCAAAAGCGTTGAGGTTGTAGATCTGCTTTTTTTTATTCTGAATAATAATGAATTGCCCAAAATGTAGGGACAGAGGTTGAAAGTGGTATATAATAAAGTGATAAATCGGTCAGGCTCTAATCATCAGGGCCTCCATTCGGCACCACAACCCAGGATGGCCCAGAATACCAGTAATGCATGCGCTGGTCCTTTTGAAGAGAGCCCTACAGTCCCGTCGCCTGCTTCAGTGGCTGTGACATTTGTCTCGTGGGCACTGATACACTTCTAGGCCTCAGTTACAATAAAAAAATAGTGTCTGCTCTTAACCAACTATATTTGCACATGATAATGATGATGATGATCGGTGCATGTGTTTAGTTAGACATACCAACAGTCAGACACACCATGAGTCAGACACCCTCCCCAAACCTAACCCTAATGTCACAGGTGATTTTTAACCTGCAGCACAGATTAGTTTTAACCCACCACGCATGTCGGGAGCCACAGGTGATTGACTGTAGGACTGTTGGTAGTGTATGTCTAACCAACATATGCACCCCTGATGATGATGATGATTATTATTATTATAAGATCATTTTAATTTCACAATAAGCTAAATTATTATTATTCTTTTAGGGGTAAAAAGATCACACATGTGAAGTGAGCAGTGCCTTTTATCATGATGATGATGTATGCCACATGGCGTCACAGGGGGAGGGGTGGACAGACATACAAAGCCACATGATTATTTTGCCATTGACTTCAATGCTCAAAAATAAATGTATAATATATATAATATATTATACTGTCTGGAGTGGATATGTGCATGAATCACACTGAAAACGGGTGCACATGTTTTTTCATACAGCTACATCTGACAGAAAATGTCTGCATGGGGAAACGCAGAACAACGTGTGTGTGACGCATTAGTGTAAAAAATTGGATACATAATGGCCCCAGGTGTTGCTTGCTGTTAGGAGCACAGACATCCATGGTACTTCACTTTACGCGATGTGATGAATTTGGGGATGAAGATGGTTAAATAAGTCTCCACATAACCGAACCTGATCTCAAAGATCCAGGTGAGCCACATCAATCCAATACAATCAAGACAGGCATCTATGTACAGAATCGAGGGATTGCAGATTTAGAATTGGCAGGAATGTCTGATTTTGAGAAAAGTGTTTGTTGATTTTGTTTCTGAAAATACCGAAATGCACAGCATGGACCCAGTGGTTTCCGGTAGGTAGTGCTTCTATGAGCCCTCGTACAATAGCTATTGGCAAGCTGAAGCACACAGACACACCATGCCATTTTGTCTTCGAAAAGCCAACTGAAAGGATCAGGTGGAGGACACAGACAAAGTCGACACGCATGGGAAAGAAAAGGAAAAAAAGAAAAGAAAACCCACAACTAAAGAAATAGAACAAGGCACAAAATTGTCTGTAAAATAATTGAACTGTACAGATCGGCCCCAGCAGTCCAGGAAGGGTTGAAGATAGGAGAACCGATGACATTTCACACCGCAAAGCTTGGTTCTAGTCCTCTGGTCCACTACATCTTCATTCCTTCTTCTCAGCTCTGTGCCCCGCTACCACACAAGTTCCACGCTCCGTTTGTAACACCCCCACCCACCCGCCCGCCCACACCCACAGCCCCCACACACCACCCACCCACTCAGTTAGATCTAGCGATCCTACAGGTCCTCCCACCACCCCTCTCCTGGCCTCTCCGGATTATATGTAATATTCCTTCTTCTCATCCGAGGTGTTGTGCCCGCCCTCTGCGTTGATAATGGCAGTATCTGCGTCCGCTGCGTCGTCTGCCCCTTTGGCCTCATGCGTGAAGTAGGTGCCTGAACAGGAAGAGATACAAATTAGTAGTGCGAGGGTTCATGGTCACAAATTCTGCCAACCCCCAATTTGAAATTTCACTGCTCAACACCGTGCAGTGAAGTATAAATCATGCTTTTAAAGTGCACATAACTGAAATTAAAAAGGGGCTGAACACATTCATTATCATCCAGGGGTTTATACTAGTTATTATTGGGATCAATGGACCAATAGTAAAAAAAAAAATTGCTCGTGATTTTAATAATCCAATCAAATTACTATTATCAAATGATATCGAGATAAGAGATAAGTGTTTTCTCTTATCTCAGTAAGAGTGCTCTCGACCATTCATAAATGTGTTCTTGCATAAGTGAAAAACAAAAATAAGAAAGCTTTGTTTAATCCAAGATCAGAACAAAAAAAGAGAATTTGTTCTTATATCGCTTCTTGAATGAGGCCCATTGTCCCTCCCTATTCTACTCTCTGCTTAAAGGGACACTCCACCCTTTTTGCAAAAAACGATATGTTAATGACTGAGAACATTTAAAAAAACTTGTCTGGGGTCTTTACTGTGTAATGTGGTTTTAGATATATTTAGCAATGTCCATGATGTCATGTACACTGGGCTCACTTCCTTCCTGGACTACAATTCCCATAATGCTTTGGTGCACTGTTCCTCCTCTTGGATAGGGGGAGGGCTGTTTTACTGAGAGAACATGTAGTCAAAACAAAAGTGTAAAAACCAGACCTGTATTATGTGTCATATTTTGAAGTATACTGTTGGCCTTTTACCTTTGTGTCTTGCAAAGTACCGTCCAAGAACTATGAGTGCACAGAGGATGGCGAACATCACTACTGCAACCACCCCTCCGATGACGGCGTGGTCGATTTTCTGTGGTGCCCCCTCGCCAGCTCTGGAATCTGAAAGTCACAATAACAAGAACTATCATCAATAAGCCCTTTCATCCATTCACTCATTGAACACTGCCACGTACAGGCCTTGAATAGTAAATACACTGTAAACGGGTCATTACATCAACAATGCTCAAAGGACTGCAAATGATTTTAGCCTAACCTAAGCTTCTGGAAAAGAAAATAGGTTATCACAATAGGAAATCACAAACCGGTTGACCCACCGACTTCACATTCGACACACACATTCCACACCCCCACAGGGAGTGCAGTGCCCGGTATCGAGTCGGTCGGACCCACGCTTCTCCAGAACCACCACAAAAGGCTCTGCTCAGGCTCTGCCAATGGGCCTAATGAGGCCAACTCCTTTCACCTGGGCCAGGCTCTGCCAGTGGGCCTAATGAGGCCAACTCCTTTCACCTGGGCCAGGCTCTGCCAGTGGGCCTAATGAGGCCAACTCCTTTCACCTGGGCCAGGCTCTGCCAGTGGGCCTAATGAGGCCAACTCCTTTCAGCTGTGCAATTTCCAGCCTCTGCCTCAGCCAATAGAGGCTCAACCAATCAGGCTCTGCCAGTGGGCAGAATTGATTGCCAAATCCCCTTTCATACACACAGGCACAGAGGCACATACACAGATCTCCATGTGGGACACCGGCTGACGGGTGCTATGACAACATATATCAACGTATATCATTAGGTTCCCAAGTTGCATCGTTCCCAAGTAGGCCGGTGACCAACTGCGATGGGCACGTACAGGTCTAGTTTAAACAATTTTATAAAGCAACACCACTTGTGCTTGCCATGTGCCTATATACAGTACTGAGTGCAGGTACTGTACATGGCCTAGACAGCGAGCTAAACTTCAAAGGTTCAAGTATTTTAGTGGAATCCTTTTTGTGAAACTAAACCAGACGTCTGCATGCAGTCTAAGTGACAGCAGACTGCTGGGCGAGCGCAGACGCTTTGGCATGGGGGGTCAGATCAACATATGGAATGAATTCTGTACTGGCCATATAGCGTGTCTTGAGTGTACAGGGTTAGATGCCAGACACAATGTGAATATGCCTCCTCCCCGCTATGATATCGGGGAGTAAGCAAGAGTAAATCCAAAACCAGGCTCAAGGCTTGGGAACTGAAGGTGCGTTCAAATTTGAAGATATTAAGTCCACCGTTCGCTCCAGCTCACTCTTTTTTTAAAGATTTATTTAATGATAATGCAAATATTATTCAAAACATTTAAATTATTCAAAACAACGAATTACAGAATCATGATTTTCTTTTTTTGCAAAAAAAACCCAGCAAACCCCCCCGCCCACCCACCCCCCAGAAAGGTAAACTACATAGCTCTCATTACTCTGTATTGTCCACAACACCATTTGACAATATCAACTCAGATAAATAAATAAAAATAACAATATAAATAAAACAATCAACCCAGAGGAGATATTGAACCTCAAAGAACCTACCCCATATCTTTTCAAAAGTAGCAGGCTTTCTCCTTACATTGTACAGTATCTTTTCAAGAGTACAGTATGATGAAAGCTCATTCACGTGAAGGTGAGTTTTCAGATTTCAACTCCAGCTCACCGGGCGGTCATGCAAGATCTGTAGCTGAGCTGTCTTCCCCCTCGCTCGAGTGGTGGATTATATATTATTGATATAATAAAAAGTACACAGTAATTTAACATTGGGGGTGTAACCATTATGGACCCGCTCATTACATTTTGTGGTCTCGAAACACAAGCAGCGCAACGCATTGTGAGCTTGTAGATCAGCTATTATGGCTACTGCGATAGTGTGTGCGTCACAGTGCATGTGTTCACGATAACGCACGTAACGTTGTGGGCTTGTGATGGCTGCTAATTCCCCCGTCCGGGTTTACCCTAACTCTATGGGGTGGACTGGGACTCAAAAACCCCTGTTGTAGCCGGCTATTTGTCCTTTTTTTAATGGATATAAATAGCGATTTTTTTCCCTTAAAGGCCAACGGTTAATTTGCCGGCAAGGCCTGACGGTTACCGGTTAATAAAATGTCTCCATTTGGCCAGCAATACTTTGGCATGGGGGGTCAGATCAACATATGGAATGAATTCTGTACTGGCCATAGTGTGTCTTGAGTCTACAGGGTTTAATGTGGTCAGATCAACACATGGAAAGTCAGGTCAGCTCCATATAGAGATCAAAGGGTGGCAGTGTCTTGAGTGTATAGTAGTGATGTGCAGGTCGGCTGCCGCACGCGGCCCGCGAAAACAAAAAGTAGCCTATAACGATTGGCTTTTCAACACCCAGCAAGTCCAGTCCATTCAATTGCTTTGGAGAGAAAGAGGGGAGGGAGGGGGCAGGGACGTGCAGAGGGAATTTGAAGGGCAGGCAGCTGGAATTCGAGGCACCTTTTATATTTATTTTACATTTTTATCCAGATTTAGAGGAATATCTAATTTTAAACACTAGGAAATGACCCAACCAGTCTGCCCTGTAGCCCAAATTACTGGTTATTAAGGATCACATAATTGCATTCCTGTCAGTCAGAAAGTTTGTGTGGTTGGAAACATTGGACTACTGTATGAAAAACACAGCGGAGGTCGCTCGTTATGAGAGAGAGAGAGACACGAGAGCCTCTCTACAAGCTCACAACGCGTCGCCTGCGGCGTGTTGTGAGCTTGTAGATCTGCTATAATTCTGTGTGTGCGCACTGTGCACACCTGAATAGCACTGCACTCAATTAAGAAAGATTTGGTGCAGATGTGCTCATTGCGCTGATGGCGGTCAGCTTCAGAGCCTCCGAACAGAGAGGGCACTTTTCTCCAATGGTCAAAAGGGCAGGGGCTAAAGCGCCCTTTCATAAGCAACACATTGATGAACAACAGAACAAGCTGATTGTTTCAGCAGGAGTAGAAGACAGTAGACACAGGAGGGCACCGGAATGCTTTTTTTCTCCTTTTTTGGGAGGGGGCCCCGCCCCGCCCGATAATTGCGCTGAAAACCTTGACCCGTCCACCTGCCCCGCGGGACCTGCGGCCAACGGGCCGGCCCACGCAGAACTAGTGTATAGGGTTTGATGAGGGCCCAGTTAGGGCCTGGACTTCATTTTCGGGCCTGTTGAGAGCTCTAGTTTTCGCCGGCTGCCGGGCACGTTTGGGCAGGCCCGTCTAGAGTCTAAATGGGCATGTGTATCAGTCAAAAGGGAGACATCGAAGAGGAAGGATGGATGAGGAAGGATCAACATAATGGAATGTCAGAACAGGTCGGCTCCATATATGGAGATCTAAGGGTTTGAGGATTGAGATCAGATGTAGAGTTACTGGACAATATTGATGACATCAGGGATCTCTATATATGGGCATTCCCATGTATGGGCTTAATATTGATGACATCAGGGATCTCCATCCCTGATGATGTCACGTGATGCAACATGCCTGGGCCCTGGGGTGACCAACCAACCACGATTTCATAGTAAATGCGACCTGCAGTCTCAATAAATACAAGAATAAAGTTATAGAAATAAATGAATGCATGTTCATTCCCTAAGTCCCTAATTGATGGCTAGACCATCTAGAATAGAATATTCATTTCAGATGGTCTGTAGAGAATAACATTAACATTATTCATTGTAGCTGTAGAGCACTTTTGAGTTCTTATATATAATGGTACCATTCAATATGTGCATGTCATACAGCATGTACAGTACAGTTACCAATAATACTTCAAATGGATGCTTCAATCCACATCGGGCTGATAATGCTCTGAATGGTGCCTCAACTGAACAGAATGTGTAATGCTGCTGTCGAGTGGAAAGAACAGTATAGGGCTCTTTGATCCAGATCTCTTTTGTGTTCTTTGGCTATGAATTTCATCCATTTTAATTTCATAGCACAGTTTTACACTGCAATACAAGACTGTGATCTGTTTTTAATGTCTAATGTCTAATATAAATAAATGCAAAAAACCATGGCATTCCCAAAGAAAACCTCCATACTGAATTAACTAAATTGGGAGCTAAATACCATAACCTGAGCTCCTGCAAATGGGTGGCTTTGGGAAATGGTTTAAGGCAGATCTATTACAATGATCCACTAGACAGCTTCTACAATTTAAACAGAGAGTCCACAAAACTGTAATACATTGTGCTATAAGAGGCAATATCTAGACATTCTCGACTTCAATCATCAGAAGTAGACAGAAAACTGGAGATAAATCGGAGCGCAGTGTCTCCACACAAAGAAATACGTTGCAGCCTCAGGTGTCAAAGACTGTCATTGTCCACCATTTAGCCAGATTTATCTGTCCACCACAAAAGAATGAGGCACAATTTGAAGACTTTAAAGTCTCTACTCTCTAGCCTCTGAATAGTTCAAAAGCATTTATCAATAGCCCATATCTGTGCACTTTAGAGTGACAGAGGGGAGGGGAGAGAATGTGCTGGTCTTTGCTGCACGAGAGAGCAGCTCAATTCTCCATCAATCTCTCAAATCATGCTCTGAACTTGAACATTTTGATAAAAGACAAATGGTGGGTGCAGATTTTCTTTACAGTGCAAAATTAACTTTTAATCTGTTTACTGTACGACATGTGTGACAGACAGACATACAGTACAGTAGTGCACGCACGCACACAGTCAACAGAAAGATGTGGTGAACTTGTGGATGAGTGGTCTTTGCTTTGTGCCAGTATTAGCACCTGGCGGTGGTGCTAATGAAACACGAACACACACACACACACACACACACACACACACACACACACACACACACACACACACACACACACACACACCGCAGACCCTGAGGACATACCCTGTAAAATATGATCTGATGTGTCAATGAATCTGATTTTAAGAAGTCTTAAGATTGGCTTTTCAGTTGCTAAAACAGTTACCCGCAGCAGAAACACTGAATGCATCTATCTGTGGCTTCTGTAACAGTGTTATGTTTCGTGGGGCCCTCGTGTTTATTGATGATGTACATTCATCAACCTCTAGCAGGGCTGGGAGATATGACTTACTTCAGATCAAAAATGAGTGGTTAATCAGTCTAATCGATTTAGTCGATTATATAAAATCCATCCAAATTATTTTATGTCGATTCATTGAAATAAAAACATTAAAAAAACCTGCTTCTCACTTAATCAACATGAATAACATTAAGTCTGTGAGAGGTTCTAAAGGTATCAATACATTTCCAGTTAAATGCCCACAATGTTTAGTTGTTGTGGTAAGAGTGCAACTGCAACTAGAACTATCAGTTTTCAATTAAAAGCTAATTATACAACAGCCTTCATATCCTTAAATCTTAAACTGCATTTCTGTGGATATCTAGTCTCCATAGTCCTGACACAGCGCTGCTCACTGTGCAAGGCGTGTTGACATGCCCACACCTCAGTCCCGACAGGATGTGCACAGCCGTGGGGATTTATGGGGAAATAAAGAGGATTTGCAACCGATTCACGACTCTGTCCCGCGGTGAGATCTACTCCACTGAACTACGTTGCCACATGCTTTATGGTTCCTCCTAGCTGTCTCTACTCTGTACAACAATGACTAATTGCAGTGCAGGCCCTGCAAGAATCAGACATACTGTCAGACTAGCAGCCAGCTGCCTATTCTTTGCCAGTTTTGGACATATTAACTACTGTACTACTGTAGGCCTACATGAGCAATGAGCACTCACATGAATATACACATGCGTGTGTGTCTGTGTGTGTATGTGCACGGGTTCCTACATTAAGTGCCATTAAGGACATAATTTGGTTCCCACTTTGGTGTAGTTTTTGTCGCTGTGTATTTGCACTACGTGAAATTTGTCCTCTGCATTTACCCATCCTATAACTACTAGGAGCAGTGAGCGCTATTAGTACAGCACTCAATGAGCAGTTAGGGGCTACATGTCTTGCTCAGGGACTCTTTGATACATAGACCGGAGCTGGGACGTGATTTGGGGACCTTCTGTTTCTCAGGCTGCCTCTCTACCCGCTCAGTTATGGTTGCCCTTACTGCTACTAGGCCTACTGCAGTGCCACTATCAGAGGAGGAGGAGGAGGAGGTGGAGGATGATGATGATGGCATAATGTTTCTTTTCTACCACTCAATCTTGCATGCATGTGTGAAACACTCAAAACACATCACACAACGCGTGCAAAGACACACACACACACACACACACACACACACACACACACACACACACTTCAATTTACAGATGCAATTGCATGCAATTGAAACGATTCTTCTCTTGCATTGATGGAGGAACACATTCACAGACATGGTTCCTTTACATTTTCCTTTTCCAGGCAGTGGTTAGTGAAGGTGGAGGTTGCTATAAAATGTGGTCAAGCATTAATTATCAATAGTCATTCGATAGCACTGAATTGCAAACGTTTGTTTCAGTAGCAGTTTGCAAAGGCAACGGGTAATCTGTTGAACATTGTTGATCTCGGGAGCGAGAGTGTGAGTGTGAGTGTGTAATCCACGTAACTCGAGGATTTCAACACACGCGTTTCACATGAGTGCAGTGCCCGGCCTGGACCTAATGAGCCTATGTACATCCCCCCCCCACACACACACACACACGCGCGCGCTCACACCTACAACGACCTGCCCAGGATAGGGCCACTAGGGTTTGTGTGGTGATTAAACAAACAAGCTAAAGTGCTGTAGAAGAGTAAGTCTGCACTTCACTGCACCTTTCTAAGGAGATCGACAAAAAAGGACCTCTACCCAAAAGCCAGCACTGCTGTCTTTTGAGGTCCTTTTTTGGTGCAGCCTCGCTCTCTTTTCACAACAAGGTTCTCACATTCTAACAGAAATCTCAGTCCTGCTACGAGGATTAAGTGCTTTGGGTTTTCAATGAATTTTAAACCGTGTGAAAACACGGTGATGGTCTTTTTCGGATTACAGTTTTCAGAATCACATAATTCTATAAAGTATACTTCCGAAACGTTTTGGTCAATCTAGAGAGATATTTGTATTATTATTTAAATGTCTAAATGAAAAAACATTAAAATATTTATATATCGGGACTGATGCGCTTGATCTCTGTACCTAAAAAGCAGATCCAATTCATCGCCAAACTATAATAAATATATTTCTCATTTTATATTCAATAAATATCTATTCCATCCATTCTTGAGTTGTCCTGTTCATTAAAGGAGAGACGCTGAGACAATATAGAGCAGGGGTCGGCGACCTTAGGCACCAAAGAGGGTGATCACTGGCACACTGGTGAGAGAGAGGATTTTTGGTTTGATTTTCTAGTCAAATAAATGTGCCTCACATTTCTATGTAATTGCATCCTGCACATTATTTCTACATTCATTTTAATTCTGAACTCCGACTTTTGGAAGTTTTGATCATTAAAATTAATGTTGATATGGCACACAAAAAATGTTACAGAGCCCTGATACATGTACATAGATGTGTATAGATCTTTACATTTAATGTCTCTGTACAGTATGTCTGAGTATGACCCATTGACCCCTGCAGCTGATTGGGTCGCATTCAGGGCACGCACGCACACACGCAAGCACGCACGCACACAGGGTGTGTGAATTAAGATTCGTGTCCACCACAATCTTTTTTTTTTTAATGCCCAGACGGTTTTGGTGACCACCTGACCTGTTACCGTAATTAGAATCCGCTGTGCTTAAATCAACAACTGTGCTCAATACTTGACCATTGGCTCTGTACTTGGAGGTCTTCTCTTTTTCCCTCTGAACCAGAGCTCTGAAAATAGCAGATCTACAAGCTCACAATGCATTGCAGGCTTCTAGTACTGCTATTTTCCCCCTCAGAAAGATCACACAAAGATTTATCTGTAGCAACTCTGAGGACCCCTTAGGCTTAGGTGTCCCAGACCCCCTGTTGAAGAGCCATGCTGTAAATAAAAAGTATTGTGATAATGTACAGTTTTATATTCACTGTTTACAGTGTAAACGGTGAATATAAAATTGTACATTATCACAATATTGGTCTGAAAATTCACAAATGGATATTCTTCCAAAACTGTTCACCCCTAGTGGGGTCGCTCTGCTATTAGTGTGACGCTTCCAAATGAGTTGGTCTCCTCTGGAGTCCCATTAGTTGGTCGGTTCTGTCAGCCCACCAGAGGCTGGTTCTGTCAGCCCACCAGAGGCCAGTCCCATTAGTTGGTCGGTTCTGTCAGCCCACCAGAGGCCAACATTCCTGCACTCCTTCCCCTCATGCCGTTCCCAGGGATTGAGTTGGCAAACTTTCTGTAACTGCTTTATTACTATTCTAACCTCCTGTCGGCTCCCTCCTGCCTCCCATGCAGATCTACATGCAGGGATACATTTGTAAATACAAATAAAAACCATCACCATTATGAACATTATGATGCCTTATACACATGTACCCAGACCTCCATGCCCCAGGCACAGACACTGACAGCCAGGCAGGGACCAGGGGCATCACCCTGGGTCCTCTGCCCGGCCGAGAGTGCCCACGCCCGGCCACGGACCACCGGGAGTCTCCGGGGGGACCAGTGCCTTGCGCACCGTCGTGTGTGTGTGCGTGCAATTTTGAGTTTTGACAAATATATCAAACATGCAGTGAATCAAATATGAAACACTTCAGACAGCCTACATTTCCCCAAAAGACAATGCAAGACAACACACACGCACACCTCCAGTAAGTACACCACCCTGTTTACATAGTTTCAACATGTATATGCTATGTTCAAACTTGTATTTAAACAGAAGCTGCAAGCATATGATTTCATGCCAGATGATGCTTGAGGGATGAATTAATAATACAGTTGCAAGAGGGACAAAGAAGTTACTCTATTGTGCTGCTTTCCTCAGCAAACAAACGTCAGATATTGGCAGGATTCAAGCCTATCTCTCTGTAAACCAGTGGTTCCCAAAGTGAATCCTTGAGGGAGTTCCAGGGGGTCCCCAGCTAAATGATAGTTTGGAAATGGACCCTTATGGGTCTGTAACAAATGGAACTAAATGGAGCCTAACGGGTCCAGTGGGTCCACACTCTCAGAGTTAAATTAACATTGATTTTACAATATAAATTGGGGTCTCAGTGATAGAAATGCCATTAAATGGAGGTCCGTAGCCTAATGAACATCAAATTGGCTCCTAGAGCCGTACAAATCTTCTGTTTTAGGGGGTCCCTGGCATACTTTTTCAAATGGGGGTACGCAGGCTAATCAGTGTCAATTTGGGGGTCCTTGACCTGAAAAACTTTGGGAAACACTGCTGTAAACTATTGACTTTGACAAAGATTGCTACAGTGCGAGCTTATTTTTTCAATATAACATCCATTATACGTTTACTACTACTAGAAAACCTTACCCTCACGTGTATCATTAACATTTTAAGTACACCATTTGAGGAATTAAGAGTAATTACCCCCCTCTCGATTTATTTATATACATACTTGAAATACACTGGGGTTTCTCTCCTTTTGCCTTTTGTAATTCTTTCAACTATCTTCAAATTGAACATATTTTAATGTGACAATTTAATTGGCCTCAGGAGAAAGGGAGGTTTCTTCCACCCCAGCCCAGCATCATGTTAAAAGACTATTCCACTGTATTGTTTTGTTGTATGGGTTAGTTCTCGGTGTGCTCTATTTACCAAATTAATTCTGTAGAGCCTCATCATCAGGCTTCAAATTATAATATAAAATGTATTGCTTTTACCACTGACTTTCACATACGTTTTATCAACATGGATGACATCACACAAAGATGGCCGGTAGCCTACTTACCACAAAACGGCAATTAACGTAATAACTTGTTGTGCAGCAGAGAGCAAAAACACACCACAAATTGCACTGAAGCTAGTGATTTGTTGACCTACACACCTACAGTAATTACTTGCTATTAATGGCCAAACTTTGGTCAGGGAGGCAATGTGTTATTAGACTCTGTGGCTCTAGTTTGAGAGTGGTTGTTAATATTCAGCACAATTGAGCTGCTTTGGAAGATAATATTATGACAATTCAATTCAATTCTGCACCAATAGAGGGACCTACACATAAGAACCCTGCTTTTATGGCATTTTATTTTTCCATTTCAATATTGTTCTGTGCATCCAATTCAGCCAAAATAGTTCTCAAAATAAAGCGGAAGAGGGACATAACTTGTTTGCTGGTTAGAAGACCTGACGTAACTCGCTCATCCCTTCGATTCCCCTGGTTTGCGGAAGTAATTTCTCTATGGAGAATAACATGGAGTGATCTTAATATCGTCTACTATAAGCGCTGTGGTCAAAAAATAAACAAGCTGTCTCTGCGTTATTGTCAGGGAGGTGTCTCTGTATCGTTTGCAACAGTCAGTCCCTCATTATGATACAGTCTGTTTCTAGCGAAAATGTAACTAATTCAGTAGCAGTAACATTATAGCGTTTTTCTCTGTCAGTTGATCATTGTCACAAGTTGCCACTTTGTATTTCCTGGCTCTCTCCCCCATTTTCCATTTGAAGCACAGTTATGCCACCAGGAGCCCCGAGTCATTCAATGTTCCAGTTATAAGTGCTGAATTTGGTCGCCTAATGGCTCTAAATGGTGTTGGTATGTCAGTGTGGTCCAGGCTGACGGTATAATGGCCGGGGCACAGGTTTTCAAAGTGGAAGCTGCGTCCAGCGGGCACCATGGGGGGTGTAATTTGAGAGGAGACGTGTTCTAAATCCTGACAGTTTTCTGAAAAACCATATGTTTTGTCAGTCGTTCTCAAAACAGCCTTTTCATGTCAAGGGCCCTAAAAAAACTGACCCCCACCAGAAGCAAACATTTGAGTTAAAAACGTTCGCTCTGAAAGAATATATACTCAATGATTTGCGCCACATTTTCACGATTTTTCAAAAATAGCAGACCTACAAGCTCGTAGCGTGGCACTTGGTGCCGCGCTATGAGCTTGTAGATCACCTATGAGCTTGAGCTTGTAGATCACCTACATTTGTGTGTTGACAAATTGTTTAATGACTCACAGTAGATAAATATGCCAGTTATACTGCTCATCACATCCTCTTGTTTTGTCATGTTGTACTTTGTCTTTGCCATCTGCAATTCATCTTTGGTACGGTCAGCTCTGATTACTTCCAGCTGGACTCTGACTTGTCTACGTGTCTAAATATGACGATGGTTATAATATATATATATATAGTTGCATCGTTGCCCGTTGGCCGGTGGCCAACGGGCACGTACAGGTCTAGTAGCTGTAATGAATCAAACTTGCACAATGTCAGCGGAACATCAAGAACTCTACATCCACAACAACAGTTTAGGCTCACAATACAGATGGGAGATTTTGTTAGATCCTTAGTGGAACTCTTGAATATAGTGCAGCGTTATTACAGTGTCAAGTGCCTCAAATTAGAGGCCTACTGTATGCCTATGTCTTGTTTTTTCTTCAGCTTGTGTACGTTTATGTGAACCATGCATTACATTGTTCAGATGTCCAGTTTGAACGTCCCCCCCCCTCTCTCTCTCTCTTATGCAATAACGGCAGCTTCTCTGATTTGGAAATTGCAACAGTTCATACTGCAATTGATAACTAGGGTATCACCTACTCTACAACCAACTCATCATTTAAGTGTATACTCTATATACTGCACAGCCACAGTGTGTGGGAATGTTAATCTATCAATAAAGACCATACTGGCAATAAAGACCATTCTGTAGCAACCCCACAAAAGACCCACCAGCATGGTGTCAGAAGGGGAGCGCTGTTTTTGCTTGGGGTGACAGCTAAAGGCCTCGACAGAGTCCGTTTTGGCTTGAGTTGGGGGTGAGAGAAAACACACAATACATGCAAGGTTATTAGTGTCCATACAGAGTCCCCTGCGTTGCTATTGTTGAGTTGCGTCGCTATTGTTGACTTGCATGGGTCTATAATGTGCAATTAACTATTAATCCACTAGATGGCTGTCAAAATAGTAGCCTCGATGATATGCAAGTTTGCAACACTGTGACTGAAGGCTTTTGACAAAATAGGAGCTAGGAGCAGAGGAGGGGAAAAAAAGCCTTGCTCTGCTGCCAAAGGTCGCCAGGGGTACTTTTCTCTGCTTGCATCTACGAACACTGCTTGCATTGCGTTGGATTGGGGGTTGTTCCCAGGTTGACGGACGACATAAGGGATGGACGGACTGGATGCGCGAAATTTCTCTCCCCCTCCGTTGCTCAGTGCTTTCTGCGTCGATTACGTTCAGCACTGTGAAGCACTTATAGTGAGGACACACTTAGCCAATAAGCGCAAGGGCACGCTTAACGAAAGGAGGGGGTATTGTAGCAAGTAAGCAACCCGCCCAAAACTGCTCCGCCAATCGAGCTCATCTCTAATTGCGCAGCGGGTTGCTAGCATGGTTGTCCGGTGTCTGATCCCAGTTCGGGGCATTATTCTGAAGTGCATATTATGTGGGCCACACACAGATGCTTAATGTCTTTCATTGTTTTCCGGGCACATCCTTGTGCATTGGCAGCACAAGGATGAGGACTGCTTGTTGGTATTCAGACAGCCAGCAATGGGAAAATCGCTCCCAAATTTTTTTTGTCTCTCTGACACATTTAGGGGCCACAATCTGCATTCAAAGATTTTCCTAGAAGCTTTGTCATTGGTCGATTTGCCTGTCTACAAAGCTTCTAGGAACATTCTTTGAAAGCAAAAGAAATTTAAAATTGGTCATTCAAATGTTGACCTTTTTCTGGCAATTGGAGTTTTAGGATATATACATACAAGTACCTGATGTATCTTAACAGCAATTATTTCTTGTAGCCTAAGATCTGAAGATCCATAATGCCCCTTCCAGTCCAGTCCAGACAATCATACTGTACACATATCTTATCCTCGCCTCCTGTTGCCAGGAAGGGTGATGGGGTTACGTGAGGCTTAACCGGGATATGATGTCCCTGCTTCGGATCACATCTGAGCTTCTGACGAGCTGGAGCTTTATAGCTATAGGCTCCCTTTATTCCCCATGAGCTGGAGAATCAGGCTACATCCTAGATCCTCGGCCCAATGAAAACATGACTGCTGGCACAATACTAACCACTAACACAACTTCTTTAGCTTTTTTCTTTCTTTTTTGGCAGCAAAACATGTCATAGATATATGGCATAGCCTACATATTTTATGTGATGGTATACTGAAGTGTTGAGGCAAAAAACCATCCAAGTCCATAATAAGGGGTCAGGACAGATAGCACTTTTTGGGGAGGGGTCAGAATAAATCATGGACTTAAATGCTCAATCAATTATAATGCAATATACTACAGCACAGCCACATTCAGAAAGGGGTTGCATACAGCACGTAATAACTGATCAAAAACACAATAGCAAAAGATTTCTATTTAATTCAAGGTAACTGGATAAAATATTAAAGTTCAGTGATTGAAATATATGTCGGTCAACATTGCTATTGTATTTTACAATTGTTATTGACCATTAAAACAAAACAATGAGAACTTTAAGCACATAAATGATTGTTACAGAATCTACTTGTCTTCTCCTTGTTAATACAAACTAAAATCTTAGAAAACATCCTTTAATTCCAAAATGACAGATGCAACTAAATGGGAGATGAACAGCTTACCGTGGCATTTTCTCCTACTTACTAGAAAACCACCGTTAAGTCTAAGAGAGCTGCTCTTTTACACCAGTTGCTAGGCTACACCAAGAAGGGCTAAAGAAAGCCTATCAAGTGAAAATTCTACGGACTGTGAAAGGATCACATTGTACATTAAAAGCTATATTCCATATTAACTCCAAGACGAAAGAAAAGAAAGCAGTGTACAACACAACAACTTTCACTGAAACGCACAAGTACATACCACATGCAGGACCTGCAGCTAGTGTGGATCACTGAGTGAGAACTTGGAAGATGTGCCTGTTCATTCAGGTGGAAGAAACCCTTTGCAGTTTCACTATAGAACTATATGCCTCAATGAAGCAGAGATTTCATGATCACACAGGTCTTGAAAACAGTCACCTCTACGATGACAGCCCTCTGCTGATGGTGCCAGCAACTTACAGGACCAAGTGGTTATAAGGAACGAGAAAGTACAGTGTGCAGTGTCAGTGTGTCCTTTGTGGGAAGAGCAAAATGCCACACTGTGCAGTTATGCTGATTAGGGTAGTATAGTGGAAAGCGATCCATTGCAGGCCAGGTTAACATTGCCCCTGTGACAAGGTATTTAGAAAAGTAGTGAACTGCAAGAAAGCTCAATTACATCCTCCCAGCATGTAGCTCATAAATCACCATAAATCCTCTTTCAAGCCTGCCTTTTCCTTACCATAAATTATTATGGTAAGGAAACAGAGGAAGCTGCAGTGCTGTGTAACTCTGAATGCTTATAGAACACATGTAAGTTTTCCAACTCTGTTGTTACTGTTACTCGTAATAGTTTACTAATTGCTTGCTTATATTTTTTCTGATGTTGCCACAACCCACAAATGCTATATGGTGCTTGGGTGGCGCTGTGGTAAAGGCAGTGACGGCACAGAAATGTGTGTGGGGAGGACTCAGTCGGCATAATGACAAAATTGGGCAGAAAAATGGGGTAAAAAATATATATATATAGAAAAGATATGTATGACAAGAGTTTTGTCATAATGACATCTGTCATACATATTTTAACAAGTATCCAGCTTTTCTCTAGCATATCGTTGCTGTCGGGCAGAAACCTCATTTTTCAATTTGTTGTTTTCATAAATGAATGCTCTGCTTCATCGTACAAGTCGCAAAACAGTAGTGAAAATAGCAGATCTACAAGCTCACAGTAGCCTCGGTCCCAGGCTTACTCATCTGCGAAGAGAAAAGCCTGGTCACAATATAAGGTAGAAGTGTCGGTCCGGAACATCCGTCAGATGTATATCCCCCGGATATTTGTTTTGACCAATCACAACAGATTTGTAAACTGTCAACATCATTTCCTTGAGCTGTGCTTCCGCCAAAATCCCGCTACTCCTACTTCCGCCAAATTTCAGCAATGCACTGTACAGCGTATTTATTGTGCCCAGTGTGAGCTCACAGTGCATCGCAATGGCGAGGAGACATCCTCTGACTGGCTGAGCTGGAGGAAAGGGATGCTCTGGTTGTGGTCAGAATATACCCAGTATCTTGATTGTTGGTGACATTCTCATTCCTATTACCCCCTACTCACAGTACTGAGGCACTATTAGTCAGACGATCGGAGATCTCCGCCTACTAACATCTGGTGACATATACATTTGATGTAGGGGTTAGAACTGGATGGAATTTTTCATGGTATCAGGATTGGTTTTCAAAGCTGTAGCCTGTAGGCATAGATTTGTTACCAGCCGGTCGGCTGTTCTAGTACATACAATGAATGGACATTGCCATGTAAATGTCAAGTCAAAGGACCATACTGGTGTTAGTAGCCTATTTTTGTTTTTGTTAAAATCTGGCGCATAGTTTGGATCCCAAATTACTTATTTATTAGATATTGTTTATGTTTCGTCGCTATTAAGAAACATTATAGAATGTGCCTGTTTTCAGCATTAACTCATTGTATTGTTAAAAGCCTTCTTTAGACTATAATTTGACATTGAAATGCAGCGCTTGTAAGGAGCTGTTTTTCTGGGCATATTAAAATGGTGCTAAACAGCTATATTACTGTAGAGTAATACAGTGATTTTGCATAACTTAAAACGCCATACTGATTTTACAAAAGCGCGAATTGCCTATAACTGGCAACTTCAAAGTCTCGTAGAGTTTTTCCCATGCTATTTCAATGTGAAATAATGGCAGTGAATGATGTTTATTCTTTTTACTTTACCAGATTTTCTCAATTATACAGTACACTACATGAACTTGCGTACAGACTGGTATGGACGTTAAAGACATATTCAAATGTCAACAACCAGGTCTGCCACTTTGTTGATCTTAAGCGGTGCTGTTGGAATAATGGTGCTTTTTATATTTATGATTCATTTTGAATTATTATTGTAGGTGTGAGCTGAATCGAGGTACAACATTATTGTGCTTCAATGTGAGATAAAAAAAAGATACACTGCACATTAACTGCCTTTCATTTGTTTCATAGATCTCTGAGAAAATAGTTATTGATGTTCTCAGACCTGCAAAGATGTTATTATGTGACTGGCATTTGTATGTAGGGGGAGATGTAAAGGGAATTATAATATGACGGATGGACCGGTTGAGATACGGCTGCAGATGCTGATAAGATAGCTGAGCAGCAAAGCAGAGTGGCTACATTTTTCCAGATCAAACGTGTGAGAGGAAAGGGGCCATGACAGGTGTCCCTGACAGCCTAGGGCTGGCTGTCCGCGACTGTCTGATTAAGGCTGGCTCTCTGCAGTCTCTCATAGAATCTCTGCATGCGCATACCTGATTACACACACACACACACACACACACACGCACGTGCATGCACACACACCATCACGTGCACACGCCACAGGCACACGCTCACACACACACACACACAAATGATTGGCGAGAGGGACAGTAGTGGGGGCATACAGTACCTTGGATGTTGTCGGGATTGGTGGTGGGTGTGGGGATAGTAGTGGGAGCATCTAGATGGGGAAAATAAAAAAAATAAAAAAAAGAACATGTATAAGAAATAAGGAAAGACAAGAGTTAAGAAAAAGAGACAACGGTCACTGAAGATGAGGTGCAAGTAAGTGTAGCTATCAGTGTACAATACGTTCAAATATTAGTAGTGTCATATTTTAGGGTGCATTAGTGTTTGGTTTTGATGCACGCACGCACGTGCAGACACACACACACACACACACACACACACACACACACACACACACACACACACACACACACACACACAGTATGTTGTGTGTATATATACAGTATACCGGTGTATATATATTTATAAAGCGCCTTTATCCAAGGCGCTTTACATTCATGTGCATTACATTCACCCATTTACCCATTCATACACCGATTGCGGCGGAAGCCATGCAAGGTACCAACCAGCACATCTGTAGCAATTTGGGGTTCAGTCGCCCCACAGTATACACACACATTATAAACTATAGCAGCATTCTGCTGTTAGTAGGCTACATGGTTTAGGACTGACTAACCCCCACACAACATAATGAGAAAGAGAAAATGGAGGCCAATCCAGGTACCCAACGTTACCAAGCAGCTTGAGCACTTATATGTCTGTCTGTGGTTCAGGGAAAGACAGCAAGTCCCTGCTGGATGAGAATCACAGCAGGGGAAATTGGCTGGCTGTCTCTATGCCTTTACTGTCTACACTTCCATCATAAGACCACAGTATGGGACCACACACTTCCAAACTAATGATAAAACATCAAGGACAGCATAATGTTGCCAACGGGGACAACTATGGTGGGGGCCTGGTGGTGGTGGTAGTGGTGTGGGAGTATCGGGAACAAATTCTCGCCTGACAGTATTTGAAGAGGAGGGTGCGCTCGATTTCTTTCCCTGTGACCGAAGGCAGTCTGATAGCTGAAATGTCAGTGTCTGGGAGAGGGGAATTGGCCAATCAGGGAAGAAGATCTTCACAAAGTCCTGGATAGGATGTGGCACATATAATAGCCAGGCGAACAAGAATTCTCCATGGGCAATTTCCAGGCTCGATGACTCTGGGCTCAACATTATGAGAACTGAAATATCATATGAGTGTATTACGGAGGGGCTATATTTTCAGGGAGCATTTGTACCTGTGTGGAATTCGAAATGAGATTTTTTAACCAGTGAAACAATGTAGGAGACATTGTTAATCTACGCCTGCTCAAACCTGACTGCAGATACAGAGCTTTTTGCTTATATTTTGCATATGTTGCTTATCTCTAGGCTAATGTGTCCTGTAAAAATAAATATCAATGTTATATAAATACATTCACTGTACATACATACAGTACTGTACATACATACGTATACATACATACATACGCTATATTCACGCGCACACAAGCACAGACACACGCACGCACACACACACTTTAGTAGACCTTGTTAATCAGCGTGATATTTTCAGTGCAGCTTTTCATTAAAACTAATTAGTGCACTTGAGAGATACTTGTGTAACCCTATCTGAACCCGAATTTCAAGGCTACAAACCTCAGATGAGTTGTGGGAATCGCAGACTTTATGACTATAGGAAACGTGCGGGCCAAAGAGTCAACTGCAGTGTAAACCACAGAACTATAAAGGCAGTATTGTTCCTCTGCCAACAGGCAGTAGGTGTGAGTTATAGCACCAGGTCAGAACAGGGCTGTTACTCCTACACCTTGACACCGCCAAGGGGCACCACTCACAGTTTGCTGTAAAGTACAGAACAAGTAGAATATCCTCTTTCTCAGCCATTTGATGAACCAAATACAATATAGGCAAAGCAATAAAGCGGGATTCAAATTGACATGGATTTACACTCCCACATTTGGTGAAAGTGATTAATCTTCATCACAAAGGACTTATATTATGACAGTAGTGGGAGAGCAAAGAAAGTGAATAATTCACAATGTTTCTATCGATATTGATAACGAAAAATATGTATCTGGGGCCAACACTGAACATATCTGAACAAGCTGTGGTGTAGGATATTGCTGGGTAAACAATGCACATCCAAAGGAAGAAAATGTTTAGACGGATCACAGGTGCTGCATACATTACAACACACAATACTAACAAGAGCCAAGCCAGCTTATATTAAGAGATTATGTTTGATAATGGGAGCAGGATTTGGCGGGAATGGGAGGGCCTTTCTCTTTAATCATGCACAAATGCACCTAAACTGGAGCATATGGTTATCATGTTAAGACCAACCCATGTTTATAAACACACTAATTAAGCTATACTGTAGCCAGAATGATTGGTCTGGGAAAACAAATCCTCATATGGACCACAACATGATCTCATCTGGCATTTAATCCTCTGGAAAATAGGAATGGCGATATCAACATAATTACACACTGTTATTAGCACCTTTTTACCAATCTCCTGTGTCTCATTACAACAAAATAAATTATCAGGGCCTCCAACACTAATACACCAGAGATTCAGAGCTTAATGGGAAGCGGTACAATCGGTGGATAGGTGGTTTGTTCTACAGGAATAGTGTAAATCACATCACACACAATCACACACAACTCCTAAGATTGGTAATCCAGCTAGCTAAATATACATTGTATAAGGGGCTCACATTTCCCTGAGCAGTAAACATGATGCACAGATGTAAAGCACATTTGCTAATGAATACAGTACAGTATATAGTTTAAATTTCAGTCCTGCATCATGCAGTCTGTGTGTGCAGTACAGTATAATTCAAACAGCAGATATCATGTATAACTTTTCTAATCTTTCTGTATAATTCTCAATGATTCTATTTTATCTAAAGAGGAAATACTTTTCTAAAAACCTAAACGCATTCATTGCACTAAAGACAGACGAGCAGTTCCTCGGATATGGGAATATGGATATGGCAATTTAGCCATGGCAGCCTTTATGTCTTACTGGCGTGCTATTTGCCAGCATACAGTATGTGTCGTCCTTTTAGTTTGGAAGCGATCATTAGGGGTCCATGAGGAACAAGCAGATGCCATCATCTGCCTGGCAGAGCACGATGACGAATAACCCTGGAACAGCCGAGTTATGAGTGTCACAGGAAACCTCTGTCACATGTGAAAAGGTCTGATGGTGCGATAACATTTAAGGCACACTACAGGCTGGATTATCGTGTGTGTGTGTGTGTGTGTGTGTGTGTGTGTGTGCGCGCGCGCACATGTACCTTCATGCTCGCTGAAGGATGGACCCTTCTGATTTGGCTGATTCCATGGCCTTTCCTCCAGCCCCACCTTTAGGCCAAAATGTATTTATACTTGCACACAAACCCTTATCCCTACATCAATCAGTGCAAGATAAAGGGCTGCAACCTTGCTGTGTAAATAACTCAACATGTCAAACATGGGCAGAAATCAGCTGCAAAAACAATGTTTGGGCAAGAAACAAAAAAAAAAAAAATCTAGTGAACTTTGACAGTTCTCAGTATGGCTGAGTACCAACGAGGACAAGACCTGCCAGCAGCACCTGCCATATTCTCATCCAATTTCTTCACCGCACTGTCAGGAAATCCCAGTGGGAGTACCATTCTGTTTGCCAGTAAAGTTCCTTGTTGACATTACATTTATTTATTTATTAAATAAATGTGTGTGTTGATCAAATATCACTCTCTTTGTGAATAAAGACATCTGGTATGTGCTAAACACATTATTGCCATCATTCATCATCATTGCATCTCTATATCCAATCTAAACTAAAGCCATTCTTTACACTGCTGTCCTTACTCCTTGGTCAAATGCACTAGGTATAGTAGAAGGAATTATGAAAATCTTCAGTTCAGTCAGATAACTCACAAATATATTTAACCAATATTAATAAACTGAGAATACAAGTGTGCATAATAATATTTATCTTGCCGTTCGGCTCTGCTACATTTTCTCCCTGCTCGGCACAATTAAACACCATCATTAAACATTAAGAGCAGGGAGATGGATGTACAATAACAACCCCTCATGGGTAACAGAAATACCAGAGCCCACCCCGGTGGTGGTGGGAGCAAACATTGCATAACAACAACCAGGAGTCCAGGAACCATTATGCAGAAGGAAGGCAGGA
Source organism: Protomyctophum bolini (assembly GCF_963924005.1). Classification (NCBI taxonomy): domain Eukaryota; kingdom Metazoa; phylum Chordata; class Actinopteri; order Myctophiformes; family Myctophidae; genus Protomyctophum; species Protomyctophum bolini. The sequence goes on along the minus strand of NC_137870.1, from coordinate 33,712,017 downwards.
AGAATGCATGCAGTGAGCTTAAATACCCTGACCAATATTGGTCAGCTGACTGCCACATCAGCATATGACATGTGGGTCTTGCAAACACTGTACGCACCCACATAGTAATGCAGCATATTAACCCCTCAAGTATATGCATGCGCTCTTGAGCATAGCATGAAGCCGCTAGAGCAGTGATACTCAACCTCAGGCCCGCGGGCCACATCAGGCCCGCGGGACCATTATGACTGGCCCACCAATGAAAATCTAAAAAAAAGAAGAAAAAAAAATCTGGAAAATGAAATAAAAATAAATAAATCTGAATGAAGTTATCTTTAATTACATTATTATAAGTAATACTATTAGAGTTGTACTATTACTCGAACGAAAATAAAAGCTTGCATGGGGGGGGAGATGCAATGCAAATGAAAGACATATACTGTGTATCCCTATTCCCTGACATAATTTTATAGCTAAACGGACAGAATTCTATTTTATTTGAATGATGAAACCCATCTGCCATTAATAGTTGGAAATGGAAATGGAAATTGCGGAAATTGCAGAAATTGTAATTGCGGAAATGGTGGAAATGGAAATTGCGGAAATGCGGAAATGGAAATTGCGGGAATGGTAATTGTGGAAATTGCGGAAATTGCTCTTCACTTATAGCTATCTATTTTCAGGTAGATTGTTTTATTTTACTCAGTCAGCCATATCACTACTCATTTTTTTTCATGAAAAAGGTCATAGCTGGGTAATCTATTTTCAGGCAAATTGTGTTTATTGTATTTTATTTTACTCAGCCATAACAATTTATTTTCTGTTAACCAACTTGCTGGCTGGCAGGCAGGCAGACAGCTACTCATAGACAGGCAGACAGACAGACAGCTACTCATGGAGAATTGGACAGGCAGGCAGTCAGACAGCTACTCATAGACAGGCAGACAGACAGCTACTCATGGAGAATTGGACAGGCAGGCAGACAGCTACTCATGGACAATTGGACAGGCAGGAAGGCAGACAGCTACTCATAGACAGACATACAGCTACTCATGGACAATTGGACAGGCAGGAAGGCAGACAGCTACTCATAGACAGACAGACAGCTACTCATAGACAATTGGGCAGGCAGGCAGACAGCTACTCATAGACAGACAGACAGCTACTCATGGACAATTGGACAGGCAGGAAGGCAGACAGCTACTCATAGACAGACATACAGCTACTCATGGACAATTGGACAGGCAGGAAGGCAGACAGCTACTCATAGACAGACAGACAGCTACTCATAGACAATTGGGCAGGCAGGCAGACAGCTACTCATAGACAGACAGACAGCTACTCATGGACAATTGGACAGGCAGGAAGGCAGACAGCTACTCATAGACAGGCAGACAGACAGCTACTCATGGACAATTAGGCAGGCAGGCAGACAGCTACTCATAGACAGGCAGACAGACAGCTACTCATGGACAATTAGGCAGGCAGGCAGACAGCTACTCAGACAGGCAGACAGACAGCTACTCATGGACAATTGGACAGGCAGGCAGGCAGACAGACAGCTACTCATAGACAGGCAGGCAGACAGCTACTCATAGACAGGCAGACAGTAAGACAGCTACTCATTGACAGACAGACAAATAACTACTCATGGACAGACAGACAGGCAGGCAGGCAGGCAGGCAGGCAAAGAGCTACTCATGTTATGTTATTATGTTATTATAACAGCTACTCATGTTATGTGCAATAATTTGTGCAGTTATGGAAACAGCTCTTTGTGTTTATGCAAGAAAATGTAACACATTTATTTATTTACATATTGTGTGCATGCACATTGTACTTTGATACATTTTGCGAAAATAAAGCAATTGAAAGAGAGAAGTTATCAAGTATCATTAATGTCGTAATTTTATCTACTGGCCCCTGGCCCCTTGCCATTTTTGTAATGTGGCCCACAGGTAAATCTATTTGAGTATCCCTGCGCTAGAGTATATCTGACTGAACTAACTCTGCAAGCTACGTATCATATACAAATCACAGTGAAAGTGATGTGGACTTATAAATGGGTTCTCTCAAGAAACTTTCAAGTTTTGTGTCCTTATAAGTGCAACTGTAATACATGGAATTTGAACCCGGCTCTCCCGCATGGAATGCAAGAGAGAATGCTTCTTGGCCTTCTTTGCCAGTGGAGTCGTACTTTCTGCAGTAGATTGGTAGACATTTTATTAGTCTCTCTCATTGTCCTGTCATTTGTCGAACTGTTTTGTTTTCTGTAGGCCTAACTATCAAATCCTTCACCAGCTGTTGTCCCTCTCGCTGCTGACCATTCAAGCCTACTAGCGATTTTATTAGCAAGTTATCTCTCTCACATTTAAAGTAATTGTCTGTTACTTGAATGAATGCAATTGACTGTTCACAGTCCAACTTCCACGTGCTGTTGTGGAACCGTACAAGATGGTACAAACACCATATCAGCCCTGGCTTTTCTCCGTTGTGCTGAGGGTCAGAATTACTTTTACCCAACTTTTCTCTGGCTTGAAATTGTCACACAGAAATCAGACCTGTGCATCGCTGCTCCACCAGTAAGTGTGCCTGATAGCTAAATATGTCTAATCTTCCGTTTTCTTATTGAAGCAAATCACTAGAACCCCAGAGTCCTTTTATAATGTCACCAGATGTGCCACAGATGCATAATGTTATCCCTGAAACTTTTCAAGATAAATGCTTTTTTATCTAAAAAAAATGTTTCTAAAATCAGAGCAATTCCCTCCATTGATGTATTTAAATACGTTTTGATACACTTTTTCCAGTTATACATCTTAAATACAGCTTACCACCAGTAAGACGCCTGAGGGCAAGAAGCGCCACGTGCACGCATCCGCCTGGGTAACAACAGCTGCTGGGCGAGCGCTGTAGCTTTGGAATGGGGGGTCGGTCAGATCAACATATCCACCTGGGTGACAGCAGACTGCTGGGCGAGCGCTGGCGCTTTGGCATGGGGGATCAGATCAACATATGGAATGAATTCTGTACTGGCCATATAAGGAGTGTGTCTTGAATGGAATGTCAGAACAGGTCAGCTCCATATATGGAGATCTAAGGGTGGCAGTGGGGGCAGTGCCTTGAGTGTACAGGGTTTGGCTCAGGTAGGGCCGGGCCTTAATTTTCGGACCTGTTGAGAACTCTATGATGCACATTTTGGCTCATGTTGGCTTTGAGCTTTTTGGCTCCTATACATATCTACCTATGACACATGCCAAAAAATATATACAACAAATAATGCATGAATACATTACATTTCTACCAGAAATATACAGAATATACATTGACAGCAGGAGCGAGGTGAATTTACCGACTGACTTAGTCGGTCGATAAAACCCCTCTGTCGGTCGGTCCCATATGTCAGCGTCATATATGTTGGAGCCCCATATGTCGGCACCATCTACATCTATGTAGTTTCATATGCACACTACCATAACTAAGTAAATCCATTTTCCTTTTTCACATGTTTTTTTAATTTAATTTAACTTTATAATGTCAGTCAATATACAGGCTTAAATTGGGCTGAAAGCTAAATCTTGAGTCATACTGTATGTTAGAGACAGCTGACATTTGACATCACGGGCTGGCCACATGAAGTCCACAATCCAAAAGGGAGCCACACCACTCCCATGTGGAACCCAATTTTTTTTTTACGTTGACTTTTGACTACCAAAATCTAATCAGTCCATCCTTGAGTCCAAGTGGATATTTCTTCCAAATGTGAAGAAATTCCCTCAATGTGTCTTCTTGCTTTCACGAGAATGTCAAAGCAATCAAGTTGCTCTCAGTTTAGCATAATCTTAGCATAAATATAGCATGCCTTTATAAAAGCTTTTCTGCTGCTTCATTCTTTGTATGCTTCAAGACAATATTTGCCTCTCCTGATATGTCTTCTTTACCCGTCTTATTTATTAACCCCTCTTACCCCCTTTTATCTTTTCTACTTCTGAAAGTAACAAAAATGATGGAGCTTGGACAAAAACTATAATCCCACCCACCTTTTACGCCTGTAGACTGTGATGTGACAATAATGTTGATTCAGATTCAGTACTGTGTATTGTCCCTTCAAATGTGCACCAATCAACATGCATAATACCACAAAACAGAAGCAACTCCAAGCACACACAAAGTTGTCTTGTGGGCATAATATCAGCCCCATTTGTGGTCTAACTAATCAAAATACAATGCAACTATTTCACCTCTAGCCAATCATTCTGCTTCCAAAGCTGACGTGGAAGTTTTCCTGCCTCACAGGCAGATGTCCCACTTATAGATGCAAATGTATGGTTACATTAATTATTATACTCTACTCTGAAAGGGACATACACAACATCTGCCTATGAGTCAGAGTATGTTAAGAGCATGAAAGTTGTGACAAATCTCTTAGTTATGCCAACATTGAACTTGTGTTGTTAATGGTAAAGGTCAAAGAAGACAGACATCCGGTTATGCAATACCCATATGTACCCATTGTCAGTTCCCGTGTGTCTGTCTGTCTGTCTGTCTGTCTGTCTGTCTGTCTGTCTGGTCTCCTCCAGGAGGTGTGTCTAAAGCCTGGACAGGAGCTCCAGACGTAAAAAAGAATCACCCCCCCCCCCTCTCTCTCTCTCATTAGCAGGCAGCAGGCACAGCACTATCCCTCTCTCTGTTTCTGGCGCCCCCTACTGGTACTAATAATTATACTCGTGCTCATGGCCACATAGATACGCACGGACATTGCTGGTTGTAGGAGTGGTTGCACCACTCAAAAAGATGATGATAATGACAGTATGGAATTCTGTATCAGATTCAGGGTACTCCATGGGGATTTGAAGATGTATTGATGGTACGAGGTAAAAAAAATACCGGTATTCAATGAATTACCGCTGATCCGACCGACTCTTCAAATGCATCACTGCCATTGGGTCTGGCGATAAACACAAAGAGTTTGAAGTTGATGGGTCAGGCGGTTATGTATATGCGGGGAGACACACTCACAGATTTCACGAAGAAAGAATATAAAGTTCAACTTGCGAGTCCAGACTTCAAACATCATAACACAAGACATTAACGATCAGCATCCTTCCTATCATATTCTTGTTAAAACAATGTCATCACATGCTCCACACAGACACAATAATGGAGGAGATATATATATATAAACACACACACACACACACACACACACACAAACACACACACACTCTCTCTCCCATTCTCGGTATAAGACTAAACTCAACGTGTATTTTCTTTTTCTACCCCACAGCTTTTCATTTCAAATAACTGTGAAAAACACATGCTGCGTGTACTCAATGACTCATGCAGTATGTTGGGCCACTCGGGCCCAGTCAATTGAGATCTGACTTTCCACCTCACCTCGGAGTGACATTGGCAGCCCCTCACCCTGTAGTGTGCATGGACATTGGCAGCCCCTCACCCTGTGCATGGACATTTCTGTTGTAGCCAACGAAAGGAGGCTATGGTTTTAGCTTGGTGTGATTTTGGAAACCACAGCAAGCTGCCTTTGTTTTAAATGGTCCTGGACCCTCATTAGCAAGTCGGCAAAACCGGTTGCCACCACACCCTGCACGCGATGCTAATTGGCCCAGTTAACATTTTAATCCACCCGGAGAAGTGGTAGGAACAGAACTTATTTGTGTTTCTATTGGCTTGTCGGCATATTAAATGCAAAACTGTGACAGCTAAACATCTTTGGCTGTCACCATCGCTGCATACTGAAGGCAAATTTGGAAGAATTACATTAACATGTTATGTTATTAGACTTTTAGATTATGCTCTCATACTGAGCAATTTACAAGTGTAATTGTGTAGACAACTGTTGCAGCAGAAAAAACACACAAAAATAGAATTTAACTAGCAAAGTTAGCAGTGCCTGTAGGCTTTATCATAATATTTTGACACAATTCTTTCTTTGAAAGCAGCAACACAAATGCTTTGCGTGTCCCGATGGAAATCTCTAACAGAATGCCTCGATCGAAATGCATTTATACCAGTTTAATAACCTCCAAATAACATTCTGTTTTTCTTTTTATGTTAAACATCTCTCAAATTAAATTAAACTGTAACAAAGCATTAGGGGATATATTTTCTTTTCCCATCAATGTTATATAATATGGAGCAACCTGATAACTGAGTGCTTAGGGTGTGGACCACACAGTCTCTAATGCCTGACAGCAGTGAGTCCATGGTTCGATTTCTGGTACAGGACAGAACATTTGCTGCATGTCAGTCCCCTACACTTGTGTTTCCTGTCTCTCGCCACCGCACATCTATCAAATAAAGCCTAAGAAAAGCCCCCAAAATAAATAATAATAATTACGAAGAGAATATTTAGTCAGCATTCAATTTACTGCATAAAGTAAGCTAAAAGGCTAGAAGAGAACTGCTCTTTGCAGAAATTCAGAAACATATTTCAGGAATTGTTCATAGACTAAAGTAGAAGATAGTGACTAGTTCCTTGGTATAGTCAGGGGCAGTAGCATAGACCTGTCTAGGCTCATCTGCTTAACACTTCAATAACACTGCATAATCTCATTAACAGTTATGTTGAAGTTAGTGATGGCACCACACTTAAAATACTGGCAGCGTGCAATGATATACATTGTGACAGTCAAGGTAATTACAGAAGCATAATTTACACTCCTTAGCCATGCTTGTTAAAAGCAGTGTCATCGGTGACATCAAAGTAAAAATGCAGCAATGCTAAATTCCATCAACACCATTCGCAAGTCTTTCTATGTCAATGTTTCCAGTGCAGTCATCAGACTGACATATGCAATAGCTACAGTACTTCTGTATTTACATCTGCACAGCTTGTGTCAGCAGCACAGAGCAGGTGCAGACATACATACTTAACCACGTCCTCTATACTCAAATAAACTGGCCCTGAGTTGGCTCTGTACTTGGTCCACTCTTTGTCCGCAATAGAGGGTGTGCTCATGACATGATCATCCCAAGTTATGTGGGAACGCCTACTGAGTGGCAAAGCGGATGAGCATAGACATGGTAACGCCCCGCCTGCCTCTGATTGGCCTACCGACACTGCCCGTCTTGACTGTCCACTGAGGTGGATATAGATATGCTGGATAGTCTGATCTCTGCTGCGATGTGGTGGAAAGTATACAGTATCGGTATGATACAAGAGAACTGCCTGTACATTTTATTTTTGTAGAAGAGGCAAACTAATATTGTTTATGCCGTTTGCTTTGATTGAATGATTGATTGAACATGTACGCCGTAATATGATTTGCTTTGGGTGTGTTCTAAATAAAGTGTTTGTGTAGATTATTGTGTCATTTATTTGTATGTGTGAACGTGAAACATTATTGCTTTGTTGGAGTGTACTTTATTTAGAAGTACACTCCCAAATCAAATCATAGTTAATCGTACACGTGTGTTCAATCAATTATTCAATCAAAGCAAACGGCATAAACAATATTAGTTTGGTTCTTCTACAAAAAGAAAACGTACAAGTTAGTTACAAGGCTGCATTCTGTCGCGTGTGCCAAGCTGTCATTCTCTTGTATTATTTTCCCACCACGGAGTAACCTCGCATCTCGGAGGACAGTCGGTAGGCCGGGCAGTGTCGGTAAGCCAATCAGAGGCAGACGGGGCGTTACCATGTCTATGCTCAGCCGCACATTAGATACAGTATACGCAGTGGCAAAAAAAACCTTCTTCCTGACCGTGACAAACAGAAAATCTGATTGCATTAAACAATGTTAAATTTAGCTACTTTGCCACTCGATTTGCCACTCACTTTATGCATGCGCATACCCTCTACTGTATACACCAAATTGTCTTTGCCAAACATCGCCGATCTAGAAGCTCACAACACGTCACAAGGTGATGCGTTGTGAGCTAGTAGATCTGTTAGTTTTGACGACGAAATGTTCACACCGGAATAGGGACGCAAGGGTTCAAGGTGATTAAAGTCAACATGCCAATGACATTTGCCACACCTTACCGTGAACATAAAGGATGTAGTCATCATAGGCCTCCCCCACAACATTGGAGGCCACACAGCGGTAGGTTCCATTATAGGACTTGTTGAGGTTCTCGATGTAGAGCTCAGAGCCAGTGACGACAGCATGAGACGGCACGTCCTCATCCACTCTCAGCCAGCTGATCTGATGGGGACTGAGGGGAGAACAAAACACACACATCATTCAAACGCTGCACGCCCCCGGCAAAGACATAAAGGTCAGGGCTGTTCACAGTAAATGTCTAAACTCTGAGAGTCTACAAAAGTAACATTGGTTACCGCTGTTGGCTTTGTAGTAGTACAATGTAAAGAAAAAGGTTATGGAAGTGCTCTGAGATTAAGAAAATGTATGTGGAGCGGACCGGTTGAAAGTGTCACATCTTCAGCGTTTCTTTCTCCAAGTTTCAGACAAAACAAGAATAAGCCCATCAGCGCCAAGATTCCCAAGAACTGTGTGACCCTAAACTGTCCTCATGGATCCTGTGCATGTGATGTGTCAGCAATATTGACTAATGACAGCTATATTTAACCAGCTAAAACTATTCTGTCCAGTCCTAACGCAAAGACTGGCTAGGATGACTCATATAGGACACAGACCGAAAATAAAATGGTGATATAAATTACAATAAAAGCCAGAAGGGCTGTAGACGGGAATTTTGAAATACTGAGGTCATGATCCCTGTCCATATACCCCCCTCACTGCATTGTAAGAGCTAGAGCAACAATAATCAATAATCACTTATAGGACGCAGTTGTTGGCAACCGCAGACTCTATTGCCTCTCTCTCCTGTTATCCATTCACCCTCTGTCAAACTGCCCTTTCATTATTCTCTGTTTCCTCTCAAAATCTCTAATAATATTATCACAAAAGGAGTTAATTAACACCAACATCATAGGCATCAGACTTCAATAACAACCATGAATAGGCCAATATTTCAATAACGGAACATAAATGTATACAGTATAAAGAAAACCGTTTTGAGGAATTAAATCCTATCAAAGTAAAGGACCCAATTGTCTTAGAGGCTGGTGTGTGTGTGTGTGTGTGTGTGTGTGTGTGTGTGTGTGTGTGTGTGTGTGTGTGTGTGTGTGTGTGTGTGTGTGTGTGTGTGTGTGTGTGTGTGTGTGTGTGTGTGCGCGCGCGCGTGTGTGTGCGCATGCGTATACAGATATGGGATGTCAAAGTGGAACTGGACAAAATATTGGATGATTTTGGTCAATTACGGTTAATAAAATAAACAATATATAGGCTATATAAATAATAATCTAAATATTACACTGGGCATACAACATGTTGTTTTATAGCTTGTTTTTAAACTTTAAAATGCCCCTTCTCATCATCAAATCTTAAATTTACATAATGTATTTGAAAAGCATTTATTTGAGCAGGATTGAAATATAGTAGGCTATTTCTATGCATCAAATTCATGATGAAATGTGACCCATGTGACAAAGTGTGCTAGCTTATGTTTTGCTCCTACTTCCATGGCACCACTAGATGTGTGGTGAGCGGAGCAGTGCAATGGTGGGATGCACACTTTAGTAGCAATTCAATTTAATTTACTGAGGTCTTGACCTCCGCCTCCTCAAAAGTGGCTACGGCCTTGAAAGCCAGTGTTCTTGTGGTGGGTTGTCCCTTTCAATTAGGCCCACCTTTTTAATCCATTAACGCCAGCTGTATCGATTCTGCTGCTGTATGTCAAACTTGCGAACCCATCAATTGCACTGCTGATAAACATCAACGCTTAACCGCCCTCTGCGGAAGCATGGGCGTATTTGAAGTTAAAACGTGGTTATGTTACCAGGTAACATGCAGTGCTGTGTGTTGTGTTTTAACTTATATGAATACTCACTGTGGTTTTCCTTCTGCAACACATGTCAAATCAAGGTTATCTCCCTCTCTAGTTAAACCTTCAGGATATGTCACCACTATCTTCACTTCAGGTTTATCTGAAAATAAAGTGTTTTAGAGGTTTAACAACACAACCATTTCCATTTCATAGCTACCATTTCCAGGGTTAATAAAACTCTGTGTAAAGATTCACCCAAAATGGAACTCTAAGAGAAAAATGAAAATGAAAGTGTGGGGAAAATAATTAAAGTACACTGTATACAGTCTACTGTTTTTATTTTCTATTTTATTAAGCTTTGGCAGACAGAGGCCTTGACAAAAATGTTCAAAGAGCCTATCACTGATCTGCTATTTGCTATGCAGACATCAACCCCTCCCTACAGTACAATAACATTATTTATTTTCTCTTATCAATGCTAGCCAAATATTGTCAAAATGTCAAGCAAGTTCATTTCAGCTTACCTGTCTTAGTTTGAAAGGTCAGACAAAACACTAGCCTGTATGAAAACATTTCATTCAACACAAAAAGGGTACCTTAACCTTTCTTTGATGTTTAACACTGCGTAAAGTCTTACCTCTTTGAAAATCTCACGTGGAAAACTTTACTTCTGATGCAGTAAATTTTACCCTGTCCCAAATGTCATAATGCAAGTGATAAAGTTTATATGGTAGCCTACCGTAAATTGACTGCATTTTATATACAGTATAGAGCTTTTCCAGTCTTCTGATCACTGAAAACTTTATAATATACTGTTTGCCCAGCATTTACCACACGGAAGGCAGTCATGCAAGGCACCAACCTACTTGTCAGGAGCAGTTAGGTGTTACATTGTCTTGCTCAAGGACATGATGCCGGTATCAAACCAGTTGTATGAGAGTTGGAAAGTTCCCAGACAACCACTCTACTGTACTGTACCTCCTGAGCTATTTCCGCCTTTTTTAGAATGCAAGATGTCATGATGCATATGGCTAATGATCATGCAATAGGCTGTACAGTTGTCAGAACACTATATTGAATCTCCTCCTGGGCTCCAACAACTACAGTGGTTCTCTAGCCTGACATGGCCAGATTAATATCACTGCGTACAATCGTACATAATGGTCTAGAATCTTTTCAAGCATTTCCAAGGTGCGGATTACCAAAAAATGCCTCTGGTGATAAACGCGCCACATATATTTGCATACTGGTTCCTGATTGTTGCCCCACTACTTCACAGGCAGTCAAATCCAATCACGACCGAGCTAGTGGTTCCCAACATTTTCTGGATTAGGGCCCACTTGAAATCCCCAAAAGTCTTTCGGCTAACGTGTCGTGTGGTCGGATGGTTTGATGGGTGGGCTGTGGGCATGTTTATTTTAATGATCTGGCTGGGATCAATGGAACTAACATACCTATAGTTCCTAATTGGTATCACAAAGAAAACTAATTTACAGTATCCAAGGTTTTAAAGAGCCAGTGAACTATTGAACACGTGTGGTGTACTTACATAGGACTTCCAGGTGCCTCTGTGCCTGCAGGTCTTTTGCAGCTGGATGGTCAATGATACAGTCCACTGGAAGTCCATCATCTTCTTTGGAGACAGAGAACCTCACACGGCTGGAGACGGTGAACATTCTGTCGTAGCCCTCCTCCACCGTCAACTCGCCTAGGATTTCAAAGAATAAGAAAGGCAAACAAAGATTTTTTTTTGCATTAAATACCATTGCTAACCGTAACAGGGTGCATGACTTGTTCTGGAGCCGTGCCGCTTTCCAGTTGAATTTAAATTAAATGTATTTATTACATTTGCTGATGTGATGTAGCCGAGAAGATCTTTAAGAGGATTCAAATTTGCCTCAGGCTTTCAAGTTCGATGAGAGCAGAAAGGGCGGTTGTATAAGCTTGATAATGAGTGTCTGTTGTAGCTTGAGGGTTGACTGTTGTTGGGGCTCACCCTGCAGTAATCCACTGCCCACTAGGTCTTCGGCTGTCAGAGGGGCATTCATTTAGAGAGCATTACAATGCCACAGGGGCACCGCATCGCATTAGCCGCAGTGCTGAGTGTGATGGTTTACCCACACTTAATGAAGTGAGGAAATAATTACAGCCCCTAGCTGACCTGCAGCACACTTCCATTTCAGCCCTGTCACAGGGGAGCCGGCCGGGCCGGACTCAAGGTGCGCAAAACATTGCCGTTCCACTGCCAATGATGGTATAGGTTCACACATGTGCGGGCAGTGCGGCCTCTTGATTGTTATTAACCCCACGTAACTCACACCCACCCACCTTAGACCTGCCTGTATAAAAGTCAAAGCACTGGGATTCGTCAGTAGTCGGTGCTCATAAGGGCAATTAAATGTAACCGCTCTTCCAGCATCTGTGAAAGAATAATGCTATTATGTTAATATAGTTCTGGCCAGTCAGAGCTGCCAGAATGTAAAACCCACTGGTATTGTGTGCAATTAGTATGCAGAAATCACTGCAATTATGTTTGCTTTTTATTGCATGCACGTGTATGCATCTGTGAATTTAACTTAAGACCATAGTAGTAGGAATTTGGATCTGTGCCATCTTTTGATTCTGATTTACAAAACAGCAATTCGGGTATTATTAGAACATAGCTTAATATTATTTAATCCTATTTAAAGCCCTAGACGCAGACGGTGGGTGCTGGGTGTTTAAACTTCCCATGGTCCTGTCTCTCCCTCTCGCTCTCTTTCTCTGTTCATCTACTGTACATTGTTTTGACATTTAATTACTTATTTTTTATCAGACACTGCTTAGCCTATCGGTGATGATTCATCTCATAAAGTAATTTAGATATGGAAACCTAGCTCAATAACAATAATCGTTCTCAGGCAGAACTATAATTACTGTACGCACACATGCAATAACACACATACTTGTGTAGTAGGCTATTCAAAACCTCTCAGAAGTCAGGAAAATGGCTACTGCTTTGTGGAAGGATAAGTGAGAATCAGGAAGAAGAGTCTGACATTTTGGAGCAGGCGTGTCTAATCGAACATCAATCAATGACCAGTTCCAGCACAATCAAGCATCCTGCCAAGGCTGCTTGATAAAATGATTTCACTGATTTCACTGATTTCATTGATCTAACCAGCATGTTGTCTCTTCCCCCTCTATCAGAACTAAACATCACATAAATGTGCAGAAATTGACTTCCAGGCGCACAGATGGCAATCATGGCATTTAGCTTTGTGTTTTAACAAGCTCAATAAATCCTGTGTCAACTAGCTTCGATATATCTACTAATAATAAATATTATGACAAATGAGAAATGAATATCCTTCTTGATACTGTATAAGTAACCTACAGTACATAATGCATAATTGATTAGCTTTAATCAAAACCTCATCAGATGCCATTCTCCACAGCAGCCTCCAGCTGGCCCGAGGCACTCAAATGAAATGTATGAGCTAAAATGTACAAATATGTATTTAACCTTTTATAGGTTTAGGTTAGTATATATTTGTAACTATTCCAAAATAGCCAAACTAGCCGAATTACAAGCTCACAACATGTCATTGCGTTATAAACTTGTAGGCTACGTTTTTAAGTTCGAACCCGGGCCGGGCTCCCCCAGAGTTGGTGTCGAAGTGTCCTTGAGAAAGACTCTGAACCGCTAATTGCTCCCGATGTTGCAGGTTGGTGCCTTGCATGGTTTTATCCAGCATAGGTCTGTGAATGTGTGTGAATGGGCCAATGTAATGCACAATCTCTGTAAAGCGCTGTTGCTATATAAATGCACCATTTACCATTTAAAGTATGAATTAGGGCTTAAATGATTAAAACCAGGAAAACACAACATATATCACGATTATTATTATGATATCCAAATCCCAGACAATATCTAGTCACACAACGTGGATATAACATGGACACATTGCTCAGCCTTATTAATGCCAACCCATGTTTTATGTGTTCACTTAAGTCCCTTCAGTAGGGCTGGGTGATATGATTATTTCAAACCTTGATTGATTCAAGCCTTGATTAAGATTCATAAAAAAAAATACATTTCATGAAATTAGCAGATCTACAAGCTTTACAATGCAACGCGTTGTGAGCTTGCTATTTTTGCACACCATCCAAAGTAGTATAATTCAGGAATTTTGTCCATTTGTTAAGATGAAAAAAGAAAACCTACTTCTTTATTGTTCAATTAACCTACTGTACATGCACAGCCAATAAAGTAGGTTCTAAATGTCGGTTTCGATATATTTTTGGGTTAATTTCCCAGAGAACTGGGCTTTGTATTGAAGGGGACATGCCTGGTGGTATGTGAACCAAACTGACCTGCCAGCTCCTCCTCTCCCTTCATCCATCTGATGGACGCAGCTGGCTTGCTGCCCATGGCAGTGCAGGTGAGCTCTGTCTCGTTCCCCTCACTGACCACGTCCTCACGGCTCTCGATGATCGGGCTGCCTGGTGGCACTGATCCACCATGTCGGAGATGGAAACACAATGGCGTGAAAATGTGCAAATGCACACAGGGGCAACCATGCGTACACACGTGCGCACGCACGCACGCGCGCGCACGCACACACACACACACACACACACACACACACACACACACACACACACACACACACACACACACACACACACACACACACACACACACACACACACACACACACACACACACACACACACACACACACACACACACTATTCTGCTACATTAAACCTTTGTTCAGACATCAGTTGTAATCTAAAATGTAGTGTAACACCATGGTCCCTGAAGTCTGCAAAATGGGCCAACAAGTCTCCTTGTCTCCTGCCCACTGAAGTACACAGTACACACTGAAGTACAGTGGCCTCTTCCTGAACTCGGGAGGGGGGGGGGGACGACGACTAGGGGTGGGTGGCGTGGGAAGGGGCGCAGGGACTCAGTGCCATGTTTATTTCGAGCGCTCTCAAATGTTCTTTCAGAAATTCTGCAGCTACTGTAGGTTTCGATTGTATAACTAGAGTAATTACTTTAAAGTGTTCTTAATTCCTTTCAATCCCCCAGGATGTCTGCATCATGTATTATAAAGCTAGAGTAATTCCACTCCTAGGAGGCATCAACGTGTGGCACAGCTGACTTTCAATAGGAATCATTTGGAGCAGCCGAGTCAACATTCACTGAGATTCACAGAGTCAACACAGCTGCCAAAGAACAACATGGTCTGAGCTATCACTTATAGCATCTGCACCGCTTTGTTATGCCGTGGAGCACCGCAAGGGCTTAATTGGCTGACATTTAGTTTCAGTTGCTAAAGATAAACAGGATCGCAGATTGACATTGTTTCATTTTTAATATATATTACACATGACGTGTGCGTGTGTGCGTGCGTGCGCGTGTACGTTTCATGTGCGTCAGATATACCTAGGACAGTAATGTCTGCGTAGGCTTCCTGAGGGGGATCTGTGTAGAGTTGGCACACGTAGCGTCCCTCATCGGAGAGTGACACATTGGACAGAGACACCCGCAGCTCGTTGTCAGAGAAATTCACCAGCTGGAACCGGCTGTCCTTCAGGGCTGAGGGGATACATGCATGATGGAGACAGTGAGGATGTAGAATATCGTCCATTCTCCATGAAATGGGGAAAAAAGCACCAGAGTTCCAATAGATACAGTATAGTTATTATCTTGCCACAGGCTCTTGTTCATTTTTATTGGTAAATTATTTATAAAATCATCGGAATAAAATCCACTTTCATCCTCTCATTTTAAGCCTTTCAAAATCTTTCCAAAAATAGCTAAAATGGCAAATCTGCAAGCTCACAATGCATATGAGACGCGTTGTGAGCTTGTGAAGTTTAGAATTACATTACCCCCCCCCCCCACACACACACACACACACAGTTTTTCTCACAGTGTGGAGGAAGAATGATTAGGAATTTTATTGTGATCTCTCGCCCTTGAAATATATAATCCTTGATTTCTGTTAGCTATAGTTGAACAATAATAGCAATTCAAAGCAGTTGTCCTCAAACCCACACCTCCAGTCGCTGTCATAAGAACTAGTGTCTGTTTCAGAGAAATAGAGAATGAGAGAAGAGAGAGAGAGAGATGATGAGAGAGAATTGTTCCTTCACCTTAATTCACCTTAATTGTGTAAAGGAAATGTGAGTTTCAAAATGATTCATACAAGTTGATTTATAAAGCTTTAGAGTCCACAGAGCAGCGGCAGGAGAATGTGAGGGCTGCTCATGAGGACTCCTAACAAGCAAGGATGTCTGGGCTGCTGCTGGTCAAGGATGGATGCGTCAGGCTCAAATACAGTATTCTAGAAAAAAGGGGAGGCATTCAAATGAATGAAATTGTGGTTCAGAGGTAAGGTAAGGTAGGGTTGGCTGGCAATAGGTTGTAGCCAGGAATCTGTAGAGAGGCAGGCTGCATGGATTGGTGGAAGTTTCGTTTTAATGCAACCGAACTAGGTTAGCATGCAGCTCCAACTTCTTCACTCAGCACAGCATTTGGGTCAGCCCTAACTCTTGAGCACAGTGTTACATAAACACTCTCAGCTGATTTGATTGGGAGGCCTTTTGATGTTTTGGACCTGCCTTGCTTTTCAGCTCGATTCCGCCCTTGGCTAGGTGAATGCACGGGGGTGCTATTTGCATCTTGATCAGTATCCAGGTATATCGGGGCACCGTTGACATGAGAACTCAAACTCAATAATTGTCTTATTATTTGAGAGCTCTTTGGAAGTCTTTCCTCAAAGGGCAATGACTGACACACTTTGAGAGGCGCGTCTCCTACTAGGAAATTCCTTCATTTCTAAGATGACGAGTCTCTGAGGCAGTTTAATTACAGTACTTGCAGGCTGCTTGCGTAAGACGGCAGCGGTAATAAAGAAGAAACGCACAGTATCTACCCACAGGACACCAAATCAAGGAAGTTCTGACACACAAAGTTTGACACACAAAATCAAAGGAGTTCAGAGGAAAGATAGAGATGATGATGATGATGGTTATCTTCAGGGTTAACCTGCATGTAAGCCAGCCTTATTACTTTGTCATACAACAAATCCTGTGTTGTGACTGTGAGCTTGTAGATTTGTTGTCTTGTAGATTTCTCCTTCCCAACCTTGTATATATTTTACGCGGGTTCTGTTTTTAAACTCCTCCACATTCAGTGATTCTTTGGAAGTACTGTTCTTCCAGACCACATTCCTGTAATAAATCCAATATTTCAGAGACCCCTTCCCCTTCTACAGACAGGTCCCAATAAAAGATTTTGCTATAGCACGGGTAGACCCATGGCAGCCCGTTCCAGAGGCTCACCATGCTGGCCTCCCATCTGATTTCCCAGGAGTCCCACCCCATGTCTCCATTAAATGCTTGAATTGTTGCATATTTATGGAGAACCAAAAATAATCGTATTGGATACGTTAACTGAAACTTTTTGTACAGTTGTTTCTCACCAACACAAAACTTGAACATACTTCTTTCCGTACCTGGATTTCTAAAATGCATTACCGGTACTTTTCTTTTGGGTTATTGGTAATTCAACATTCAACATTTCTTGTGATAAAGATGTTGAACATAGAGTTTATTATACAGTATAATCCATTATAGGTCCATTAAAGGCTCTCTAGTCAGTACTCGGTAGTAGATATATATAGATAGTGTAGAATGGTCAATGATAGAAACAGATGAGACAAAGGACACCATGAATATGTAATGTCAATGTGTACGGTTTTCTGACCAGTCCTATATAACCCTTGAATTTACATTGGATAGCACGCAAACATGCATTTGTACAAACGCTTCCCTGCAGGCAATAAACATTGTTAAAGTATTATTTGTGTATATTCCCACTAATCAACCTTACAGATGTCACTGGCCTCTACTTAGTGTGTGTGTGTGTGTGTGTGTGTGTGTGTGTGTGTGAAATACATTTGTTTTGTTTGACCAAGCAGAACCTGTACTGACACCGTGAAGCTGCATCATTTTGTTCTGCAATGTTTAGTATACAATTTGTGCGTGCGCGCGGGCGGGCGTGCACGTGTGTGTGTCGCTACTGTTTACCTCCTGGTGTACAAAGAGCTGTCTCTGTGCAGAGAAGCCCCGTTGACAGGTAACAATGCAACTGGCAGGGGGGGAGTAGGGGGGGGAAGGGGGTCCCCACAGAGCAGCAGTCCTCCAGGAACTGATGCCCAGAATAGCATTACCATGGGGTTCACAGGGCCCTATTGCAGAAACACTGTTCTAACGTCAACCACAGGCCAAGAAGACCTTCGCTGTTGTATATAAGTCAAAGTCAAAACTACTATAAGACAGTTATCTCAATGGAATAACGTGGTGGAAACTGAAATGTGTGCTAAACGTACTATACACTATGTCCAACTACGTGCTGCACTGGTGAAGAGATGGTTGCTTGGTGTAATATAAAATAAACTGATACATTTTTAGAATAGAAGAGTGGTTTGCGGGGTATTTTGACTGGGGATTGTGCAACTGGCACTGAAGCATGTACTGTGTACACTGTGAGCGTTACTGAGGATATAACACTAAAACACACACATTATACTTTCAGAAAGCAAGCATGAAAAATGTGCACACAGGATCTCAATTGTGCTCTTTTCTGGAGAGAAAATGGAGCATATTATTTTCCACTCCTCGAGCAAACACGTTAAATCTTTATTGTTGTAATTAATAAAATAACATGTCATGTTGACTGCCGTTGTTTAAAGTTACCTTTGAGGCGTCAAAGCATTGTAATTCTAACTCCTTATGATGGAAATCCGGCAGAATATAGTCAAATTGTTTGTTCCCCAGTCGACACTTAACCGCTCCTGTGTCCCAATGTTGGCCATTTCAATACCTGTGTTGGGACTAACTCGTTACGTAACGCAACTACTTTTTGTGGTAACTAATAACATAACTAGTTACCTTTTCCCATTCAGTAACGCCGTTATAGTTACTGTGATTTAAATTGGGTAATTAAATGACCCACGTTGCGTAAAGTGATCCTGCGGATCATCTACACTTACAGGCGGTGCACTCCCACAGTGAAACATTTCCCAGCAGAAAGTGGAAGAGAGGATAATGGCATAACGATGATGATTGGTCAACATACAGTAGGGTAACATTCCAGGGTAAGCCAATCAGACACAGAAGCCTCCATTTTCGTTCGAGCATTCTACGCACGCATGCACACGCACGCACGCACGCGCGCAAGCACAAAGTTGTCTTTTCTCTTACTGTGCCACAGAACAACACAACCTTTATTTTTTTGTTTTATTATTATACTTTTTTATAAAAGTAAAGTAACTAGTTACTAGTTACTTTTATCATTTGGTAAGCAGCAAAGTAACTACAGTAGTTACTTTTTTAGCGCTATAACTATAACTAGTTATTTTTTTAAAGTAACTTGCCCAACACTGTTCAATACTAATTTACACGCCCACAATCTGTCACACCATGTAGTAAGCTTGTAGATCGGCTATCTTCAAATAATTTAGAAGGTTATCGAGTTAAGTGGTAAGTAACAAACATACAAAACACCAAAATGTATTTCTTCTTTATCTGGGCTTGAAAAAAGTTCAAAATAGAGAGGAAAAATTTCTAATTTCCCTAATCTAAGAGATTATCTTAAAATCTAATAATGACAAGGACACGCAAGTATTCCCATTATGCTAGTGCTGCACATTATCTCATATATTAATCTCCATCCAATCCTAGCTTAATGACTCGCGTAAGTCAAGGACAGATGGTATGATACTGTACGTTTACAATCTGACCCAAAGCTACGTAAGAGCCATCTGATACCGTTTGACGTGATGTCAATATATCGTCATTCTTCCTTTCATATGGGAGAGCTGGAGACATGGCGGGTGAATGAGTCAGTGATTACAGAACATAGTGACAGGCGGTGGTGGCGTCCTCTTGTGAACATGTGTTAGCACTTACGTCTAACGTCTTTGAAGTAGATGGTCTGTCTGTTGGGGTTGAGCAGCTGGATCACGGAGTCATCGTTGTTCTTCACTCGGCAGCTGATGGTGGCCATTTCTCCCTCGATCACCGACACGTTATCCGTCGCCAGGTTTTGAACTTCATCTTTACAACACAGACAAAGAATGGTTTTAAAATAGTGCATGTATAGCAGCTACAGTAGATCATGTTATGCCTGATTCATATTTTGTAATGAATGAATGGTTTATTTCGATCTATTCAGTTTAGACAATTACAAAACATTTTTTTCATTTTTTTTAAACACTTTCGAAAAGGAATAGGCAGAAGCTTCAAGCTTATGTATGCCTATCCTCCTTACATAAGAACGTAGAACATGTACTGGGTCTACAAAACAATCAACATTTGGACGAACCATAAAAAACAAAGAATAAGACAACAAGAAAAAAGCTATTCCACAGCTTCACCCCACGAACAGAAATACACATTCTCATGAAATACTCTTCAAAGTAGTGCCGACATTTGGTTGTTTGAAGTTAAGTTCACCTCTCAGCTCATTCCTACAATCCCTATCCTAAACCTATTTTGAATATTACCAGGAAGCATTTTATGTCTGTGCAGTTTCAAAGTATGTGAGTTTAGAAACAGTTGGAATTCATTAAGGGCACCTTCAGTTCTTACTCTCCTATATGAAATGGTATTTACCTCCTTCTCAATCCTATAATTACAGTCACATAATACAAAGATTGGCAGATGATCACTTATATCATTAATAATGAATCCACTTACTAAATTATTCTCCATATTATTGGTATATATATTATTTATTATAGTAGCAGAATGAGATGTTATTCTACTAGGCTTATTAATAAGAGGATATAGGCTCATACTACATTGCATCAGTGAACTCATCGATCAAAGCATGCTTATTAGGATTATTAATATCTATATCAAAATCACCTGCTACGTACGTGACCTTTTGTTCTGAATTTTTTTATGTACTTTCCATGATATTCTTAAAAACCTCAATACTGGAATCTGGAGCTCTATAGACACAGCTACGTAGCAATGATATTTTTCTTTTTTCCCATGTCAATCTCTATGGTAATACATTCACATGTATCTATAACCTTATATTTTAATCTATTGTCGACATACAGAGCAGTGCCTCCTCCTGTTTTTATATTTCTGTTCATGAAGTTCAGCTCATAGCCCAGCTCCAACTCAAAATCCACTCCCCTCTCCAGGCTAAGCCACGTTTCAGATATAGCTATCACACTGAATGGTGTAGTGTGCTGACTAAGGTACATTTTTTCGAAGTTTGCATAATAGGCTTCTGGCGTTAAAGTGGATAATTGAAATGCTATTGTGTAATTTATTTATTTTTAAATTGTTCGTCAGTGTAGTAACCACAATTATGTATATTATTAGTATATTCATACATGTTATAATGTTCACATTTCCCACCACAGCCATTCACCAGGTCCACACAATCCCGCACACGCACGCACAAGCACGCACACACGCACCCACACACCCCTGAAAACATGGCAAGGAGACAGAGGGAGAGAGAGAGAGAGAGACTGAGCAAGAGAGAGAGAGAGAGCAAGTAATATGACGGTAAAGTGCATGGAAAATTGCCAGTGTACAAACTCACAATGTGTTGCATCCACAAAGCATTGTAACCTGGAAATGAGACTGGAAATTTGCTATTTTGACTCTTTTTGTACATTTCGGAAAATATATTGATAACAGGGCTTAAACCTGGCGCAGCTCAAAAGACATACAGTATGTGAAGAAGAAGGCACTGGAGCAGCTCAGACAATTTAGGTCCTTGGTTTATTATAACGGGGTGCAAATAAAAAGTGACAACGTTAGGATGTGTAAGTTACATCTTCATCTTGTCATACACTTACAGTATGTATTTGTATGACATTTTCTCAATACATTTGACGGACGTACGTTCATGACGTCACGTGCATAAGCCCAGACCTCAAAATTGAGGTCCGGGGCTAGGCTAGGCTAAACTTCCGCTCGCTCGAACCATTGAGTTATAATTATACTTCCGGAAGTCTTCCGGGTGCTTCAAAACGCCACTGAGCAACTTCCACTGAAATGAATAGCGGGGGGGGGGGGGGGGGGGGGGGGTCTAACGCTCCAGTTCGGTCTCTATCCTTCTTTATACTCTATGCTTACACTAGATTATGCCATGGTCCTTGAACGTCTGCAAAATGGAACAAGATACTGGAGGGGCGAGTTTCCTTGTTCTGCTGTACACACTGCAGAACACAGTGGCCTCTAACTGAACTCGGGTGGTAGGGGTGGGTGGACAACATATAGGCAAAGTATAGTAAAAAACAAGAATGACGATAACTACGTAGTAAAGTAAAAATCAGTGCACAGCTTCACGTTTCTGTGTTCAGAGGATGGGTTTATGCCGGGTAAGTCTCCCATTGGCTTAGAGGTAGCCTAGAGACGAGGCAGCCAATCATGAAAAAGTGTCTACTAAGGCTGTCACGATTCTCGATACGTATCAAAATCGAATCGAAATTGACGTTCGATACAGTCTATCGAAATCACGAGCCGACTAGCGATATTTCATGTATCATGTGTCTGTTTATTTCACCCCGGAACGTTTCTCACAGGATGCTGCACCAAGCAGCATGTAGCTCATTGTGTGCAGTCAGCAGAGAGCAGACAACAACAAAGCCAAATTCACTCAATGAAGAAGCCGTTTATAATTATATCGCTTTTGTCCCGTGGATGGGACATTTAGATTTCAAAACGGATGAAAAGTGTAGATAAAAGCATATAGTTTATGTGTACAATAGCGGAGTGACACGTTCCATATGGGGCTGCCTGGAGTTTGGACTGACGCTGGTTTACACGCTATGCTGCTTCGGCGTGTCTCGCATCGAGACAAGCATAATATCACGGCAGCGCGAACAAATCTGTGTTCGGTGTGAGTGAGACATGCTGACGCAGCCAGTAGTCCAGTCCCATGGAAGCTCTCCCTGAGAGGCTGCTACAGTACATTATAGCAGAGTGAGCTCCTTTATAACTCTATGGGAGTGAGAGGTTCCATCATGTGGGGCTAATGTTAGTCCCGAGTCCAAGTAGGAGTTATAAAATGTTGGTATTGGTAAATCTGTTATGGATGTTATGTCCTCAAAATAGCAAATAGATGTTTTCTAATGTTCCACTGCTGCCTCAACTGCACTCTCCAAAACTCCCAGCTATAGATCATGCCACTGATTTTATTGATTTCATGCCTTCTTCTTAGTGCCGATCAACAAACTCACAATGCGTTGGTTACATCCAGCTTCTAGATCGGCTGTTTCCGGTGCGCATGCAACAAAGTCTTGATAATTATATCCTATACCCTCCTGCAAAAGAGACAAGAGGCATACACCTTAGTTGTAAACATAATGTGAACAGGTCCTAGATAAAAAAAAAGATTAATAATATTAAACCTGTCTGTTTGCCATGTCTAATCCCTCTAATATAAGAGCTCTGTGCAGTGTTTGTCACTATTGATCTCCCCCAGCTCTGGAGTAGGCCCTGTGAGTCACTGCCAGATGGGCTGCAAGCTCCACTGCCCACAGAGAGGCAAAGAATGTGTCGATAAGAAAGGATAATACGTAGACAATTTGGGCAGAAGTTTGAGAAACAAAGGAAGGAGTGAGAGAAAGAGACAGACAGAGAGAGAGACAGACAGAGAGAGAGACAGACAGACAGACAGACAGACAGACAGACAGACAGACAGACAGACAGACAGACAGACAGACAGACAGAGAGAGAGACAGAAAGACAGCGCTCTCTCTCTCCGTCTGTTTCACTGTCTAGACAGAGAAACAGACAGAGAGAGAGAGAGAGACACGATAAGGGAAATGAGTGGCTGGATGCAGTTTGTGGTGGTTAAGCTTTATCAGAGCCCCCCATCTGAGGCTCCATGTGACCAGTGTGTGCTCAGCGGGTTCTGTTGTCTGTCTCCAGGAGCCACGGTGCTCTCAGCCACAGAGCCAGACTCTGCACCTTGGCAGCAATGACACTGACAGCTCTCAGACCGCATCATTACAACTCAACACTACACACTACACCCCTCCGCTTTTCACAGACAAAATGCTTTTGTTTCCTGCCTTCGTTCCAGGTGAAGAGTGTAAAAAGTCACCTTGATGCTATATTTATCTGGTACAGGCCAAAAAAAGAGAAGAAAAACTGAAAAAAATAAAAAAATATGAAGGTTGGCAAAAGGCTTTTAAACACCTCAGATTCAAGCCAGCAGAAGAGCCCTTATGCCTAAATGTTTTTTCTATTTTGAAAAACATTTAAAAATAGTTCAATTAGCCGATCTACAAGCTCACAATGTGTCGATGTAGAATAGATTGACACTATTTTAAAATATTTAAGTATAAATATTAGTATAAATTTATAGTTTATATTATAATGTTTAGGCACAAGGAGCAGTGCAAGATAGGGCCAGACTCTTGGCTATGGCTCAAGGAAAAAGTATAAGCTCATTTGCATGCCTGAGTTGTTAGAAGCGTTAATTTTGACAACAAATTTTGATTTAGTTTTAGCCATAGTCTTTTGGATACATTTTCCTTTAGTTTTAGTCATATCTCCCATATTTTAGTCATCTGAAATGTTTTAGATTTAGTCTAGTTTTAGTCGACTAAATATAAGATTTAAAGCTACATCTACAGTTGATTTTGTCAACAAAAAAAATACATTTTGTCTGGTGTTGATGGCATCGTAACTCGTAATGGCAGATTTTACACTTGGTTGCATGCTGAAAATAGCCAATCTACAGGCTTTGCAGATCTCCCATTTTCAGAGCGCAACACCCGAGCACAACCGCCCCTAACTTTTTTGCCTACTTTTTATTTGTTGGCATACTTAGTCTTAGTTTTAGTCTTCATAGCTTAGTTATTGTTTAGTTTTCGTCAGTGAAAAACAACAAACATTTTTACAAAATCAACACTGGTTGTTAGACACCTGTATGTTTTGACATTTACAACATGGCATAGAAATGCACTCTGTCGAGCTGCCAACTTGCGCCTTGCACACAAGTTGGCCATGTATGGTATGGCCTACTTGTGCGCAAGCAGAGCGTGCCATGAGATGCGCTCACCACTGGCATGGTCTCCACTTTGTCTCTACTTTGAGTGCTACTAACTAATGTCTACTACAACTGCTGTTCTAAATCCTTTAGACCCCTTATTGACCTCATACCAACCTTGAAACGTATACCTTAGTTACGTCACCAAGAATGGTGGTCCCCTATTGGCTGTTGATGGTGACGTAATCCAATGATGCTGGTCCCTGATTGGTCTACGGTCTTAACCCATTTAGACCTGACATCGAAATTTAAAGAATGTCTTCTAAATCATGACAGTTTTGACTCGGTGCCTATTTTTCAATAGCTAAAGTAGAATAGAATGCTTAAAACACCAAGAGGGGTTCCAACTTCCCACCCAAAATTTGTTAAACAAGGGTGGACACATACAGTACATACCCCGACATACATACCCAGCCGATCGCAGTACTTGCTTGTGCAAGTAATAAGAAATGAACCTCCTGTGGAGGAAAGCTCCTCAGACCTGTCTACTGCAATGAACAATCCATTTCATTCCCCATAGCGGCCAGAGGCAGATATTGGTTCGTTGACACAAAGAGTGTAATGGGTAAAAAAAAACATGTCCGAAAACCACACACCAGGCCATTAGTGTTTAAAGCTGTAAGCTTCAGTTTTCATTTCAAGGAGACGGTGGACCATAAAAAGAGAAATATGTAAATGTAAGCTTTGCTCAGTGATTAGCGCCCAATCAAATTGATGTTTGTTTTAGTGCATGAAATGTACACAGAAGTGTGCAATGAAACCAAGCGTGCTAGAGCAGTGAAGCTCAACCAGCTATACTTGAACTCAAACAAAACAGCAGGGGAGCCAAAAGCTCTGTGGAAATCTTTTGATGTCTGTATTATGTCAGTGATGTTAAAAGAAATACATTTGGCAGAAATTGGCACTGGCAGTCACACCAGCAACATACAGCAGCCTCAAAGAAGCAAGGTTATTCCATGCCCAATCTGATGGACCCAGAGATAGATACATTCTACCCCCTCCAATGTCCCAGCATACTGTAGGCTCATCTCCAATTCAAAACACACATAAATAACATCACTGTGATTAGCAATGGCATCAAAGTGAAAACAGGCCACATTGTGGAACATGGAGGGTTTCTGCGATCGGAGTAAACAGTTTCAATTGCCTTGGCATCCCGGTCATGATTGGGTGCAAATGAGGAGAGGCAGTCATTAATTCTGGGTGGTGGGAGGGTGGAGATGGGGAGCTGAGGTGTGGGCAGAGGCATGGCACAGATGACTGGCTGATAAATTCACACTCATTCCAGCAGCTGTCTGGGAGAGTAAAGTGCCTGTATCTTCTACACATGGCTGCCCTCCTGTCCCTGCATCACAACATACTGAAAGAAACATTAAGAGACGGCCTTCAGAGATCTGTCTGAGGAGATGTACAATCTTGTATCTGACATGAGCCACCCCATCAGCTCTATTCAACATGCAAAACAGCCCCATCTCCAGCAAATTTTATCAAGTGTTGACAAAACTGGTCTATAGCCTAGGTCCATCATCCATATAGGTTAGAACACAGGTATGTTTTAAACCAAGTTCCTTCTCCCTTTCAACATGTTCCCCTGTTGTTTTCATAACAAAAGACGGGAGACAGAAAAGGTCAGCAAAAAGAGCACTCTGACCCCTCTCCCCTGAGTCACTGCTGTCTGCAGTAGCGTTGTCCTTTCAGGGAACAATAGCAGCATGACAAATATAGTGTTTTTTAACAAGGAAATGTCCCCTTTTCTCTCTCCTTGCATGCTCCCTATTCACTGCTATATCAATCTCTTCCAGTTTGGTCCTCGTGATACAATTCTGCACCAAAGATGTTCATGAGTAACAAAACAGGACAGGATCCAATAATGGCAGTGGTGGCCGAACGGTTTGCGGAGCGGTCTTGATACCGGAAGGTCGCCAGTTCGAATCCCCAGACCGGCATGTTAAAATTACCACAGCTGAAGTGCCCTTGAGCAAGGCATTGAACCCCTACCATGAAATGTTCTATGAGCAGGGTGTGGCTGTAAACAAGCATCTCGAGCTTAGTCCACTTCCCTGGGTAAACAAAGAACTTTGCTTTGGCATGGCTTCTCTGTGGATTACATCATGTTGATGATCATGTCACACTGACACTGACACACTGAGATTATGAATTTACAAAATGTGGGAAAAATATTCACACACAAATATATGTAAACGCTATTCTGTGATTTACTTCCTTGGCTTATATGGCAGTTTGCACAAGACATTTGGTGGACATAATTACTAGTGCTTCATTTTCTTTCCTATGCTTGTGGACCACGGTTTCACATGTTTGATTCCCTGGCTTTCGTGTTCAAAACACAAACTCTGTTGCAAGTTCCAGATTCCATCTTGTCTAATGACGCTCACTCGACTCATCACATCAAACAAGATATCTCTAATAACGGCAGGGTTTCCCTGTGGATCTGTGATGTCATGTCGACGATGTAATATTGATGTCAGTGTGGAACTCCATAATGTGGATTGAACTCATTTCACAAAAGGTATATCATAATCTCATAATCTCAGAACTGAGATTAGGAGTTCAACTGGCAGCGTACACAAGAAAAGAAGCGCTGGTTTGTGAGATTGGATGTGAACAGACAAACACAGACTGACGTACAGGCATGCACGCACAGTTGCACACACACACACACACACACACACACACGTGCGTGAGTGCGTGAGTGCGTGCGCTTGCATGCATGCATGCGTGCGTACGCGTGTGTCCATTCGACTTTGCCACGTGGCCAGAGGTGGTGGCATGTAGCCTATATCCTCGGATGTCATGGTGTGATATTAGGTGGTAGTTGGTGTGAAATGTTTGAGGACGGCTCTCGTCTTTTCAGATATAATAAGGTCTGCCATATATATATATATATATAAATATAGTCCATAACTAATAATTCACATCACATTCACATTATCCCTTGATGCCTGAAGAGAGTAGACTGATACAGAATAAGAAGCGACAGTACTTTGAACACTTCACCGTATTCTCAGACACCGTATGGTAACCTCATGTAAATATCAATCATGGATGAAGGACAGACAGAGATAAACATTCAGTCAATGGAAACAGACAGAAACTGTATAATGTGAACAGCAAACAGACTGTAGTCCTACCTGTCATGGTTTCAGCAGCTCCTGTTGTGTTGCAGGCAAGGTGGAGAGAAAAAGAAAAGACAGGTTGTAAGCAGACAGAATAAGCACATACCCACAATTCAATGCTATATTTTACATTATAAGTGCATGGGATCCATCTAGTAATGGTTAAATACTTTATACTTAAATGCAACAGATGATCATTAAACTTATATAACACCGGCTATGCATTCTTCTACTCCCCCCCCCCCCCCCCCCCCCCCCCAGATCTACAGCCTATCAAACAATGTTTTTGTTCCGCAAGTTTGCGCTGTCGATGCAACAGCTTGAGGAACATCCAGGCTTTGTTTTAGCTCCTTGTCTCTGTTTGAGATTCCAACCAGCCCTGTGCTAGCCCATTTTGGGCGGGAACCCCTTTTGGTGTTAGCATTACGTTATGCTTTAGCTATTGAAAAATAGCAGATCTACAAGCTCATAGCGCGCCACCGAGTGGCACGCTACGAGCTTGTAGGTCTGCTATTTTTGAAAAATCAAAGAACGACTGACATAGACATTTTTAGAATCTGATCTCAGGTCAGAATGGGCTAGGGGAGCCCCTGGAGACACTCCCCTGGGACACGAATGCACGCTGGAGAGGAGAGCACCCGTTTGGAACAGTGCCCGCTCAGACCGGCATCTCACGGGGCATGGGAGACTGGCATGTTCCCTTGCAGCAGTGCTTGGGGCCTTTCCACTGGGGAATGGCCTCTATCATTCAGTGCCTACCATATTCATGAACCCCCCTCACTGCACACCCTTCTGCATTGTGATTCTCACAAACCATTTTTTATCATGTTAGCAACTGACACAGACTTCCACTTTGTTACTTTTTGTCTGCCCTGTGAAAGACGTATAGATGTGAGGGGCCTACGGTATGTGGTAGTGAAGTGCTGTCTCAGTTGTCATTGTTAGCGTAATAAGAGTGTAGTGCATGGCATATGTCCTTGTTATGCTCCTTTGTGCATCCTCATGTGTCAGCAATCCCCCACAGGACAGGAGTGATAACTGACAACAAATCACACACGATGGAGAATACATTCAGGCAGTATACAGTACGTACCAACAAAGGCCATGCACTATAAGAGGCGCACGATTCAATATAGTTGAATCAATACAGAGAGATGGAACACACGCACACACTCGCGCACGCACGCACACACGCACGCACGCACACGCACACGCACTCGCACACGCACGCACGTACAATGAAAAAACAATGTTCAAACCTAGAACCTTCAGCCTGGTGGAGTTAGTGAGGATTTTGATTTGCTTAAAGCAGCTCCTGCATGTTACTAAACAATAGAATTCTCTTCATGCTGTTCCTTGTATTAAATTAACTACATTTTGCAGAGAATTGCAGCAATAACACTGCTGGCGGCCTCTGGCTCGATGTGTAACAAGCTCGTCAACAGAGACAAGTATCTTAGCAGAGAGACGGCGGTGACACCATCCCTAACCCCCCAGTATGATCCACTTTCTCCTGGTGGCCTCGGAGAGTCAGTGCTATAAATAGCATTGAGGTGGCGTGTCTGCGCTGCTCCCCTGCCACCCCGCCGGTACCTGCAGCACATTAGGTAGGAGTTATGAGGTGCCAGCTCGCCTGTGATTAGATGTCATGCCTGTCGCTCTGCTTAGACAGCATTGATAGACAGATTTCAGGGGAAATGCGTGTGATGCCATTCGTGCGAGTGCGGCCACTGCACCAATCTGTCAATCACAGCAGGATAAGAGCAGACAAACCCCGTCCTCCAAATAATGTCTGCCCTTGTCTCCTCCACTCCTATCCCTTTACTATAGCCTACTCGTCCCATTCACAGGCTCTGTAGAGTGAGCCGGATGATGCCCAGACATGTAGAAGTGGAACGTTTCTGCTTTCTATAGACAAGTTATGTTGCATTTCATGTCAGAAATGCAGTTATTGTGAACACTTAGAAAGCGATGATTCTTGACTCTTGTGGTGCTCAATAGACTGTAAAGGGAATGAAGTGTTTTACCAAGCTATTCAACAGTACGGCATTCGTTTAACTCATTGTTGAATCTACGCTAAGCTATTTTTCAGTCAATGAGCCAGAATAATATTTCAGAAGACTGATGTCTGTGTAACAACGATGTCATAAAGCATCTCTCTCTCTCGCTCTCTCTCTCTCTCTCTGCATCATTTCTTCTCTGTGTGTGTGTGCGCACGTGTCCGTGTGTCGGGTTGTGTGTATATCTATTCATGTATAGGTGGAAGGTTATAGTAGGCTGTCTGCCATGCATATTCATTATATAGTGTGTGTGTGTGTGTGTGTGTGTGTGTGTGTGTGTGTGTGTGTGTGTGTGTGTGTGTGCGCACGTGTGTGTACGCATGTGTGTGTATACGTACGTCCACTAATTTACTACCTGTTCAGAAAGTGATATCCGGAGAATGCTAATTCTTGTTTCCCAAAGCGCACTGAAAACGGTATGACCTCCATTATAATACTGAAAAAATAATGTAGGATTGCGCCATCCAACTATTGTTTTCCTTCATTTTGATTCCGTTCAACAACCTCTCTGCCTTTGTTATTCTCAGCCACCTCCACAGTTACACAGCTCAATCCTGCAGGTATCTGCACAGCAATATCCTGCAGATAATTCATTTAACTCTCGCAGCTAGCTTAAATGAACTATCGGAGTTAAATTAACACATTTTGCTGCGTACCTGCCTGTGAGATATCAATGAAAGCACCTACCTAAAACACCACAGGGATTATTAACACTAATTCCTCCCCTGAGCAGAATTAGACATGTTAATCAATACTCTTACAAGAGCTGCTGAGATGTTCCCCTCTCCTGTAAGTAAACTATATGTAATAATAAAAATGAATTGCATTTTTATAGCGCTTTTCCAAGTGCTCAAATTGCTTTACAATGGTTAATTCATTCATACATTGGGAGGTGAAGCGGCGAACAGTCGATGCCAGCGTCCTCACTTCCCACATTCACACACCAATGGTGGCAAGCTCACACCGACCAACTCATTGGAGGCAATGTAGGGTTCAGTCAGTGTCTTGCCCAAGGACACTTCGACATGTGGACAGACAAACATCCTTTAAGTACTTCGCATTGCAGTCTTGGTACTTTTACTTAAGTAAAACATTTGAGTACTTTTTCCACCACTGCAGCTGGGGCTCAAGCAAAAACAATCACTGTGCCTTACTACCAAAACTATACAAAACTAAACTACCTGCATGGTTAAAAAATGTTTGGGATCTCCTGCATGGTGGAGACAACATCGTGCAGGAGACGTTGCTCAATGAATGGTTCATTCATTCATACATTGGGAGGTGAAGCGGCGAACAGTCGATGCCAGCGTCCTCACTTCCCACATTCACACACCAATGGTGTGTGAACACCAATGGTGTGTGAATGTAATTAATGTAATTAAATGTTCTTTTGGTTTCCTAATTCAGTGGTTCCCAAAGTGGGGTCCGGGGACCCCCAGGGGTACTTGAGGGAGTTCCAGGGGGGACCCAGCTAAATGATAATTTGGAACCAAATGGACCCTTATGGGTCTGTAACTCAGAGAGTGTACAAATGGAACCAAATGGACCCTAATGGGTCAATTTGGTTCCATTTGTACGCTATCAGAGTTAAATTAGCATTGATTTTACAATATAAATTGGGGGTCCCAGAAATAGAAATGCTATTAAATGGGGGTCCGTAGACTAATGCATGTCAACTTGAAATGAGACGGGTTGAAAATTACTGCTAGAGCCATAAAAGTCTTCTCTTATTGGGGTCCTTGGCATATAATTTTCAATGGGCGTCCCCGGGCTAATGAGTGTCAATTTGGGGGTCCTTGACATGAAAAAGTTTGGGAAACCAGTGTCCTAATTAACACACTGCCTACCTGAGTGATATAATCATTCACTGTAACCAAACTGTGGCTGGAGGGATGTGGTGCTTTCCAGATAAAGTATACAGGGAAAACAATTTGGTTTGAGAGCAGAGTAGGCCCCCACTTGAACCCTAATTCCGAACATGCTGCAGAAATAGCAGATCTACTGTACATGCTCAAATCGTATCGCGTTGTGGCATGTCAGCTTATACAGTATAGTAGATCTGCTATTTTTAGCAAAGAGATTTGGGGCTCCATTTTCGCCACTGCTAAACCCCTTATCCCTAAACTTCTTTGCCTTTTTTTTTTTTTTTTTTTTTACTATTTTGCAATTTTCTTTTGAATAGTTCAACTAGCCAATCTACATTGACACGTTGTGAGCTTGTAGACTGGCCATTTTAACTATTCAGAAATGTTTTGCAAAATAGTAAATAAAGGCAAAGAAGTTTAGGGATAAGGGGTTTAGCGGTGACGAAAATGGAGCCCCTGGTGCTATATAGAACTATATAGAACTGTATTGATGAGTATTTTTCCTTCCTTAAATTTGATGGATCAATTAAAACAAAGCAAATACCATTAAGACTTAACAAAAAAGTCACAAGGACAGGGGCTCAAACCCCCTTGAGCCATATCGGTGCATGTGCCTGGATCGAGGGACATATGGTAGGCAGCATGTTTTCTGCCATAGTATATTATACCTTTACGTATAGCAGATGATGAACAACAGGTGCGAGTTATATAGGAACAAATCTCAGTGTCATTTAGTGTCATCTCCCATTTAGTGTAAAATATTTACATTGTAAGAAGAACCTCTAATCTCTCAGGACAAAAATAATTAATGAAGTCGTCATGGTACAGAAGAATACATGCAGTGACATACTGTCAGATGTGGCTGCGACAGTAGAATACATGCAGTGACATACTGTCAGATGTGGCTGCGACAGTAGAATACATGCAGTGACATACTGTCAGATGTGGCTGCGACAGTAGAATACATGCAGTGACATACTGTCAAATGTGGCTGCGACAGTAGAATACATGCAGTGACATACTGTCAGATGTGGCTGCGACAGTAGAATACATGCAGTGACATACTGTCAGATGTGGCTGCGACAGTAGAACACATGCAGTGACATACTGTCAGATGTGGCTGCGACAGTAGAATACATGCAGTGACATACTGTCAGATGTGGCTGCGACAGTAGAATACATGCAGTGACATACTGTCAGATGTGGCTGCGACAGTAGAATACATGTTGCAGTGACATACTGTCAGATGTGGCTGCGACAGTAGAATACATGCAGTGACATACTGTCAGATGTGGCTGCGACAGTAGAATACATGCAGTGACATACTGTCAGATGTGGCTGCGACAGTAGAATACATGCAGTGACATACTGTCAAATGTGGCTGCGACAGTGCGTTTATTTTTTTTCAACCAAACAAAGTTCGATTCATGCATTATTTTGGTTGAAGTAAAAACTGAAAAGATGTGTTCAATTATTTTTTACATGGCTGTCATGTTGGATAGTGGATACAGCAAAAATCCAAGCAGCGCAGCAGGTGCTCTGACACCCCGCTGAATTCAGCGATTGACCAATCAGAAGCAAGCATTCAACAAAGCCGTGTCATTCTGAGAGCCTCGTTCAGAAGCATTACTATTCAAGCACTCAAAGTCATACAGATTTCCAGGAATGGCAATAACTTAAATGGCCCAATATATCTCATACCAGTGTCAGTTTTGTTGCTAGCTAGAAAGACATTCCTTTTTTGCTGTGGGCAAGATCATCCACTGTGTTCAGTTAGCAGGATGGCAGTGTGCAACAAACCCGCACAGGGCTGCATAAAACAGATCTCGGGGAAAGCTTAACCTCTGACTGTGCATCATCATGTCACATATATTCAGACTGCCTCTTTCGATGACTCTTTTGTTTTTCCTTCTGAGAGACATCATCCATGGCCCAGCCAGGTGCATATGTGGTACCGTACCGCACGGTAGGAGACAGACCGTCTGAATCATCTACTCACACCTCGGCCCACATCGTAATATGCAGAGCTTTGCAAATCAAAGCCGCCCCCTCCAAAAAAAAGCCTTTTGGGGAAAGTGTTCTGTGTGCTAAATTCTACACTGGTTTTGGAGTCATTGTTATACGATGTGCAAAGGAACTCGCATACACAAGCTATGTTCACGGAAGCAGTGGTGTGGATGTGTGCATGTAGGTGTACTGTATATGTGTGCAACTGTGCATGCACATCCATGTGACTATGAGCACGTATACGTGCCTGTCTTACTGTCAGTATCTGTGTGTTCATCATTCAAATAAAATAGAATTCTGTCCGTTTAGCTATAAAATTATGTCAGGGAATAGGGATATACAGTATATGTCTTTCATTTGCATTGCATCTCCCCCCCCCCCCCCAAGCTTTTATTTTCGTTCGAGTAATAGTACAACTCTAATAGTATTACTTATAATAATGTAATTAAAGATAACTTCATTCAGATTTATTTATTTTTATTTCATTTTCCAGATTTTTTTTTCTTCTTTTTTTTAGATTTTCATTGGTGGGCCAGTCATAATGGTCCCGCGGGCCTGATGTGGCCCGCGGGCCTGAGGTTGAGTATCACTGCTGTACATGAATCTCAGCAGTCATGTGACAATATTCATCAAAAGCATTTTGGTATTCCATACTGTCTGTAATTGGCTTCATGAACGAAACATCCAACAACTCTCACACTTTTACTTCTGCCCACAGGGGTCAAACATGCCCACAGGGGTCAAACAAAGTTGAACGTGTGTCGTAGAAACGCTATTTCTCCCCACACCCTCGGGTCCTGATGGCTGCAAGCCATGACTTACACAGTCCTTGGTAAGCAACAAAGTCACGTGGAATTATACATTCTGCAGAGTGCCACTTTCTAGTTGTGTATATGTATGTATTTATGTATATGTACACTGCATGTTAATGTGCAATGCATACTGTAAATTATTGCATCTGCATGTGTGTGCATACACTTGTAGGCGCGTGTGCACAAATGCATATATTATTATGCATACCACATGACATGTTGTGTACGATTGCATGTGTGTATGTGCCTGTGAGCATTCATGCAGATAATTAATTAATGCGCCTGCGTGCGTGCGTGCGTGCACGCCTGCGCATGTGTTTTACCGTGGACTGTTTCTGTGAGTGCACATGTGTGTGCTTTTTAGACATAATTAGGACATTGGGAGAAGCTTGTGACACACTTGTCAGTGTCCCAGCCTTCCCAGTGGAAAGGAGCTGGTCAGTAGGGTGGATGCAGGTCAAGGGCCAGCTGCTGCAGCACTGCTCACTGTCTGGAAGCACTCCGACAATATTAAATCACTGAGGCCTAAGCCAAGATGTTCCCTCGTTTACAGGGAACACCGAAGCCTCCACACAGGGATGTTGTGAGTTGTGACTAATTCATGCTGCTGAAACGCTATGCTCTCACAACATAAAATATGAAGTGGCCATAATAAATTATGATGCCACACAGGCATTGTTTTTAAATGACTGAATGTGTTTGTTGCACTTTGACTTACGGCAAAAATAAATAAATAGTACCATCAGCCCCGGCAGCAAGAATTACAACATTGTGCTGTTAATAAATCTTTGTGGTCTTATACAGTAAGTCCTGTACTCATGCTTCCAACAGAGAGGCTCTATTACAACATGAGACATTTTAAATACAGCACCCATGGGAATGCACGGCCCATGACCTTGGTGACGACGTGCTATTAATTCCATTGATGGATTATTATGATTATCACAACAATAACACGTGGGTGTTTTTTCCCCTGCTCCGCTCTCCGCAGCACCTGGGCCCCTTTTCTCTCTTGCTGCCTCTGCTCATAATACTCACAATCACATCCATCAGCCCAAAATGTAACCGCATCCAGGGACAATAAACATCTCCATTTGTTTGGAGTTGCAATGTCTTCCACGCGCCTCAATCAGACACCTGTCACACACACACACACACACACACACACACACACACACACACACACACACACACACACACACACACACCTGCTACCTCAGTGCTATAAGAGAAAGGGCTGAGTGGGGCGCCCCTTTGTTTCCTCACAGAGTTTATAATCAGCATGCTGTTTCCAATCTTCTACCACCATTTTTCAATTTCCCATTTCCCTTTTCTCAGTCAAATCACTGCTATCAATCAGGTATGTATGTATGTGTGAGCTGGGACACGCACATAGAGGGACAGACAGAGAGAGAGAGAGAGAGTGTGTGTGTGTGTGTGTGTGTGTGTGTGGGGGGGGGGGGGGGGTGAGAGGGAGAGAGCAGAGAGGTTTCTTGATGGAACCATCTCTAGCCCCAGGCCCCATTAGCCAGAGATTGTAGGAAGTGTGTGTGTGTGTGTGTGTGTGTGTGTGTGTGTGTGTGTGTGTGTGTGTGTGTGTGTGTGTGTGTGTGTGTGTGTGTGTGTGTGTGTGTGTGTGTGTGTGTGTGTGTGTGTGTGTGTGTGTGTGTGTGTGTGTGAAAGAATGCACACCCTCCCAGTGTGTCTGTCAATACAAGGCCATTTCCCAACTCCCACAACATCGAAATGAGGTGCAATAGCTGCTGCTGACATTGCCTTCTATATTTGAGTTCTCCTAAATGGATATTCAACACAGTTAATTTCATTCTGCATTGTGCTGGCACTGTACCGCCATCAAGACGAGCATCACCGAGTGAGTCACAACACAATTACTGTACAACCGCCAGTCCGCCACACAATGTCTCATCCATATCTGCATACCATCCAGTGAGGATGCCTTCGGGAAGAGCACAACGGATTGATGTTCTCAGTCAATAGAAAGCGTGCCACAACAGATGCACGGGCACTTGTTATCTGGAGTCATATTGATCACACGTGACAAAAGGCGCCCGTGCTGCGCTGACTGGCTTTGAGGAGAGGAAACTGACTCTCTGCTTTTGATAGTCTCGTCGTTTCATCTGACACGGCGAACGCTACCGCAGACGGAATACAAAGTGCTCTGTTTCTATACGTGAGAGGTGAATTACCTGCAAACGGAAATGGCGGGAAAAAGACACGCACGCAAACAAACACACAGTAGGCTAGTCCGGGTTTATGCCGACGTGGCAATATGCTCCGTAGTGTTTTACAGAGTGCATTGATTAAAAGGGAGATCTATTTGAAGTGGCGTGCAAAATGGCAGCCATAGTAAATTCACAATGGCAGGGTAATATACGGCTTCACTGCTTTCATTTATTCACAGCTTGACATTTCCTCCCTTGCACACAGAGTGTGCTCTAACTGTGTGCCAATGGCCACATCATTTAGACTGGACCCACATGAATATTTAACATTAGCGCCTGGCTCGTGGCTCCCAGAAAATGAATTATTTTTAGTGAGCTTTGCAGAGACAACCTGGAAAACTCTCACAATGGTGATGAATCACTGGGGAGTTTATGTTGTATTAAACCTGCAAAACAAATGGCTATCAATCATTTGAAGTTGCCATTCTTGGCAGCTAGACATCCCCTTTCAGATAGTGTGTGTGTGTGTGTGTGTGTGTGTGTGTGTGTGTGTGCGTGTGCGTGTGCGTGTGCGTGTGTATGTTTTTATTTTTTGAAGGATCGGCTGCCAGAGCCTTGGATATGTATAGCTATGTATGTAAGCTGCTTCTTCTTCTGCTACATTATTGTACACTGTAGAATAGAACAGTGTATACAGACAGAATGAGCAGCAAAGTATGAAACAGTGACTGCAGCTTTAAGTACCGGTATTCAATAAAGTTTTTTGGTTAAACTAGAACTAAAACTAAACTAAACTAAAATCTATAAGTCTATATAAGGTCATATGCATTTGATACCATTGCAGAGGGAAACACGTTTGCTTCATCAAAATGAAAAGGTTTGACATTATAGCGACGAGAGATTAAAGCAGGAGTAATTAAATCAGCCCTTTCTGCACCCCCCTCCCCCACTTGTCATAAGTAGGTTTCATTTGATTGGAAGTAATTATCTTAACACTGCTAATTTACCCTTGATAGCAACCACATATAGCCTTTAGATAGGCTGCCAATCATCCCGTTTAAATGTAATGTTTCTATGGACTCACAGACACGCACCTGCACGCACTCACTCACTCACACACACACACACACACACACACACACACACACACACACACACACACACAACCTAGAGCTTGTGAGACAAATAGAGTTTAAAAATTCTCCAATAACTTGACGGTTTCATTAAGAAAGATTACTGTGGCCCTGAAGTTCTAATCTTCCAGATAAAGTAAAATCGTTTTTACAACCATTCCACTTCATTTCCAACAACATACAACCTGAGATGAGATTTGGCTTCTCTAATTGCCTCAATTGATTAACACGAAACTATTCTGGCAGGCGGAGCAGGGCAAAGTAGAGTCGAGCGACTGTGGACACAAGATTCAGGGTGAGATATCTCTGAGTGGCCCAGCACAGAGTCAGAGGGATAGTCCTGCTTGCTAGCAAGACGAGACTCAGTGTGGTCGCTAATGCCTGAATTATTCTTTGTCGTACAATGATGCCAGAAATAGCCAATACACAAGCTCACAATGTAAGTAAGTAAGTACATTTTATTTATATAGCACTTCTCACAGAGAGAACTCACAAAGTGCTTTACATGCAGAAATAAAAACAAAGAAAAGCAAACAGAATAGTACTCAACAAAAAACAAGAACATACAATTGATCTAAGAAAAAGAACACCGCAAAATAAACAATACACATGGAAAACCATCATGTTACATTAGGAAATGCTTGTGCAAATAGCAAAGTTTTGAGTTGATTCTTAAAAATGTCCACCGAGGCTGCGGATCTCAACGCCTGTGGGAGGGCATTCCACAGTGTGGGCGCTACAACCTGAAAGGCTCTGTCACCGTTTGTTTTTCGTTTGGTGCTTGGAACTATTAAGAGACCCTGATCCGCAGACCTTAGGGCACTCTCTGGCACGTAACGTTGGACTAGGTCAGTTAGATATAATGGAGCCTGACCATTTAGAGCTCTATATGTGAGCACCAGGACCTTGAAATTAACCCTGAATTTAACCGGAAGTCAGTGTAAAGAGGCTAAGATTGGGGTGATGTGGCACCTTCTACTGGTCCTGGTTAGCAGTCTGGCTGCAGCATTTTGAATAAACTGGAGGCGATCCGTGGTTGATTTGTTTAAACAGGTGAAGAGTGAATTGCAGTAGTCCAAACGTGAGGAAACAAAAGCGTGGATGATCACTTCTAGTTCAGGGAAGTAGACCAGTGAGCAGAGTTTTGCAATATTCCTGAGGTGGAAAAAATGTGCGGGTGACTTGTGAGATGCGAGTGTCAAGATGCATGTTTGATTCAAATTTATGTACACTTGGGTGTGAGTGACAAGAGCTTGGGTTGAGTAATTTTGCGTTCAGATCTCCGACGACAAAGCAAACCGTGCACCATGTCATTTTCAATGTACTGTAAAGGTGCGTTACTGCGTTCAGACTCTAATTTAAATATTCGCCTCGGTTCGTCCCGTTTGTGCTGCACCAGGTCGTGGCGCTCGCGCAACTTCTAGCCTTTATTGCATTGACTTTGTATGTAATCTCGCCGGTCAAACCATCCAAGTCTGAACACACCTTAAGTCGCTGACATGAAGCTGGCAAGATATATAGCTGGCACGTGTGCAGAACAGACATCATACATTTTGTGGGACCCTCAACATTTTCTTTTTAAAAGCTCCAAGGCTATACTGGAGGCATAAACCAATCACAATTTCAGAGGAAGCGGTTTTACCATTTCCACTTCCCTTGCCTTCTCTCCCGAAAGTTGCTGGTGCCGACTATGGTAAATGTTGCTGTCTGGTCGAGCACCATTGAAGGGCCACTCTGCGACAATGTAGCTGGCCACACTTGACTGTTTAGTAGTTTTGTTGCCTGTAGTCTGAAGGCACAGTAGGTGGTAAGAGTTCAGTGATTCATTTATTTATTGGTTGGGTTAGTGTCAGACGTGAGGGAGGTGGAGACGACAGCAAATGTGAGTTTGTGAGCATGTCATTATCTCAACCCGTAGGTGTCTCAAGATTGCTGGAGTGTGTGTGTGTGTGTGTGTGTGTGTGTGTGTGTGTGTGTGTGTGTGTGTGTGTGTGTGTGTGTGTGCGTGTGCAAAAACTTTGCGCACAAATCCATGACTGAATCCATATTCAGTGAACGAATGTGGCTTTGCGTCTGTATAAAGGTGTTGTGAGGGGAAAAAACATCAAAAAACTGCTGCTGATTATGTATTTATGTGTATTGTGCGTGCGTGTGTGCATGAATGCGTGTGTGTGTGCATGCATGAGTGTGCTGAGTGAGTACTGCCTACACACCGAGCCTGTTAAAAAGCAGAGGCACAGGGGGACAGATGCATCTCTCTCTGTGCCCAACATGAAACACAGGAAACAGGCTCTTTGATCATTACCTGCCTGCCAGTCTACCCTCCACTGGGACAGCCCATTACTGCTGCTGATGTGCTGTTCTGACAGCCCAGAAAGACACATGCAAACTCATAACTGAAATGAGGGAAAACAGCACAACTACCAGCGCAAATCGTGTCATCATTCAAACATGTCCCCATTGAGATATAACCACCAGTAATATCAGTAATTCACAAATGAGGAGACCACGGGTCTGCTGGTAATGCTGTGTGAATATGAAATGTGCTGTGCTGACTCTGACTCAAATCCCAACTGTTTCAAAGTGAAACTGTTAGGCTGCAGCAATAGCAGTGAATAAATGTGGTTCTGCGTGCTGCATCAGTTTCAATTTCAGCAATAGTACATTTCAATTTCAATTCACATCACTACAATATCCCGTCTGGATTGGATAGCACAATGACTCGGTGACTAACACATTTGCCTCACAGCATGAAGTTCCTGGGCTTGAAGAGGTAAACCACCCGTGTTCAGGTGGGGTTTCCTACAGGTGTAGGAAAGTACAGTATAAAGAGAACATCACCTTTGAAAGTAATAGCTGAAAACCTCATAAGATGGCGGCACATTTACTATTGCATTGTAAAATGAAATGTGTTGCTATATCAGATGCTGTCAGTTAGATATAACTGACAGCTACTGATATAGCCCCAGTATGTTCCCTCAGCACTACTAGCTCCGAGATGAGGTCACACCCTGGGCCCCTCCCACGGCGGATCAGAAACGGCGCATGTTTCCACAAGGAACGCTTCTTACCCTTTTCTGCACAATGAATCCAAAAGGGTTACGAAAGTTTGGAGCGGCCAAGAAAATCCAAGTTTAAATCGTTAAACGAGCATTTAAATCGGTTGTTTAGTCAGCCGCTGCCATGTTTATCAAGGAAGTCGTGCGTGTGCACGTGCATGTCGAGTGAACTTAAGACAGTTGGAAATGTAATTACACATTCGACCAGGGGAGGCGCCGGGGAGGCGCTAAAGCTTTTCAACTTCCTTGAAACACTGTCTGTGACTAGGTGTACTAGTGTAGCTTTGCATCTGTTGCATCTGCCCGTGTGAATGCAGCATAACGTTGTGGCAGGATATGAACGTCCGTTCCCTCCAAGCACCATCCCCCCCCCCCCCCCACCCCACCCCCCCCCCCCCCATCAGCCCCCCCCCCGCTGTGCGCACCAAACGACATGGCCAGGTGCTCCTTTGAGTACTAGCCCAAAATAATAATGTGCACCCCTGGATATAACCGTTTATTTAAGGTCAAATGAAATTTGGCAGAAATGTCATGTTCTGTAGATAATAAGATGTCATGTGTGCTTCTGGTACCATGTGACATGGCAGGCATTGAGCCAGCCAGAGTCTTGAGAGCGTACTTAATCACTGGAACATATTAATTCAGACAGCCACACTCACTGATAAACATTAACCACATTAACACTGCTGTTCCTATGTTGGGCATGTTATATTATTGTATGCGGAAATTCTCAAAAATAGCCTATAGGCCTATATTTAACAACTAAAATATTATGTACTCCATTGTACGACAAATAGTAAAATGCGACATGTTGTCACCTTGTAGATGTTTGTTATTTTTTGCCCATAATTACATGCCTAAATCAAGATGCGAGGCTGAAAGACATACTCTGTCGTATGTCTGTGTCTGTGGAGAGAGAGAGAGAGAGAGAGAGGGGGGGGGGGGGGGGGGGAGACGGGGAGGGGGAGAGAGAGAGGGGGGGAGACGGGGAGGGAGAGAGAGAGAGAGGGGGAGGGAGAGAGAGAGACAGGGAGGGAGAGAGAGAGAGAGAGGGAGGGAGAATTTGCTAATCTGTGGTACAATTTTGCTGACACATAGACAGATTAGTCACGCCTCTCATTTGGAATCAATCCTGCATCTACACGCTCAGCGCTATAGCTTGATTGGAGGGGGATAGTATGTTACCTCAGGGATGTATTGGCCTGTCAACAGGGCAGTGGGAGTCACACAGAAGAACGTGGCACACACGCACGCATGCATGCACACGCACACGCACACGCACACACTATCAGAGAGAACCAAAGAGGAGACAGACCAAAGAGGAGACAGAGAGGCACACAGTGAGAGAGAGAAATAGAGAGAGAGGCCAGGGAGAGGGAAGAGGATTAGCAAGGGAAATTTGGGGAAATCTTCAGAGAAAGTGTCTGAAGCTTTAACGCTCCCATGGGCTGATGACACTGACACAGACACAAGTAGTGGAAAACTCCCCGGCAGGCAGCTACTGTATGAATCACTGGTCTCCTGACCAGAATATATCTCACAGTCAGTGCAATGACAATACTGCAAATCACAGGAGGACGGCCTGTTTTAACACTCCTTTGGAGGGTTCGCAGCGCTCCAGGAGAAGATCAGGGATATAGAAGGCTGTTTGCTTTAGTGTTTAGTCAGTACTGGGAGCTAGCACCGTGATGTCTGTATAAATACTCAGTGTTGTCGTCAGCTCTGTGCTGCTGCTTGGTTCCATCCCAAACCCCGAGCATCAGCATTATGTCCTAAGCTGCAGGGCTAACAGACACGCTTGAAGCACAGTTGTGTGTCTCTCTGCCTAGTCTTGGTTTTCAGAGTGCTATATAAGCCAACTTTGTTCCTGGATATTATATTGCCATCATAACCTGTCCTCATACATATGTACTGCAGGCTACATGTACAGTATGTGCTTACGGTTGGAAGGAGGCGTGGTTCACTGGCTAGCTGAGACGATGCACCATGCAATAATCTATCTAGTACAAATTACATCTGAGGCTAATAATAATTATTATTATTTATTTATTTATTTATTTATTGACAATGATCATAGGGCAGAGATTATTTATTTAAGTCAGTTTTTCCAAATGTCTCCTTGCTGTTGTATATTATATGAATGCATAATGTGTACTGTAGACTAATAGCTTTCATTCCCTAATACGATTACCAGAGTCAATTACAACAAAGAAAAAATACCGCCTGGCAATAACACAGGCTTGTATAATGAGGTAAAATAAAGGCTAAACGAATCCCAAATCAGAGGTGCCATGGGAGTGGGGGATGTGGAAGGAATGTGAACAATAAGCTCAATCATCCAGCATAGGAATTGGCCACTGACACATTACACACATAGCTTATT
The DNA here is from genome assembly GCF_963924005.1 of Protomyctophum bolini. Classification (NCBI taxonomy): domain Eukaryota; kingdom Metazoa; phylum Chordata; class Actinopteri; order Myctophiformes; family Myctophidae; genus Protomyctophum; species Protomyctophum bolini. The sequence continues at coordinate 33,668,489 of NC_137870.1, read as the reverse complement.
GTAAAGCTCATTATTGCTGCAAAGCACACAATCAGTCAATCAACTTCAGCAGCAGGGCACCAAGGTATATACAGTACAGTAGCTGTGTCAGGATCAAGCTGTACACACACTGTTATACTCTGATCACTCACAGGCTGGACTCGGATTCAACAATCTAGTCATAACATGTGACAATTTTTCTCTGGCGTTTCAATCTTTGATGGATGCTGTCAGCTGTGATGCTTTAATTTCCCAAAAATAAAAGATCACCTCCATGTGAAGTGAGGGGCGCTCGTATCATCGTGATGTAAAATAGACACTATCCCTATTTGCTCAGACACTATGGCGTAAAATCCTCCATTCATTGTCAATGGATATATGTACTGTTTGTTTAAAACAAAAAGTTGGATGTGGATGGGAATCAACACAAACACCCATGGTTAGACATGAAAGGACGGAGATATTTCCAAACTGACAGTTCAAAGTGTGTCATGGAGACGATATTAAGAAGCCTTAGTCACTACACCTGTAATCCACTGTTAATACTCAGTCACCACGACTGCATAATTTCATGCATCTGCGGACCTTATTGAATGCGGAGATGTACAAAGGCAAGGTTGATCCATTTCTGGCGCCGCTGCACTCCCAATGTGATCCTAGCAACAAAGACTTGCAGCTGCTTTATCTCCAGGTAGATATGTTTTTGTTGAAGCTAGTTCGTCTGTCTTGCTCCAGCACACCAAGAGGAAGAATTCTGTCTACAAGGCTCGGCTCATGAATATATCAGTGTCATTACCCATCAGCAGCTGTTTCATCATGACAACTATTCTGGGAACTGGCACGTCGTACCTCAATGTTTTCCCTGTCCAACTCATTGTCTCATTATTTCAACTCAGCGCTTTGTTTTTATTGCCTGCTCCAAAACACAGAGCTTGTTCTCCATTTGGTAGGTAGGTGGTGTATCCTTAAATGTGAGCCCCTGTATTGACAGTATAGCAATCATAGCATGAAAGACTAACTTGCTGCTGAAGATATTTTACTCTTAACTTTTAATCTATCTATCTATCTATCTATCTATCTATCTATCTATCTATCTATCTATCTATCTATCTATCTATCTATCTATCTATCTATCTATCTATCTATCTATAGTATCTATCTATAGTATCTATCTATTTATTTATCAATTTTCCATGTAAGACAGTTTGTATAATCAATTTAAACAATACTTAAAAATAGCTTTTTCGTGTTTAAACAATATTGGCTTGTCTTCTTCTTGTCTTTTTCGGCACACTCAATAGAAGCAGTGCACTTTCACACATGCAAAGAAACGCACAGATGTGTGAGCAGCGTGACAGGCTGCGAAGGAGAGAGACATCATAATATGTCTCTCAGCCACACAAAAATGTAGAATAGTTTGTCCATAGACCATATTATGGTACAAACTATTCTAATTTTTTTTAAATCAACCCCAAATATTCAAATTCCATTAATTTACAGTAGGTGTTAGATGAAATCTATTTCAGGCCCCAATCCTGTGATTATGTCATCACAGGTGTTAATGTAATTATATCCCAACCTGTGATTTCTGCAATATGGAAATGGCAAAACACTGTATGAAGTGTGGGAACATCTAACATCATAACTAAATTGTGTTATCTAAGGCATCAAACAACATGTTGGACTGAAACTGAGTACAATGTCTAATAGAGGAATCCTATAATCATGAGCCATATCCCTGGTGCCACCATACTGTAGTAGAAATGAGAAAAACATATTTGGCAGAACAGAGCGGGAATTCTTTTCTCAAAGTGCTGCATATTATTTTGTCACATGGGGCAAACAAAGCCCAGTCCATAGAACAAATGTCTTTAAACTGTTCAGTTTTTCTTCACAACTGTGCCGTCCTCACTTCACCAAAAGCCAACAAATTGTTTGGACTAAAGGCGAGGCATGTGGCATACTAAAGGAAAAATGACAACTTTGATTATGGCACTGCGGCAGCACCACAGAACGTCTTTCAGAGAAATCACACCACTAAAATGAACCCTTTATGTGCAGATCAGGGGGGCAGTCAGACAGATATTTTGTGAAGCCACTGAGGAAATCGGGATTTCCTGAAAGTGGCTGTTGTGGCGCTGTCATTGGACCCAGAAAAACCCATAGCCCCATGTATTTGGGCCCAACTTCACCTAGACTGTATTACCTTAATAAACATGTTCATGAATACTTTCTGCTTCCAGTCACTAGTTTAAAGTCTCATTTCTAATGTCATAATATTCTTTTTGGAAAATTTGGTCCCATTTATTAAGAAAATGACCATAAAGTCGCGTATGTTCTGAGGGGCGTGGCTACCATTACAGTCTATGATCGGGATTCCCCTCCCACTCGAGTCAAAATAAAAACCAACGGAGAAGAAGGGGGGTAGTCCCGCCTCGTTGTCTGGGCCAGCCAATGGCCAGCTGGGCCAAAACGGATCTAGAAAGATGGCGACTTACAATACAAGGACTGACAGGCTTCATTTTACGTTCATGTTAGACCCGGAGAACGCTTTGTCCATATTTTTTACAGTCTATGGTGCAGATCCACTTCCTCCACAAGTACAAGAAGTTAATATTCTAATCTATATTGTGTTCAGGGTGTAAAGAGGGCCTTAAAATTGCCTTCCAGCTTTCATTTGGAAGAAATTTGCATTTCAGCTGATTCAAAATCTATTTACAATACACTCCCCATATAAAAAATAGTTGATGGATGGAAGATGACAAATGAGAGTGGTGTTGTGCAACCACAGTAGGTGTGAGTGAGCGTCCAGGGGTGTGTGTGGGGGGGTGATGTGTGGCGATGTGAGTCTGCTTCACCTTAGTTGGGTCTGATGATGATGTATGTCTTTGCTGGCAAAGATAAATAAATAAGGCTGAGCGCTGCTAAATCTCACTTCTCTGATTATTGCCGTCACTTTAGATTTATCATTATGGCAATCAATTTCGTAGACTTAAACACAATCCCTCAGGGAAATGCTAAGGTCAACAACCAACCATAAATAATCCCTAATGCGTGATTTATACTTTTTTGTGCGCCAGGTGTTGCGCAGGAAAATTGCTGATCTGCAAGCTGTCAACGTGTTGCAGCGTGACGCGCTGTGAGCTCGCAGATCTGATATTGTTGGTGAATCTTCTGTGAGTCTTCCACTAAATGGAATTCAGAATGGATCAATAGGATATTGTGATTCAAACGCTAAAACCCACTATTTTGCTTATCAGCAAACCTCTCGCCCAGCACTTTCTGGTAATCAATTATTACAATCAACTTCACATAGTCCCCAATTTGGGGAAATCAGATTTATTCTATAGGCTAAGACTTCTGAGAGGCAATTTTTCATCTGAGTGGCCCTTTAGCATTTCTTATTAAAATACATTATTGTTCTTGTGGATTTATTTATTCCAAGTGATAGCTCATTAGTCAGATTAATGTAATGTACTCTCCTCTTGGTAGAAGTGGCGTGCTTACAAAGAGGACTGTGCTCCTGTTTAAATAAAAGACACGAGGGAAAGTTCAAGTGCTCTGGCACTCACATCATTTCTGTTTTTAATAACGCATGATTAAACTTTCAGAAGATGGAATCTATTGTAATCTTAGCACATTCAGAACATGTACGCACTAGCGATCATTACTATGTAGCCTAAACTATATGGGATGCTGCAATGTAATGGAAGGCCAGTTGAATATTCTATGTATACTGTGAGCCAAAATCGATGTAAGGCTGTCCATCCTAGTTTACACAAACACATCACTTTCTCAATACCGTGACCGTGTTGATATTTGCGTCGTGTTGTACTTTAGCCTTAAAGGGACAGAACGGTGGTCTGGCATATGTTTAGCCCATTGATAGGCCTGTCACACAATTATTACATAATAGTATAATCGCAATTATTTGAGATAATTGCAATTATCGTCATAATCATTTCCATGTTGATAAACAATAACATTAATATATTTCCAAACATTTAAAAAAGTGGAAATAGCAGACCACCATTCACCACCATTCATCACCAAGACAACAACATGACAATAAGACATTCTACCATTCATCACGACGACACTCTTAGATGTGCTTGCACAAAGGAAACTTACATCTTATCCTGTGTTTGATAAACAGATTTTTTGCGTTTTAGTCCCTATTAAAGTCAGGATTGATTGAAGTCCAATCGACAATACCTCAAATGAAAGTCAATCATCCATAGACTATTAATGGTGATGTATAACTAAAGTTTTAATATATCTAAACAGAAAGTTAGCATAATCAAAATCTGTTTAATTGTAGCTGGGTCCCAATTCGTTAAAATCGTGCACTTGGTGACAACTTTTGATTTTTGGCATGGTGGTAGGTATGGTTATAAGGTTTTCAAAAACCATCGCAAACAAGTGGTCTGTTTCCAATGAATCTAATATGAAATGGGTCAGTATATGGTTACAAATCAAAATAATTGATAAAGAGATTTTCCAATGGATTCTATTAGTATTGGGTATGTCAAATAACATACTAAAAAAATGGGAAAATTACTTCTGGAAAGGCATCATTTTCAAGATGGCGTCCACAGTGGCTGCAGTGAGCTTAAAATGCCTATAAACTTTACTGAAGCTTATAAAGGTGAAACCACCAAAACACTGATATCAAAACTATATTCGAATATACAGTCTGCTAAAAATCACTCCACATCTTATGTCAAACTTAAATGGGAAAAGGAGCCAAATCTAACCATTTAGAGGAGGACTGGCTGAATATGATATCCACAACCACTAGTTCTGGCCTATGGAGAGAATTTTCATGGAAAAACATGATTAGGTTCTTCATTACACCGAAAATAAAAAGCCTACAGAGTGGGACACCGGAAGCAGGGAATTGTTGTAGAAAATTGAATATTGCAATGGCTGACCACTTCCACGTATTCTGGGACTGCCCAATAATACAACAATTCTGGCTATAAATAGTATCAGACATTAACACAATAATGGGTTTCGAGATTGAATTTGAATTTACAAATGTCTATCTGTGTAACACCAGAGGACCTTAATACCCCAGATAAATACCTTCTTAAAATACTGCTAGTGGCAGCAAGAAAAGCAATAACCAAGAAGTGGCTGGATAGAAGCCCGCCTAAGAAAGGAGAGTGGACAGCCATTGTACGAAACATAATACGAAATGGAGGAACTTACTTTCGCCGTTAGGATGTGTACAGAAATGTTTCACAGATACTGGTTGAAATGGATATTATACATGGGAGTAGACATTTTGTAAAGGATCTCTGTATGAATGAATAAGAGGTGAACACTGTCATTATTTTATCTGTTTTGTCCTTTGTTTATCCTTCGTTTCGTATTTCATTGTTTTTCATTATCTTGTACATTGATGCCTTTCCAGAAGTTATTTTCCCACAATTTTTGAGTGGTGCAACCACTCTCTTACGGAGCTATGTGTGTGGGTGGCTGCCTGGCTGGCTTCCTGGCTGGCTGGGTGGGTGCCTGGCTGGGTATGAGCATGAAAACAGCATGGTTGTTTTTCACCACCTGTGCGCAACCTAACACACACACACAGTACAGTGACAGTACAGTACTGTAGAGGGTACAGTAGAGTGACCGGCACACAGTAACTCTGTCATTTCTCAACCGTTTCGGACGCGGGCGGCACCCCGGAACCAGCCCGGCCCCCAGGGCGCGTTCCTCAGGTCTACCATTCTGAAATTTAATTTAATAATATTTGGACTGCTGGACAGCTGACAGTAGTCTCTCTTCACTCTTAAAAAAATGTAATTCAATTTAATTTCTTTGATGCTGAAGTAGGCCTTAATTTCAAAGCTTTTATTTAAATGAGATGAAGAAAGTCACCACTCGCACCAAACATTTCTCTGCGAATGGTTTTAATACTGCCACATGTCGACAGGTGTGTGTAGGCTAAAGAGAGGAAACAGGTTTGTGTATTCATGCAGAAGGCCTTACGTTCTATGTTGTTGTGTTTGACAGTGTTTCCCAAAAAAGGACATAGTGTTTGATTGGCTGCCATGCAGCCAATTAGGCACACAGGCTTCATGCGCGGCCTAAGAGGGCAACTGAGCATGTGCAAAACCTGCAAGAGGTGTCCTTTGGGAAACCGGGCCAATGCCACATCCACAATACACAGTAGGCATACAGGGCAGCAAAATACCGTTCTCCATAACTCATGGCGCTTCACATTTTAAAACAATAGACACGTAAAAAACTGAGGCAAAGCTGCTTAAAAACAAGTAGAGAGAGCAGACAACATTGGTAAAAGAAAGTGCTGATGCAATAAAAGTGCAATATAGATAGGCTACTGTAGTGCTATTCATCTCTCAAGATGTTGGCAGCAATTCTTTGTTTTCCTATTTCAGAAACTCACAACATTCAACAGACTTAAACCACCGCGTTCCTTGACAACATCTGATATTAGCCTACACATCACAGTGGAAAATAAGTGGCAGGTTTGACTTCAGGAATCAGGACACACCTTTATTTTGGGCAAACACCACCTACAGTCAGCAAATCTGTTGAGGTGTGTTGCTGTGCTGTCTCCTACTGGCCTATTCACAGTTTACCATTGTGGACAGTCTCAAATTCAGCACTTTACTCAACTCTGAATCCCAGGCAGCATTTGGAGAAAAAAAAGAATTAACCAAAATAAATGACATATTTTGCACTTTGTCAGAATAAAATATGGTGATTACAGATAAATACTGTTTACAAAATGTAATACTGAAAAATGATATGAATGCAATGTTTGAGCAAGCTTCTATAGGGCAATTTTTCAATCTGCACAGCACAACAGTTTGATGGAAACTCTTCTTTTGTCTTCTGATTACATATTATTAGAACCCAATGAGAAAACATTTGTCTTTTCAAGATCTAGTATCAACAGCCTGGGCTGTGGCTCAGCGGTCCAAGGCACCTTGGCCGGTAGCCCGAGTCTGGCAGTGTGCCGCAGGTTTGACGATCCCGACGGCCTTTACTGCATGTCACTCCCCCATCTCCTGTCAGCCTACTGTCTGTCCCTCTTTGCAATCTTTCATAAAAATAAAATACTCAATTATATTTGAATTACTAACAAAGTGTTTCTTTGAATTTGCATTATTAGTGAGGATGATGCACCCAATGGATTCCCTCCATATCAAACTATTATCCTCTCCTTTCAGTTACTAGGGAAGAATCCTTCCACCTCGTGTCAAAAAGGTTGCCGACCCCTGGTATACGTATCTTCCACCAAAATGTTATCCACACTTTCCCTGTACTGTACTACAACTGCTTTTTTCCCATCTACTACACCAAATCACTTTGTCAAATATAGCACATACAGTACATACTGTACAAACTCACAGTCACAATGTATAGTGTTGTGACATGTTGCAAGCTTATAGATTATTTTTGGTTAATGTTCCCCCCAGAATAGCTATGCTGGGGTTCTATTGCAAAAATCCAAGCTATCAAACATTCAAAGCTATTTTTGCTATTTGCCATACAATGAGTAGGCCTACTGTAGGGCTTATGTTTTTATATACAGTACTTGTGTGGAATTTGTTCTTTGTGTTCTATACTATCTGTCTGCCAATTCTCTCTGCCAGTCTTTTGTAAAACCTCACAAGGTGGAGCTGACCGATACACTGTCATTGGAGTCGAGTGGTGCCTAATGTATAGGTTATGTACGATAAAGTGTAAATTATGCTTGAGGCTGATGGCTTAGTTTCCCTAGCCAGCTTTATAAAGCACAACAATAGTGTTGAAGGCTACAATTCACACATACTGTACAACTGTAGGGTCCATTGACTGCTGTGATCAAATAATAGACCGGAATGAATATGCCACACTAGCATGCTATTTTTGAGGGGCGCTACCGCGCTAGCCCCTCCTACTGTATATACAGCTTTTTTGTCCTGAACTCTTGTCACATAAGAAATATAATTGAACAGTCAATATACTGTATGAATGGAAACATACAGTACTGTATGCACAGACTTCAACAGAGAATATGAGAATGAATATAATACCAGATGGCCAACCTTTGTTGATTTTGCACATCGTGCAAACAACATAGTGGGGGGTGAGAATATATTGAATGACTGTTAGCTTTCTCAGCCTTTCTGTCTCTGTGTTGCCTGCAATGTACTGCAGTCAAATATTCAGTGTTAATTCAGCCCAAAGGATTTTACAGTGTGTTTGTTTGGTGCTCCCTGATGAGGTCCTTACAGTAGGCCTATGTGGACATTTTCAACGCCTCTTCAGCACGGCCTTTCCCTGAATCTGCCAGACAGAGGAGGACTATGTGGTCACGGGGCCACTTGCATGCCTTTCACTTGTGTGTTGTTTGTTACAATTGTTGACCTCTGTGGTTTCTATTGTAGGTTTTCAGTTTTTATATTGCAGTGGGATGACGTTCACACCCAGTTTTACCGCCTTTTGTTAAGTGTGGGAGGTGCGTAGCAACCAACCACACACGCACCCACACTCGCACACGTGCACAACAACATTAACATCATTAGATGCAATGGAAAAGTTCAAGCTGCACGCGTAAAAAATGCCCCATCAAACTTTCAGATTCTCCCAGTGTGGAGGAAGAATGATTAGGATTTTTATTGTATTCTCTCACTCTTGAAATATATAATCCATTGGTTTCTGTTGTGTGTGAACAATAATAGCAATTCAAATCAGTTGTCTTCAAAACCACCAGTCGCTGTCAGAAGAACGGGAGGTGTGCCTATTTGTGCACGGCTGCACGCGCACCTGCAACCCATAAAGTATCATTTATGCTTCGTCCCGCATTGGTGTCGCGCACGCAGACCTCTACGCTCACAACATTGGCTTGTGTATCAGCTGTTCTCTGCGTGCAATACTGTTGCGCAATGAAGTATAAATGTCTCCGAGTCCTAGCCCATCTCACTAGCCAACACACAAGAGAGGTTGAATGGACTGAAACCAGCGCTCCCCAAAACAACAGGTTTGGAGATCTGTTGGGAATTGATTACATGAAACAGTCACCCGTGCGACCAGTCTCAATGTTTGTAAACAAATAATTGGTCTATAAGTCAAAGTGAAGACCAGCAAAATGCCACTTTTTGTATTTTCCGATCTTTCCATCAAGGCTTCATCTATAATAATCTTTAAGCTACAAGCTAGATATTTAGTCCAATACCTGACCTAACTGAAACATTATTAAATATAAACTAAAGGCTAATTGACAGGATCACAATGACATTCCAGAGGTCAAGTGAACATCGCTTGTGAACTCGAGGCTGATGTTTAAACCCTTTATCTTGGATGGATGAGAGAGGGTAAAGCTCACATGGCAAACGAGGCTTAAGGCACTGTTGTCACAGAAACTGTTTAGTACAGTACTTCCTTTCAGTGTAGTATTTGCTCATTCAATGTACTACCCCTTTCAATGTACAACAGCCTACTTGGGAACCATGCAAGCTGGGAAACCGGGACTACACACCCCACCCTAATAATATGCAATATCCGTTGTCTTAGCACCCGTTTTAACTGTCCATCTGTCTGTCTGTGTAAGGCCTGACTCACACCTTCGCATCTAGCATACAACATTGTTGCATGCTAGATGCAACAATGTCTACATGTCTACATGTCGAAGTGTGAATGGGTGAATGTAATGCACAATCTATGTAAAGCGCCTTGGATAAAGGCGCTATATAAATGCACCATTTACCATTTATTTATTTTAACACCTACAGAGTACAGACTGGCCATATATACTACAGGCGCCTTCAGGGTGTGCGTGTCGTTTCGGTCATTGTAGTGTGGACAGATAGATTAATTGATTCGATGTGTATACGGTAAACTTTTTGACACCGAAGGCTGGCGCAATCAATTGGCTCATAGCAGAGCCTGGAAATTGCCAAATTGGACAGGTGTGATCAATTGGCAAATGTGGGCCCTGTCCAGAGCCTGGGCAGAGCCTTTTGTGCCGGTTCTGGACAACCGCCAATCCAACAGACTCGACACCGGGCACTGCACTCCCTGTGGTGGTGTGGAATGTGTGTGGCGAAGTCGGTGGGGCAAACTGTTCTCGAGTTACGTGGATTACAGACGTACACACAGACGTACTGTATACTTTTGTACAGAGACGTGGTGCATTTATTGTAAGACTAGACTGTAGAGGCTGGAGAGCACCGAGTCGGTAATGATGGAAGTTGGAGATCCATGCCCCACCCAGCTATGCAATACTCGTTGTACCCGTGTCAGAGTTTGGTGTTCCTGAATCTTATTTTGAAGTGATGCTTTTGTGTTTCCTGTCCTCCTTAGTAGTAGTTTCCTGTCTTGTCTCATCTTCCCTGATTTTTGGTTCTTTGTTTCACCTGTGCCAGCCAATCCTTGTGTTGATTTGATTTGAGTTCACCTGTGTCCTGTTAATCTTGTGACTATTTAAACCCTGTGTTTGGGTGTGTTCTCTGGTGGATTACTGTATTGTCACCTGAGTTCCAAGTCTGTTTTATGTTTGCTAGTGTTGCGCTACTGCAGGTCTTTGTTTGAATAAAGACTTCTAAGATCCCGACTTCCTTGAATTTGGGTCCTGCTTGAAAACCGTACCCCTGACACTACTATCTCTGAATGATAGCCAAAGGCCCAAAGCCATGCAAATGGTGTTTTAACTTTGACTTCAGTTCCATAAGCTGTGGTTGCATGATTCACTCAATTGAATTAATCCATACATCATTATTTTTGCTATGATTCCCTGCTTTCATATGACATGAAAAAATAAAATCCACAATGACAGTCCTTCTATAGTTCTAATACAAATAGTCACATATGTTTGCCTTTGAATAATTGAAAGGCAACAGACTAGACTAGAGTGACATACATTTATCACATGGCAGAAGTGTTGTATGAAATATAAAGATCGGATCGGGAGAAAACGGTATCGGCATGTCTCAAAATCAAATGATCGGAATCGGATCAGGAGCAAAAAAAAAGTGATCGGGACATCCCTAACATAAAGTCATGTTCTTTTAAACCTCTGCATCCATAACACACAAACTGAGTGGGCATCACGGCATGGTAGATTTACAGATGCTCTTGTCTAATTCCTTGCCAGCACAGATCTGAGCACTTTTGTCATCTTTATGCAAGGAAGTGCAAATTGCAAGAATAAGTCGCCATGCGGGACAAAGTCACATGCACACAGCCCACTAGACACCGTCCTTGTCTCCAAGCAACGTACAGTATCTGACTCTGCAGCCGGCTGGAGATGTGTTTGAGCTGATCCAGCTTATGAGGACAAAAAGGTTAACTGAATTTTTACTTAAATATCACAGTCCATAGAACATATACCCACAGCCATGCTTCATGACACAAAGACAGACGACATTATAAAGTAGCATGAGGACCGGCCATGTTACCCTCTGGTGTTACTAATTGCCACCATAGAGATTTTTCATTAAGGTTTTATCATTGTTGGAATGAGGAAAACACATTTTGTAATTGGATATGCAAGCGAGCAAGTGAATAATAGATCTTAAGGAGTAAAAAGGCTGTTTTGCATATGCGAGGAAAGCTGCTGTTTTGCATATTGTAAGTCATTTCAGTATGCTGGCCATTTCTTAAACTGATGAATGTGTTTTTGCATTATGATGCAGTGTGCTAGAGGTAACCCCACTTTGTGATTAAAAGAGCCGTTTTAACTAGAAACACACTGATGTTTTAATCAGATTTAATAAGATTACCTTATTATTCTCAACGGTTCATGGCCCTGTCTTGTCTGTCCCTTTACAGTGTTCCCCCATCCACACACACACACACACGCACGCACGCACGCACACGCACACACGCACACGCACACGCACACGCACACGCACACGCACACGCACACGCACACGCACACGCACACACACACACACACACACACACACACACACATATACAATACCTACAGGACACTGTGAATGTTTTCCTCACTGGGCTTTCATAATAAAAAAACGCAATCATTTAAAGCTCATTAAACTCTAGCTGACATTCCATGGCTGATTCTTTCAATTACAAATATGCAATCCATTAGGGGTAGTATTACATGCAAATAATAGCAAATAAATAAATATATATTTTCATTATTTTCAGAACATTTCATATTATTGCCATTTATAGAGCCCCCAGCCAGTGGAACTCATTACCAATACCTACACATACAAGCAAATTAAAAGCAGATTATTTTCAAAATGCACTCCATCTGCCACTATGTTTTGTTTGGGCTTTCAACTAATTTGTTGGTGTCTGCACACACATTGTAAGCTATCTGACTGTACTATGCTTTTACATTTGTAATATTGTATAGTTTTATGGTGAAGATTTGACCACTTCAGCAAGCTAATGGGGATCCAAATACAGAATTATAACGTTGCTGTCGTTTGGAAATCGAAAATGGAGGAAAACTATCTGTGTTTCAAGAGATCAATGTAATCATTGGTTAATTATTTATAAATACCACAGACAGACATATTACAATTTAAACCTGGTGTGATGTCCCTATTTTGGGCATTTCATTATTGTCTTATAGACAGTCTTCTTTTGCGTGACACCGTCATACAACAAAGTAGAAAATAGGGTATTCATTTATGAAAAAAAGAGAAGGAAAACAAAATGAAATATGGAGATAGAGTTATGATTGATTATCAATATATGTATTTATGTAGGCCTAGGGATTACTAATGAAGTTACTGTTTCTTTTATGTCTTACTTGTATCAGAGTGATAGCATATCACTCAGCTTCTCAGCATGTGCAGCAGGTGCCTTTGTGGGCCTTGCAGCCAGCCCTCCGGTTATGCTGCTATCAGATGGATGATAAAATGCTAACAAAGAAGACATTAGAAGGCAAACAGGAGACAGCTGGCGCAATCTTAGCGATGCAGCAGTGGAGATGTCACACAGTCATTCTGCCAGTCCCTGCCAAAAGCCACAATATGGTCAACTGAAATTGCACTGTGTGGCTGATTTTCTGCCCTATGTTGCCCTAAAAAACAACCTCTTCATGTATACATAGGAGTTTTTTAATTTATACATTTTATCCCACAATTTTGTAACCCATTTTTCACCTATAGTGTCAATTATCTAATGTAATTCCGGGCGCCACACTCCCTCCGCTAATCTGGGGAGAGCAACGGGCTGACCTCATGCCTCCTTCTATGCGTGATCAACCAAGCTGCTCCTTTTCACCTGACAGGATAGTTTCTCTGGTTGGACGTAACGCGTGGAAGGAACACGTTATTCCAACCAGTTCCTTTCCCCTCCATCAGGCGCCCTGGCTGGCCAGGGGGAGGCAGTAGAGACCAGCATTACTGCATGTTTTTTGTGAGGGTACCTACTGATGGGGGAAAGTAGACCCTTTAAGCAATTACCATTCCTTTAAGAGTGTGCAGCCGAGCTGTGCCCAATGCAAGGTCACATAGTGACAGAGCGATTCCTATATAGTGTTGGGAAAGGGATTGACACGTCAGAATTCTCCAGGACCGACAAACCTCGGGCCTGTGCTTCAAGGGGCGCCCTGATCTGCGGACTGATATGATCGAATCTGATTTGTGATGTAACAGGTCGTATCTGCTTTCATATGTGTCTTTGCTGTTCATATGTATATCACATGACCATTCAATTTGGGATAATTATGGGCAATCAATAAATGCCAGATCTTGTGAATCCATGATTTTAAGTGTACAGCCTGTTTATTGGACTATTAGATAACCCTCTCACGGGATGGCGCATCACTACCTTAGGGGACACGGGGAGAACATGCAAACTCTGTATACATGTATACAGCATTGTCTGTTGCACCAACAGTGGAGTTGCAGTGTTCTTGTGCAATACACTAATCAGTGTCTGTCTTCAACTTTGATCTTAGGCTCAAACACCCCAATATACCGCTTTAACAACCAGTTTAATGCAGTAAGACAGCCACCTCGGAGTGAGGAGATTAATTACCACTCAGACACACACGCAAATTGGTGTAATCTTATTTTGGCCAGATATGAGGCATAAATTGTTCGCAGCGGTCATATTAGCCAAGAACAGTTGAGATATTCTCCACTAAATGAAGTGCATACATATCTTAGCCTGGTCCTGGAGTAATAGTGCAGACCTTTGGCTACAGTCTAGAAAGAGTAATTTTCAAGATGGAAAGGTCATCTTGGGGTCAGATGGAAGCTTAGGGACATGGGACGTTTTCTATATAAGTGAGGCAGTGATATTCGCCATAATGTGCTGGAAAATGACCATGTTGTTATTTTAGCGAACAGTAAATTTTTGTTTGTGGGGATGATGTAGGTCATATTTAAAAATACAATGGTAGCAAGCGCCAAAATCCTATTCTGCTACTTACCCCTATGTGTCAGGATACTCCATGACAAATTTCAGACTACCATGTCGATTTATGTAATGTTAGTGAATTAATATTTGTCTTTACACAATTTCGCCATAAGCCATTTGCTATGAGAGATGCTATTTTTATTTATGGAGCACCAATAAACCATTTGAAAATAGAATATTTAAATTTCAAATATTGTCTCAGCAGAAATTTGTAAATGTATACACAACCCTTGGTTTTATGCAGGCCTGCTTTTTTATTGAAGTGATGAACAATGAAAGATTAAAACAAATATGAGTGAATAAATAATACTTAATTAAATCTTAAATAAATCTTAATTGTTATTACTTATTTTTCAAAAATAGCCAAAGGGGGAAAAACTTAATGAAAACCATGACATTTCACCTCTGTCTTGTTTTCACTTGCTGCTTCCTGAATATCAAGGATAAATTGTCCCTCGGTTATAGAGACACTTGTACTGGAGAAGTATAGAGTATTCTTCAACACGCAGCAGCAGAGAGAGGGGGTTGGTAGGGTGGGGGGGGGGGGGGGGGGGGGGGGCATGCGTCGAGTCGAGTCCATTCATTTAAAACCCTCCGGTAGCCACGCCCCCTCCCTCTCCACACACACTCTGCAAACTTGTTTGTTATGGTAAACAGAGTGAAAAATATAAACAACTTATAATGTAACTTTGCACTCCATGAAGTGGAGTAGTCTGGCGTGTTAGGAAGTGAAAACTCTGTGTGACAGCTTGAAAGAGAAGTTATCTTCATAACAACAAACTGGGTTTGTTTTCATTCTGCAGGTGAGTTAGCTACCTATGCTAAGTGAGCATTAACGTGTGTGTGTGTGTGCGCGCGTGTGTGTGTGTGTGTGAGGGAGGAGGGGGGGGGGGGTGAAATTAAATGAACAAACAAAGGTGCTTGAAGTGCTGTAAAGTGTTGTGTTACCTGAATTGCACACAAACCTGAGTTAGATACCTATGCTAAGCATACTGTGTGTGTGTGTGTGTGTGTGTGTGCGCGAGAGAGGGAGGGAGGGACTGGGTGTTTAAATAAAAAACAAAGGTGCATTAATTGTCTTCTAAATCCTGACAGTTTTCTGAAAAAGCTATGTTTCTGTGTCAGTCTTTGTTCCATTTTTCAAAAATAGCTATTTTTTAATAGCTAAAGCATAACATAATGCTATATCACCAAAAGGGGTTCCCGCACAAAATGGTACTGTAGGATAATTCGATGCTAGAAGGCTTTCTTACTTTTCTTTGTAGTTACGTCCCCACCAAAGAGGTCCAGGTGTTATTTTCTGCAAAAGCGCATTATTGGCTATTTTCCCTACCATAAACCCCCAATGAATTGAATTGAATTGAATTGAATAGGGCATTGGGGTGTTGTGCTAATTTGCTTATTTCCATTGCTCAAATCATAATGTAAATAGTATCCCAAGCGGCACACTTTACTACTTATTTAGATGGAAATAAGCGAATTAGCACAAAAATCCAACCCCCATTGTGGGCTTATATATGGGGAAATAGCCAATACTTATACTCAAAGCTTATATGGTCTCTCAACCTCCACAGGTACACGGTCCAGGGTGACGACCCCAGATCCCCAAGATCAGCTTCTTCTTAGCCCTGACATGCTGTTAATGCTGGACCCTATAGAGCCCTGACATGCTGTGAATGCTGGACCCTATAGAGCCCTGAAATGCTGTGAATGCTGGACCCTATAGAGCCTATGCCCTAAATCCCTGACCACGACATGCTGTGAATGCTGGACCCTATGCCCTAAACCCCTGAATGCTGGACCCTAGAGCCTATGCCCTAAACCCCTGACCACGACATGCTGTGAATGCCGGAACCTATGGAGCCTATGCCCTAAATCCCTGACCACGACATGCTGTGAATGCTGGACCATATGGAGCCTATGCCCTAAATCCCTGACCACGACATGCTGTGAATGCTGGACCCTATAGAGCCTATGCCCTAAACCCCTGAATGCTGGACCCTATAGAGCCTATGCCCTAAACCCCTGAATGCTGGACCCTATAGAGCCTATGCCCTAAACCCCTGAATGCTGGACCCTAGAGCCTATGCCCTAAACCCCTGACCACGACATGCTGTGAATGATGGACCCTATGGAGCCTATGCCCTAAACCCCTGACCACGACATGCTGTGAATGCTGGACCCTATGGAGCCTATGCCCTAAACCCCTGACCAAGGCACTACAGCAGAATGCTTGCTATGTGCTGTGTAGTGCGAAACATCCAGACCAAGGCTGAGTGAGAAGATCAGGCAGCCAGGATAATGAGGCTGGTTGGGGGCCATTGATACTGGGAGGAGAAGTACTGCATGGCCAGCTAGCCAGCCAGATGTATGGAGGATGGAGATGAGATGACTGGAGTCTGGAGGAGCTGCTGGAGGTCTCATCATGAACTGGAGAGAGAGAGCCACAGTTTTCCCCTGGCATCACTACAACTATCTTATGAAGTCAAGTGGAAGAGTCGACAGCTCAAGGTATGAACTTTGTCTTTTGCTTCTTGGCTACTGCTTGTGTTTTTAATGCGTGTGATTCAAGCTGGTGTGCTATTGCTGTCATTTTGGGACCCGTTGACCGGGTGGCAAATGGCAATGGAACTGGTTCTGGTTCTGGCTCTGGGGTTGAATGCTATAGTCATCATGTGAATCTAGAGTTGGTCTGTTGTGTTGTATCTGCTGTACAGTATGTGAGTTCAGTTGTTGTACCAGGGAACAGTATGTGTGTGTGTATGTGGCTCTTGATCACTTCAATAATCCCATGATTGAATTTGCTATTTCCATTTGGTTGGAGATGGAGCTTTTGGGCTTTGACATAACAGCCATCAATTCCAATGGTTAATTTTCAATAGAAGACTGATTGACATTAGTTGATGTACGTTGTTGTGTGGTCACTGAGGTTCGTTGTGAGTCGTTGTGACAGGGTGGCTGTATTGGTTCATGACTGGCATGGTGGCAAAGAATGTCCCTTTCTTTCTTTCTTTCTTTCTAGTCCATGGACTTTAATGTTTGTTTAGGGCACTAAATGGCAACGTAAGACATCATGTAAATAGTTGTATTTGCTACTCTTGTTTCTCTGCCAAGAGGCAGCTGTGGCCGAACGGTTTGCGGAGCGATGTTGATATCGGAAGGTCGCTAGTTCGTATCCCCGGACCGGCACGTTAAAATTACCACGAAAAATTACCACGACATGGTAGGGGTTCAATTACCTTGTCCAAGTGCCCTTGGACAAGGCATTGAACCCCTACCATGAAATGTTCTATGAGCAGGGCCTGGCTGTAAACAAGTTCTTGAGCTTAGTCCAGTTACCCTGGGTAAATATAGTAACTTCCCTTTGCCTGTCCTGAGCCCATGCAGGCAGAGGCCTTTTTGGGGCAGTTCTGGTGGTGGGGTGTCAAAATTTGAAGTCGGTGGGGCAAACTGGTTGTTGAGGTGTGTGGATTACAGACGCGCGCACGCACACGCACACGCACACGCACACGCACTCACACACACTCGGTGCATTTATGTGGAAATAAAACCGTCACTGGCGTCACACGTGTGTCTGCTTTGATGTGTGTTGTAAAGCAGCAAACAGTACGTTTTTTTTAACTAAACAAAACATAATGTAAACACTTGCTAAATTGAACCTCAATCAAATGCTCGGCTAATATTATTCATTCTTACCTTAAAGTAAACGTGAAAAAATGGTGAAGTGAAGACAAGTTGAAAGTTTGTGCAGGTGCTGTGAAAATGGCGTCTGATGTGAGGACACAGGAGGACTACTTGAAGGGGGAAAAGTTATTGAAGGGGCGTGTCCAGGTTTCCAAGGCTTAATTCTGTATATTTTACTGGATTCTGACCATTTTGTGTGGGTACAGAACAACATTGGTTGGAATTAAGTAAATGAGTCCATTTGAGAAATACATGCACACGTTCTTGTATTATTAACAAGAGATGATTCTCGAAAAAAGTGACATATTCTTGTACACAAAAAAACGTAAATGTGTCTTGTTAATCATAACAGATTTAATCATGTTACATTTACTGTTCCTAATAACCATTTGCCCGTAAATTTTAATGCATTTTGACCATTGTGTGTGGGTACAGAACAATATTGGTTAGAATTGAGTGAATAAATCCATTGCATAAATAAATGCACACGTTCTTGTATTTTTAACAAGAGATGATAATCGAAATACTTTTCTTTTAAACGAACATACTTAAAAACAGATTGAATCATGTTACATTTACTGTTTGTCAGATCCACTTATATGAGTGCAGCGCCATATACCAAAAAGGGGGGTTTGAGGTGAAAAATACTACTACCAGTCAGCAAGGTCTATCATATCAAAACCTAATCTAGGGATGTATAGGAATAAAAAAAACTAGAATTTGCCGCCCCAGGTGGTACCGATGTGAAATCTGGGGTCTTGGCCCAAGGACTATTAAATAAACCACTTTCTCTAGTGCTTTTGAAAGAAAAGATATCAAGGTTTGATTTTTTTCAACAGAGGTTGTATCACAGCTGACTTGAAAATTGTAGGAATAATAACACCAGAGGATAGTGACTTAAGTTATTAAATATTTCTAAAATGTCTGGAGATTATAAAAAGGTTGGAAATCTCTTAAAAATATGGTGCGTAGAGCGTCTGCGGGGTAGAGGAGGATTTCATGCTGCTGATTATATTCAAAAGGTCAGACTGGGAAATTGGAAAAAAGGAATTTAAGTTTTGACATACCTCCCTGTGTGGTAAAGTGCACAAAGAAGGCATTATTTGGGCTCTAATGCTCAAGACCTTGTCTAAAAAGATTATTTCTTTTGAGATTATTTAGAGTTGATGGTGCTAATTTGTGTTATGAGGGTTATCTTTCACCGTGTTGTTCAATTCTTTTAAAATGGTCTTCATGACATTGTGATTCAAAATAACGTTGGGAATTTCCCATTTACATTCAGCCTGAAAGGGGTCCACTGCGGCCCCCAACATCATAAGAAAAAAACGCTTGGCATGCTCTCCCTCTCGCAGCCATGGCCTGCTCTCAATTAACATACTATTTCACCATGAATTAATGAGACTTGAGGTCGTCATTCACAACGACCTCATTCACAACATGAATACAGTGCTCTGGAACTGGAACAGCAAGTTCGAGGAGCGTTTGACAGTGGTGGTTGGAAACGAGGAGCGGCTGAAAATGCTCTCTGTATACATAAGGGGAATCACAAGGTTTCCGGAGAGATCATTGCCTATAGTAGCTGACATGCAAGGTGCTGAAGAAGTGGTTCTGCACCACCGCATCCAAACCCCGGCCCCGGCCATCCAGCCATCCTACTTGGTTGACCACTGCTCTGGTTTGTGTGTTGGCATCACATTGGTGATGTGCCTCAAGGTGGAGACGCCAGACTCACCAGAGGTTATGTTGTTTATGTGACAACTGAAACCTGCTGCTGCACTTCATGTACTGGTCCATTAGTGATGCGTGGGCCAGCTTTTTTTCATGGTCCACCCTTCCCAACCCGCCATGGGAGCCAACCTGCCCCGCAACCCAAGCACTAGAATGAAAAGTATCCTACCGACTGGCTTTTCAACACCCACAGCCCAGTCCAGTCCATTCATCGCTTTCGAGAGAGAGAGGGGAGGGGGGACTGGGCTGTTTTCCCATCAATTTACATCTGTCCAAGTCATATTGTAGTAAGCTAAATAATAGGCTGTTTATTAATGAAATGATCAACGGATCATGCCCTGCGCTTGTTGTTACGTGGTGATTTTTGACATATCGCATCCTTTTCTTTTGAATTTAACTATATTCAAAACAATGAAATAACCAAAAAATATAGGCTACATTTCACATGGCTTCTCCAACAGCCAAACAGCCACGACTAGGGGTGCGTTCGGAAATGCTCCCTGAACGCACTGGTGTGCTCTCTTGTCGTTTGTTTACTCAGTGCACTCGGTGCGTTGTCGCCCGCACTGAGCGACCCTACCCTGAAGCTGGGGTTGTCCGGTGTTGGCTGTGTGAATGCGTCACAGCTGTGGTCGTTCGTAAATGGCACACTGTGACGTCACCGCCCACCACACTCAACAAACTGACCACATTCCCGGTGCGCATTTCCGAACGCACCTTGGGTACTAGGGCGAGAGAGAGAGAGAGAGAGAGAGAGACAGAGAGCGTGTTGCGTTTACAATCAGTTGATGAAATGGGAGCGAACCAAAACCATAGCACGATCAGCCCCATGCATATGGTTCGGTTTTAGGATAGACAATCCTTTAGATTTTCCATGTCTTTTATAACGTGTATAATACATGAGAGCACATTGAACGATGACTATAGTGAGTTTCCTGTCCTATAACATTAGCCTACATGGGACATTCAAATAAAGTTGGCGTGCAGCGGCCAGGGTCGGGATATCAGGATAATGACTAATGAGGATATCATTGGCAGCTGTGCATACTTGATCAAATAAGCATCACATTGAACAAGCTAAATTATTTCAGGAGGAGAGAGACGGAGGGCAGGAGAGAGAGAGACAGAATAGGATAGGGAGACCCGCCGCACCTGCCCCGCGATAATTGTGCTGAAAACCATGACCCGTCCGCCTGCCCCGCGGGTCAACCTGCGGGACCTGCGGGCAAGGCATCAATATGGCCCATTGTCCTGCTACAAACCTGCCAACGCGAACAACCATTACTGGGCAAGTTATGTATAAACCCACCATATGCCTAAAACTAAATACTGTAACTTTGGCTTTCACTCAATACAATAAAATGGACTAAATCCAATGTTATACTTGAATGCAAACTTATCCTTATCTGCGTCAAATTGACCCATTCACACAAACCACGGCAGAGGCAGCCATGCAAGGTACCAACCCGCTCACAGAGAGCAGTCAGGGGTTCAGTGTCCTGCTCAAGGACACTTCAAATTATGCAAGGCTCAAACTGGGAACCTTCCTATTCCCAGATGACCTGTCTACCTCCTGAATACAGTAGCACCCTGCAGGGAACCTTTACGATTACGAGACTACCTGTGTCTACCTCCTGAGCCACTGCCGCCCTCTATCTGTCAAACGCCATGTGCCTGAGCCCACGCATGTGTTGTTTGTGTCTAGTATGTGGTGTGTGTGTGTGTGTGCGTGCGTGCGTGCGGGCATGCATGCGTGCGTGCGTTCATGTGCTAATTTGGTAATACTGGAGGTTGGACAAGTCTCTTAATATCATAGTTGTATCTATGACTGTCGTTCATCACATTGAGTGACCTCTGGCCAATGCCCTTAGCCACACATCCACAGAGTATACAGTAGCTATGATGGATGCCTTATTAGAGTCCTTTATTAGTGTACTTTAGCCGGGAGATAAACTTTGTAATTAATGTCTCAGTTTGAGTATATCTCATTTATTTCAATCGGATAAAGGTGACTCTTCCAGTCGACCGGAGAACAATGGCCATCGGAGGAGACAGCAGCTTGGCAGCAGAGCGGAGCCTAGGAATGCTGAATAACAATCCCGCCATCCATCATAGCATGTGGGGAGTCGGCAGGCCGTGGTTGTCCTGAGTAGGAGTTCCAAGGAGCAGTTCAAAACTAGGAGGGATGGGAAGACCAAAGCATAATTTATGCTTTGGCTGAATTTTCTTTTGCAATATGTCACTTAATTTTTTTTTTTTTAAACAAAACAAAAAATAAACACCTTCAGTTAAAAATACATAGCAGCATGTCACATTATCTTTGAAAAAATAGATTAGGGGCTATGTTGCGCCACCCCTTACCCCTTATCCCTAAACTTATTTGCCTTTTTTTTTTTTATTATTATTTTTTTCAAATAGCTGATGTACAAGCTCACAATGTGTCTCACAACATGGCTAGTTGAACTATTTTAAAATGTTTTTCAAAATAGTAAAAATGTGCAAATAAGTTTAGGGATAAGGGGTAAGGGTGGTGCAAGACAGAGCCCTAATGATTCAAAACGGGCCACTGATAACACCACCAGAACAAATAAGAATGTTCAGACTTCCTCTCCCTCTGCTGCCTACATACCTGTATATAGAAAAGAATGTTCGTCCAAGGAGAATAACACACTGTGCCATCGCATCTCCCTTGGATATGTGGAATCCAATTAGAATTCAAAGCTTTACCAGCCAGAGTTACAGGCATGCGCATGCTGCTGTACTGTACCCACTTCAACATTACCGCATAACGGTTACGCGCATCATTAAAATCACAACTGATAAATGACATAATGATGAGAGCAGCCCTAGCTGCTCTGCACAGTGACAGTCTGTGATGATGACAGTAGTAATTTTCCTGTTAGGCTGGCCCCTCCTGTTTACTTAACCTTTCCACAGTCCTCATTAACTCTCCACCTCCAGCAACTATGTTTGGTTGCCAAGGGCGAACACAATAGGCAGATGGTGTGAAGCTGAGACTAGCTGGAAGGGTCACTCCTGCTGTCCTGCCGGTCAAAACTCTTAGCTCAGAACCTGAACATGTCATTACATTATTCCAGCTGCAAGCCACGCACCCGGCAATAACCACAATTTCGTAAGCTGTCATTCTCATTTAAGTATAGGAAGAGGAGCTGGAAAGCAGGGGGATTGGTGGTTATGAGGGGATATTGCATTATTTGCTTGCACTCTAAAGAACCTCTAGCCTAGATGCATTTTTCTGGAAATGCCATTCATTTTGGCTCCAAGTGAGAGGACAAAATGCAAACCCCAGCACTGGGGGTAATGGGTTATGCAGTCATTCATTCTGCTACTGGTTCATGCTCTCTGGCCAAATGACATCTTGGAACACAGCCATGGTGATACAGTAGCACCCAGTGAAATCACAGCTATTATTAATCCAGTGGAGGCCAGCACTGCAGCCTGATTACACACAGCCATAAAAGGCACACGTGCGCAGGCATGCACACACGCTCTCACGCACACTGCAAGCATGCACATACACGCACGCACGCACTCTTATGGGTGGTTTAATGATGCATACAGTAGATGTGATCTGCAATGGAATTTAAAGGAATTAGAAAGGAGAGCTTCAAACAGTTTGAATGTGTCTTTAGCTTAGATACATACACTTTACCATAATGGCTTGAATGGCACACTGTACTGTACAATACATGCCTGTCAAATGTCACTTACCCAACTCCAGGGTCACTTGGTATACAAGTTACTAGAAAGTAGAAAACCAAAACTAATATATAGGCTACACAATTTGTCAGTGAGAGTTCTGAGTGGCATCTTATCTGTCACAAGAAAATTGAGTTCACACAATAACAATAACAGGAATACAATGGGGGCAGCTCATCAATTGTGTCAAATATGCTGGTTTTGATTTGGCTGAGGGAAAGTGTTTCGTGCCATTCTCCTCTTGCTGTCTCAGTCTGCTATCTACTGTGGATTTTCATCCTTTTTACTTCAAAGTCTGCCGAGATAAAGGTAAAACGGCTGCCAAAAGTAGCCCTGATGGCTTCAGTGTTGCTCTCCCGTCCAGCCTGCTAAAAGCAGATGGCCACTAATGTCAGCAGCCTATAGTCCGAAGCCATGAGTCCCTCTGAGGTCCCGGCAGGTTATTTGAAATGCTCACAAAAGGTCATGCCTGCCATGTTAGAGTCAACAAGAGGCGTGTTACACTAACGTATTTTACCTTTGTGATAGTCTCACCGGAACACCTGTGAACCCGCTTTGTTTAAGTGGGCCTGTGTCCAATCATCTAAATCAACAACGGCCATTCGGAAGCGTAGCCAGAGTGACAGGTGAACCGTGGCGATGTCGACTCCCAGTCTCCATGTTATCAGCTCCCCAGTTTGTGAATGGCAGCACATCAGCCATTTTCCTATCGACTGTGACACATCCCTGCTACCCTCAAGGGCTACAGAGGAAATCCATTAGCCCAGAGTTGCCGTTTGACATGCTCCAAGTGAGCTGCACTCATCCTGACACACTGCCATCTGAGGGTGTCCTAGGGTGACGCCAGGCATCACCAAGGGTACTCGTGGCATCGGTATACGCATCGAAACCACGTTAGTCCCCATTTGGCTGGTGGCTTTCGTGCCATCTGGTAACCTCTTACAGGTAAATGGGATAAAGGAACATCTTTGAAGACTCAAATAATGTGTGATATTAACTGTATTTAACAAATAATATTACACAGAGTTAGCAATATAATTGCCGTTTCTCTGCGTGGCAAATTACTGAAGGGCCAGGAGAAATTGAAAAGCATGGCAATATCCCAGGTACCTGACACAGTGACTGTGACCATGATGAAGAGTGTTCCTGTAAGTACTGTTTACTTTGCCAAGTATCAGAGATCTCCACCGCCTCCACTGTGCCCTGTTGCATGCCTGCCAACTTCGTAAACAGAGAGAAACTGACGCTATTATTCTGGATATTAGCAGCAGACTAGTGATGACTACAGACTGCAGAACAAGACGTCCTACTGCACCTGTCTTACTGAGAGGTCTCTTAATCTTTACATGTTTGTCCAGTAGCCTACAATATAAGACATTGTATTTCAAAATATTAATATACTGTACATTGTACATTATGAAAACTAGAGTGGTGCCCGTGGGGCCTCTACAGCGGTGCCCGTTGGGCACTGGCCTACTTGGAACGATGCAAGTTGGAAATGCATGCCCCACCCAGATGCCCATTGGGCACTGGCCTACTCGGAACGATGCAAGTTGGAAATGCATGCCCCACCCAGATGCCCGTTGGGCACTGGCCTACTCGGAACGATGCAAGTTGGACATGCATGCCCCACCCAGATATTAAGTCTGTGTCCCTTTTATGCCCATATATGGAGTTCTTTGTCAGGTATGCCCAAATATGGAGTCTATGCAGACATCAGAATGATGTCAGAACAGCCCAGCTCCATATATGGACCCCGGGCAGAGGCCTTTTTGGAGCGGTTCTGGACAACCGTGGGTCCAACTGACTCGACACCGGGCAATGAACCACGAGCGGTGGTGCGGCACGTGTGTGTCGAATTTGAAGCCGGTGGGGCGAACGGTTCTTGAGTTACGTGGATTACACACAGACAGACGTACAGACAGACAGAGACTTGGTGCATTTATAGTTATATTTCAATGATAATAAAAGTAATACAATTTAATTTATATTTTGGCCATTTTGGTTAAAATATTGAATATACCGGTACCTAACGTATAATGTTGTTAGTGTGGGGTTCTTGTGTATGGTGTTAGGGCAGACCCATGGGCATTACACTGCCCGAGGGCCAAATGTAGCCCTTTGGCTGACTGACCAGTCCGTGAAAGGTTACTTAGAAAATTAGAAAATAATATGTATTAGAGACCTGCGGATGAGTGTCACCCGAATCCACGTGTGCATATTCATAATCCGCCAGTTATCAGACAGCATTAATTCATTATTCCAATTTATAAATCTGCAACCACCCGCGGATTGTGGGTGGTTGCGGATTGTGAGATTTTGTGCGTTTTAAAAGCTATAATAAGCCTATAGATATAGATGCCATTCATTGTCAATGGGACAAAAATCTACACTAATAGCTGAATATGAGGGGCCTGGGCTAGCGCCCCTCAAAGATAGCTTAATCTACAAGCTCATATTTTATGAGTTAAAGTTGAATCTTTGCCTATAGGGTTCCCCCTACTATACATTAACACTTCCATTAGGTGTAGAAAAGGTACTAAAACTCAAACACATTGTGGTGGTAGTATAGTAATGTATACAGTAGTGTACAGTAGTCCATGTGGCACCAACTGTTACTGATTTTAGCATAGCCTACCATAGGCTTATAAGTTTCCCTAAACAAGCTATTTCCATCATGTTAAATAATAATAAGTTGCACAAAATGTAAGTAAAACAAGTAAAAAACATAAATAAGATTTTAAATTATGATGTAATCATCCACTTGATCTTGCAAATGGCCTGCTAATTTGCTTACATATATAGAATATGAGCATTGGAAAAGCTTGTATAAGAAACAAGAATTTATGAACACACACGCACGCGCACACACACACACGCACACACACACACACACACACACACACACACACACACACACACACACACACACAACAATCTTGTATAAATAAAAATACAAAAACATGCTATGGGGGATAGGTTATGACAGGAGTAAAGTGGTTATCTGAGATAAGAAGTGTCTATTCTTCACCTGGAAATCATATTTCTCACTCCACATTTTTTATCTGTCAGAGACACCTGTTGCAATAACAAGTCAAATGGTTGCAGACACATGGGGGGAGTATTATTCAGCTGCTGATATCCTTTTAGAACCATGGCAAAAATAATATAAAGCTACACTGTATATACTATCCTGCTTAAAGTCATTCTCTGATGTGCAAATGTGTCCACAAGTCATGTGGTGAATGCAAGCAGGACTTTTACAATAAACAACCAAATCTCTCTCCTGCAAAACAGCTAAGCAACATCTCTGTTGGAATCAACATTACCATAGGGAATATTCTATTCCAATCTAAAATAAAAATGTTGTAGCCCACAAGGCAAGCATAATAAACATGTGTAGGTCACTCATGAGAATCTAGCATAATGCCCTCTCCAGTTGCTATCGATCATGTCAAACCACTGTCTTTGCTAGGGGACATTTTGTGTTTTGACAAGCCTCACTAGACCGAGCACCCTGTGTTTAAGGGCTGAAAGCCTGTGTTTATGTGGCTGCTGGCAGTGTTGGCTCTGAACTACATATGGCATTGAAAATCCTTTTATGCTCTGACTGCGAGGATGCATCTGACCTTACTGCCCTGAGAAGAAGTCTTGATAGATTGTTTCACAAAGATAATGTTTCTTAAATGAGCATCAGATTTCCTATGGCGTTTGGTGAAACCCAGAGAATGCAGCATGTTACAATTCTACAGTATATGCTTGCTATTGTAGTGGCAGCAAACAACTATTTGCCTGCCTCCTTTTATTGCAAAGGATGTTTCTGTCACTATGCTATCACCATAACTGCTAAAGCAGCCGCTTGACAAAACTGGATATTTCTTGGTTGTTGTTTTTTGTGTGACAATTCAAATGTAATGTGTTCTCAAAGCTGTCTATAATTTGGTATTATCTGTTATGCCAAAAGTAATCACAGTTTGTTGCTGCCGGCTTGTATATTTATTCACGTGTTGGTTTAATATCATAACAAGATCATTTGAGCTAACAATATTTTGCCCAGTGTTGTTGGATAGGATTAGTACCAGTACCAGGCCAGTACAGTAATGTTCATCCAAATCATATTAAATCTAAGAATGATTTGGATAATCTAAATATGTATATATTGCTATAACAAGGTAATAGTTGCTGCCAAAATAAAGGGAAGATAGATGTGATTAGGCATGATGAGGGAGATGAAGAAACGGCGTCTTATTTTTTTTTCCAAGAATACATTTTCATCAGTTCTTCAGTGTGGGTGTTTCTGAGCATGTGCATGTTGACTGTAAGTGTTTTTAATGTGGTATTGATTGGTGAGGTCATTAGTAATGATTAAAATCTCTAGCAATCATCCCACTGTTCTCTGAGTGTTTGGACTGCAGATGAGCTCAGTGGGAAGCATTAGCTGAGCTCCGTGCAGAGTAGCGGCATTGTGATTTACTGTTCCCAGGGCTGGTGATTGAGGACAGCATTACGTCACGGCTGATAGATCAGAGAGTCCTATACAGCAGAGTAGAGCTCCATCAACTGCTGCTGACACTACTGTTAGTGCTGTCGACAACTAACGGAAATGGACTTGCGGGTTATAAAAACAAAGATATGCATGGACACAAACCAGTGTGACAGCATTGCTTACTGTACATGAACACTTGCACACACGTCGCACATGCATGCACACATGCACAAAGGCACGCACAGTGTAAGCACGCGCTACCAGATCTATTGTACTATATTTGAAGAATATATTTGCAGGACAGATACATCATTGATGAGGAATGTCTACGACAGCTACCATTGAGAATGAACATATTAGAAGTTTAATTCGCATTCAGCTATTGTTTCTAACAATACTAGATATTATTAACTCTCCATGCATTACACTTTTTATTTTTTTAATTGACATAGGTCTAGGCAGCACTGGGCAACATAAATTGTCGATACAGTACATGCATTTAAAAACAGCTTCTCAATACATTGGCTGGAATGTCATGAATCACATGGGGTGAAATTATTTTCAAAGAATGTCAAGTGTTGAATGTCAACTAAACTCTGAGACAGCAACTCAATATCCAAGTGAAAGGTTTTTCCAACCCGATGATGGCAACAGTAAATATTCTAAATAACAGGCTGGTTGTACACAAAATCAACCAGGGGGTGGGGGGATTGTAGGCCTACATTATGTGGGGAGATTTAGTGTGAAAATGTAATCAATGTTATTCATCCATGAAATAAAAACACATATTTTATATAATTATAATATAAGTGAATTGATCTTTTTTTCCCCAAGAACCTCCGCAACAAGCTTTTATAACATCCTTCTACCCAGTAACAACTGCAGCACATCTCCTCTGTAGCCCTGAATACCAATTGCTTATCAACAGAAATGCTAATGTAACCTTTGATATCAGAAACAAAATTATGAATGAGATTTGAATTCAATAGCTTGCAGACATGAAACATATTTTAACACTCGATGGTGACCTACAGCAGTCAGTCTGTGTAGATTAATTGAAGTTGGCCTGGTTGAAAAAAATGTGTCACTTTTACATCACAGTTTTATATACTCCAATTTGCAGTAGCACACACACACACACACACACACACACACACACACGCACGCGCGCACGCGCGCGCGCGAGCGTGTGCGGACGCACACACGCACACATGCATGCACATTCATACACATACACCCATACACACACAAATCCTGAATGACCTTAATGTTCAAAATGCAATGGAGACATTGTTTCGTAAGAATTGTTCACGTTTCTAATTAGCCGTACAGCTGCAGTTCAGCAGTAACAAAGAGTCCCTTCAGTTTGCTTTAATCAGACATTGGAACACAAAGGGTCTGATAAGGCTGAGCTAATCCTCAGGCAGTTCGATGATGACAGGTTACTAGTGATGTGTCTGTGTGTGAGTATAGCTTATTTCACACCTCTCTACATAAGGACATCCAAGGACCTTGGAAGTGGTGTGTCCCTTAACATATGGCAGGGTGTACTTGTTAGAAACAAAAACTACAAATAGAGACCCGAGGCTTTAGGCTTATAATAAATTATAAAATGATAATACTTCTCATTATATTCACATAAAAAAAGAAAACTCTGTGTATTCACCTTTCTTGTACCTGCCTAGCATGCTAGTCTTGCAATTAATTGTGTTGCCTGTAATTCTGGCCTCAGTCAACTCTTTCACAGCCTATCCAGGCTTGGAGTGGCGACTCTGTGCCGCTATCCAGATTGAGGTGAGAGTAGGGCCGGTCTCCTGCCTCCGGCGCCATCTGCTCTGAAGGGCCACTTTTAGACGTGCTGAATAGACAATACTGGCCACACTGACGGACTGGGATTATCACTGCCGTTACATCATCAATACAGGCCAAGCAGAGGGACCGTTAAGTCCCTTTAGGCAGAGTCGCCTCCCATCTGTACGTCTAATCAACTGGCCACAGTGTACAGTATGTCACCATCATGACATCAGAGACACTTAGCTAACATTTAGCTCTATCGCAGAACGAGCCGCAAAATGTTTTGCATCATTTCATGGTCGGTGAGACTGTTTCAGGAAGGGATTTTGCCTTTTGTGATCTACGTCAGAGCATTACATCTTTCGTAATCTGTCACATAAAATTAGGTGGCTTTGCATCAAATCACAAGCAGGAATCTGCACAGTGGTATATACCCTGTAGCTGTGATTTGAGTTTGTTTGTGATGATTAGCAGCAGTTATCCTCTCCCATCATGACGCCAAAGGCTACAGAGATGCAGCCTTGGAGCGTGGGCATAAACTCGAGGGAGGCATGGACGGAGTAAGTGGGATCCA
Organism: Protomyctophum bolini; assembly: GCF_963924005.1. NCBI lineage: Eukaryota > Metazoa > Chordata > Actinopteri > Myctophiformes > Myctophidae > Protomyctophum > Protomyctophum bolini. The sequence goes on along the minus strand of NC_137870.1, from coordinate 33,638,160 downwards.
AGGGTGGGAGTTTCCGTGTCAGCGGGCTCATCTTACAGCCTCCCTGATGGAAAACGGTGACGTCCCACAGGGTCCAGATGGGATTCAGTGGTCAGCTCGGTGACAGCTGGTGATGGGTGGTCAGGCCTCATGCATAATGGAGGCTCAGTCAGCACACTTCAGTACAACCTCACCACCACATTGATGCAAGGAGAACCTCTATTTGTATCTCAGCATCAACACAGCATATGTTACTATATAATATAGGACACATGGCTACAGGATGAATGCCTGCACAGTGTTACTTTTTGAATGTGTTGTGTAGTAAAAGGATTACTGTCTATTATAATCTATAAATAATAGTATTTAACTGACTTATATAAAGCATATAAGTCTCATTGTCATCTACTTTATGGTAAATAAAATGTGACTGCTTCAAATTTAAAGTAACTGCAAAAGCAGCATGTGTGGATTATGGTGGGACAAGTACAGTTTAAGGGGGTTTAAGACTTGTAGTCAGTGTAAGGGTTTGCATTTCCTGAATTTGACCTCCGATGCTACAGTACAGGCCAGAGGTCTATATGCTTCATGGTCATGGTGATGAAAACAATGTTACAAGCAGGTCTGGTTGTGAATCGGCAGAGTACATCACCTCAATCAGTCATCCAAGCCCTCATAGGCAGCCGTCACAACTAGAGAACCAACCCCCATGCCTTATACACAGGCGCCAGAAAGTGCTTACCTAGGAGAAAAGACATAGAGGGCATTAAATCAGTGAATATAATATTCTAGTGAGCAGCGGACTCACTTTCACAGATTAGCCAATCTCCCCTCTGCACACTATACTGCCACAGAGAGTTTTACCCTCTCAAACTTCAATTGAAATAGAGAGAGTGGATTTTATCCCGTACATTCGGGTGCTCAGCATTTTCTCATGTGTCCAAGTATGGGGAAAGAGTGAGCTCGCTACATATGAGACATTCTGAGAAAAACAAATGGTGATTACCAACAGCAGCGCAAATGATATACTAATGTACGCATGTCAAAACGTTATTTAGCTATTTGGCAGGGACAAAAACAATACCTGTGTCCCTCCCAGTTGGCTGATCCAGGTGCATCATTGAAATTTGAATTAGAGACACAAGTGGTACTAAGAATAAAAATCAGTCAAAATGCATCCATGCTGCTATTGATAATGAGTCTAAGCACATTGCAGGCCAACCATCACTAGTAGCAGTTGGATGTTGTCTGGATTCGGCCATGCCAACTGTCCAATAGTCCTTTCAACTTCAAAGAACTTTATTTTTCCTTTCGGAAACTTATTTTGTGCAGTGGTAAAGACAACAATAAATCACAGTACACACATACACAGTTACTAATAGATCATAAAAAACGACTTTTTAAGAAAAAAATACTTAAAAGCATAATATATTAAAAAGCTGTTCTATAAATACTAATGGTTAATAATCTAATATATACTGTATGCAACCTATGCGTCCACTATATTGGGGGGGGGGGGGGGTCAGCCTAGGCGTTCAAGAGTCTGATGGAGGTGGGCACAAAGCTATAGCTGAGCCCCTTTTAGTGAGTTTTGATGCAGTAATGCATGTAGTGGTTCTGGAGGGTGTGTGTGTTGTCCTCAACTATTTGTGAGGCCTTCTTTATTGTCAGTTTTTTATGGATGCCTGGTCCCTCCCAATGATCTTGCCACTGATCCTAACCACCCTATCGAGAGGGTTCCGGTTGATGGCATGTTGATGACATCTCCAAAGTCCAATTTTGAACTTATTTATTTGATTCTCTTATCATTTAGGTTTATTTATTTTGCACATAGTATAAAAATAGACATCTAGGACCATAAGTAAACCATGAAGCTATCATCCATCTAACAGTAGAATATATGTACATTGAAACTATAGAATGCTATAGAATACCAGATCAATAATAACCTGGCAACTTACTACATAACATGCTATTTAAATTACATACCGTTCGCCTGGCAGAACCTATTTCTGAGCCTATTTCTTTATTTTGTATCTTTTTTAAACCTTTGCATAACGCAACATCCAATCTTATGTTGAGGGGCCTTTATACTGTATAGCGTACCTCAAAGACCTTCCTACACTTAAAGAACACTTAAAGAATATCTATTTCCCCCTCATGTCCTGACGGCTGTCCTGATGGATACACTCTTTTAGTTTAAAGTGTTTTGTGCTCAAATGCGGATAGTAAATCACATTCGATTTTTTTCATGGTAATTATCTTGCTTTGTCTTGATCGTTGAAAATGGCTAAATTATAAGCAATCAAACGTTTTACTATTGTAATATTATTAACGGACTAAAATCCTAAACATAAACCCAAATCTTTGACTTGGTGGTTTTCTGAAACAACCTAAAGTGAAGAACCACCAACTACATTTCCAATGTGGAGCAGAGTGGGATGTGGCACGGAGCCATGGCTTTCTGCCACAGCCTATTGAGGTCAAACTACTTACAGACTTATGGAACATTACAAAAAAACTACTATAAACTATGAATATGGAAAGAGAGCAGTTGGACACAAACTTTTTATACCATCAGCAGCTATAATAGCAGTCACGCAATCCCCCCATCTCTCCCCCCATGTCCTGTCAGCCTACTGTCTGTCCCTCCATAAAAAGTATAAAATAAAGGCGAAAGCCACAAAATAAAAACATGAAAAAAAGCCAATAGCAATCACGCACTATGATTAAACTAATGATAATTTATTTATTCTGATACTGTAATATTTATAGTGGTATTACTGTTTCAGTAATTAAAATGTAGGAACTCCTTTAGTTGTCTTGCAGATCTTAACCATCATTTCAACATTATTATTATTGTAATTTCTTTACATTATTATGAACATGCTGCTATGCAAACTAACAACCTTACCATAACTTATCAAAGTTCTATTTTTGTAGACATGTAGTTTTTTGCCCTGTAGTGCAGTGGTTCTCAAAGTGGGGTCCAGGGACCCCCATGGGTCCTTGAGGCTTTCAGGGGGTCCCCAGCAATATGATAGTTTGGAACCAAATGGGCCCTTATGGGTCTGTAACTCTGAGGGTGTACAAATGGAACCAAACAGACCAATTTGTACACGCTCAGTTAAATTAACATTGATTTTACAATCTCAACTGTCTCAGAGATAGAAATGGCATTACATGGGGGTCCGTAGCCTAATGCATGTCAAACTGACTATCCTGAGAGCCGTAAAAATCTTCTCTTATGGGGGTCGCTGGCATATCTCTTCAAATGCGGGTCAATGTGGGGGTCCTTGATGTGAAAACATTTCTGAACCAATGCTGTAGTGTATAATAATTCTTACAAAATGAAGAAATTAGATGGCAACTATAGACTCTGTCTGCTAACACCTTTACTGCAGCAGCAGCTCATTAACTATAGTAATCTAATGAAATAGTTCCCTAAAAACCCTAAAACAGTGGCTATATATGATTGCAGATAAGTACCACCAGACGTGATAATGCACAGCTGTGGTAAGACTATGCTTTTAACGATGAGCTACAGTAAATGAACACTGTTAATGATAGTGTTAAATGTTAATGATCACTGTTAACAGCGATTTACTTAGTTGACCGCAGTCCCCCAGGGGTCTATACTAGGCCTATCTCATTCTTTCCCTCTACACTAAGCATCTTTGGCAAAAACAGTGTGTAGAGCGACTACTTTTGCCAAAGATTCACCCCAGACGTTAGGGCCCATGTGGTTAACTTTGTACTGTAGGAAGGCTGACATGTAACTCTACAATCAAAACTTTTTCAACCTTTCCCAAATGAATATGTATTTGGCCGCAGACCCAGATTTCTTTTGTTTCATGGACATGGTTACAACATATTCATTTATTTTCATCTTTTAAAATGTTCAAATAGGATTAAAATGCTTGAACTGGTTTTGCTACAGTGTATACGGTATATTTATAGCCAACTTTGAGAACCACTGAACACTGCCCTGTGAAGCTGCAAATGTTTTTAAGGACCTGGTTGGATATTTTTCACTGGCAATATGTTATGCAAAGTAGGCTATGCCTCTGGTGCCTACTGCCCTCTGTTTTGAATGGGGCTGTTAAAAAGGCCAGTTAGTTTTAGTCCACACTCACCCCTCCCGACCTCGCACTGTCACGTGATGATTTTGATTACCGCCATTACAGGTCAGCATCATATCAAAGTCAAACCTCACGGTCGCAAGGGCTGGATGATTAATTTAGGAGGTGTGAACAAAGAACAAACCCACCTGTAACGTCACTCCCGCCACCGAACGCCAAGCCCAGTAGGTGGACAGGGGCGGTTCTACAGGGGCCCAACACCAACAATTCCTGACATGAGCCACCCAAACCCCAGAGTGGAACTCTCTGGGGTTTGGGTCTAAGAATTGCTCTAGACAACCTTCTCCCTTGTGACGCCTCAGAGAGGTTTAACATTTTTCAACATTTTACTGTCATCAATAGACCTTAGAGCTGTTGTGTGGAAAGAATAAAAAGGTCCCCCCATTCTGTGTTTCCTAGAACTGCAATTATGAACAAAAATCTTTAACATGGTGAAACACATCTTCATGACATCATCAAGAATTCAAGATGTGATTCACCATGTTGATGATTTTGACAATTTATCCCAAGTGGTCATGCCCAACATAGGAATGCCAGGCCACATTGACATGTCAGCCGGGCTCTTTCACAGAGAACAATACTGGTCAATACTGCTAAGATAACAACTTAAAACCTATACCAAACTCCGGAGGGCCCCATACTAGGGCCCTTCCTGTTTTTGCTCTATCTTTGCAGGTCATAGCAATCCACCTATTCACATTCTACAAGCTCACAACATGTTGTATGTGCTGTGAGCTTGTAGCCTGGATAATGTCTTTAAAAACCAGGTGCTTAAGAAAGCCAAGTCCATTTGTTTGGACAACTCCCATCCCCTCAGCTCTGAGTACAGGCTGCTTCCTTCCGGCCTTCGCCTAAAGGTTCCAGGGGCCAAAAGTAACAGGTATAAATTCTCCTTCGTGCCTGTGTCTATCCAGGCCTTAAATGACGATAGGTCACCGTTATGAATTTCCTTTGCTACACTGAAACCTTGAACCTTATTTTCTATGTGTACCATGTTCTTTTTACTGTGTTTATGTGATTCATGTGTCTGCCTGTTATGCTTTGCTGTAAACCAAATCGCCCCCTCGGGGACAAACAACTATATTCACCTGAACCTGAACCTGAGATCTGCTATTTTATCCAAACTTTAGCTCCAGAATAGGGACGCTAGGATTCAAGCAAAATTGTGTTTCAGCTGCAATCGCAACGCACAGACTGTAAGTAAGATGTAGGAGGTGTGCTATAACTATGGACCCCTACAGAGGACAATCATGTGGAGTCATCATTTAACAACTGCTGAAGGAGATAGTCAGAGTCAGTAGACCCGGTAGTATACACTAGATATGATGATATTGCTGCTCTCAGAATAATCAAACAACTGAGAGATACCACATCAATTACCTATTAAACTTAATGGTAGAAGAGAAATTGAATTATAAAAGAGTTGAGGCTGACCACAGGATATGAAGAGATATTGTGCTTGGCAGCCGTATTCCATCCATTCATCATTGACGTAAAGGTAATAGGACTTCAGAGCTGTACTAATGACCGACGACAGCCTCTCTGTAAAATAGATGAAAGGTGTGCCATTATGGGTTGGACTCGTGAGAGGAGAGGCCATGCGGCTAATGACTCATTAGAGACATCTATAGCCAGACAGGCTGTGAGCCAAAAGGCCAGGAGTCCTTTTTAAAGACTCAATACTCCAGCTGACACTAATTGTAGCCGTCAGCATAGCATAGATTTTCATCACAGATAATAACAGTATGCTCCTCGACACATCTTGGCCTGTTACCCCCCTAATGGCGCTGCCCAACTTTGTTGCCACTAGTACTCAACTTTATATGCTATATATCTGCAAGTAAAAACCACCATAAACATTCTATAATGCATTCGTCACAGTTTTAAATAGAAGGCAACAGCAACAGGTAAAGAGTCTGATGCACAATGACAATAATGAGACTGTTCTAGAATGACTAAAGAGAACACCGGAGAGAATCAGTTCCAATATGTCTGTGTGCTGTATCACCGCCGGACTCTAGGAAACACCTGCAGTGGTGAGCTGAGCAGAAACATCTCTCATTTGGACAGGGGCAAACATGGTGTTTTATGGCTCCGTGTACTACCTGTCACCAACCTTGTACTGTAGCATCCAGACAGTGCACAAAGGGGTCTTACACAGCTGGCATAAAAATAAATAAATATCTAAATAAATGCATATTTAAAGTATATATTAATGACTCTGAGAAGAGGCAACTTACAAGTAGGCCTACTGTAAACAATAAACTGCAGGAATAGTGTAAGATAAATTCCTCTTAATGCCATGTTTTTAATGTTATCAGTAACCGTGGGGGAAGTTTAATTAGAAAATGACTGACAGCGCAACACTCCCCATGGCCAAATAAGTAGAGAAACCTGACAGTTGCATAAAATGAATCATAGAACACGCCCACTCCATTAACACTATTTTTGACCAAGACGTCCCCAGACATTTTTAATTACACCCGTTGGAGGCCCAGGAAGTCTGGGGACATCAGCTGGCCACTGTTTTTATGCCCCAGGAATAACAAAAAATAAAGGCCATAAAAACTGTTTTTAAGGTGCACAAACACCATACAATTCCATGATAGAATTATGATTTGATAACAATGCAGATCCAGTGTTTATTTTTAATATATAGTAAGCCATTGCAGACTAGCTACTAAAATGCAGGGCACACTTACTAAATGGATGGAAGTGAATACAACACAGGACATTACGCAGAAGCAGAACACAATTGCATGGTCTCATTCAGTCTACAAAATGCTGTGAGTGTTAAATCAAGATTTTAAAAAGGCCTCTCCTCAGGCAAAACCTTCGTCTCACCATTTCAATGAAGGGAGACAAATCCATAACCACTGGCTTTAAAAGGCCACGAGACCAACACACCTTTTAGAAGACCAAAAGAGGTGTTAGCGGAGGAACAAAGGTCAATCAAATATAGACTTTCTTCAACGATTGCTTCGCTCTTTGACTAATTCCCAGAGGCAGAACGATAGGGGGTGGGCAGGGGTAAGGAAACAGCCAGTTAGCTATGTGTAGTGGACTCTTCACCTCTTTTCTTCTGTCTATCGAGGAAACGTCTTACACCACCCAGCACCCACTGGGAGTTTAACCAAGGTGAGATTTTGACCCCACCTCTTTGTCCCCTTTCAATAACCTTAAAGACGTTCTTTCAGGCACAATTATTATAAATATTTCACAATGTGCCACTGTAATGATAGCTGGACTCTGGGTGTTCTCTGCCACTGTGCAACATATACTATTACTGGGTTAATCTAAAAAACTCCCCACGAGAATTTCGAGATTTAATTTGGGCATTTGGGGATGATGCTTAGCACTGACAAGGGCCATCCATCTTCTCTTAACAGTTCTAATCTTTATGGAAGCGCCAGACCTCAGGTAGTGCATGTGATGGATAGCACCCCTGGCTGAGAACAGTCCATTAGCAGGAAGAGAAAACCACAAAGCCCGCCTAGCTCCTGCACTACGCTGTCTTAAGTGCTATTCTGTATGAGTGGCAGCCCTGTATGCTATATTATCAAAGAAAACAGGGCTGGACTGGCTATAGGACGTACCAGGCATATTCCCGGTGGGCCGCGACCGTAGGGGGCCGCCATGATATAAAAATAATATATATATATATATTGACAGGCAGGCAGGCCAATAGGCAGCAGGCCACCAGGAAAGGCCCAGGCCTGCTGCCATTCTGCCAGTGCCATCATGATAATTTCACTGTACCTGTATCAGTGAGTGACAAATACACCCTCTTCTATCTTGAATCCTTTTGCCAGCATCATTCTTGTGAGAGCAACAAAGGGTTGTGTAGTTGTCTGTTGGTTTGTATCATTTATGTTTTTCTGTAAAAGTGGTGGTATTAGGGCTTGTTTGTTTGTGTGTGCCTACAGTGCCTCGACGGAGTGGGCGGTATTTTCTGCTATCTGCGCGCTGGTTGTGGTGGGCTTGTCTGGGCCAAATTCGCGCGGAAATGACCGGGCTGAATTTTTGTCCCAGTCCAGCCCTGAAAGAAAATAATAATGTTTTGGAACAAATGTCTACTCTAGTTAGCCATCTCTGTACCCCACATGGTTTTTGATGATGGAATCCCAAGCTTCGAGAGATCTGCCCCTTAAAAACGCAGAGGCTAAAGATCAACTAAAGCAAAACGACTCATGCATATATAATGAATTGAATTCCAACTAAAGGTCACAAACAACATCTCAGACATTAACAAGTATAAGCTAGACCTTGTCAGTTGAATTGCTTCGCTAGGGAACAACAGCCATGGGTTCAAGTTTATTTCCTGTCAGACAGCTACTGATATTCACAAACACTGAAACAGGAAATAAACTTGGACTTGGATGTTTATGTTGTCAAGTGTCAAAAGGTAATATGCAACAGTGAAACTAAAGTGTCACTCGCAACAACTTACTGTAGCAGTTCAACGACTGCAAACATTTGTCTGCTTACTAAGAGTCTTACATGTTGGAGTAAGTAATAACACCAGCTTAAACATATTTGGAGTTATGGAATAATGACTAGATTATTGTTGCTAATTCAGGCAATGTTCTTGTATGTATGTTATGATGTTGTCCAATTAAGGAGTTGTGTTTGTCAGTGGAGCTCTGCTGTGGTGTTTTCCCAGGTACCCTACCACTGCCAGTGCTTCCATCCAAGCAGACAGCAGGACACCAATTAAATAAATAAAAACAGACTATGCATACAATAAAATAGAAGAGGCTCATATTTGCAGAGATTCGGTTCACTTTGAGCAAACACAAAAGCACCATTATCACATATTCATTTAGCCATTATACAACAAGCTCCAGTGTGTTTCGGCAGAGTAAATAAAGGGAAGATAAAAATGCAGTAATCCATCACAAATCATTTCAGGCCTCCTGTCATCTCACACAGCATGCTAGCCTGCCTCAGCTTTAATTAAGTTATATACTAGAACTGCTGACAAGGAAATAAATAAAGAAATAGAGGGAAAAAGAGTGAAGTCTGAAGCATCTGGCTTGATCCCAACAGTTAGTTCTCCGTCGTCTTTATCTCTCACTCTCTCCCACCCTCTCGCTTACTATCATTAATTCACACAGGTGTGTACAGTCTGTCTGTACACACAAATTGTTCCTCATGCACATTTTCATTCAACACCAAATCAATCATTTTTTCAGTCAGAGGCAGGCGGCAGCTGAACTTGAAAGACTGCATCAACTTGAAAACATTGCTGAAACTTGTATAATATATTATATATATATATATATATATAAAATTAAACATCCTGTATGCAAATTGGTTAGATTCTTACACAAGAAATGTGTGTGACATTTTGTAAAATTAATAAATGCAGGAAAAACCTACTGTAAAAACTCACCACAACATGTGAGAATCACTGCTATACTCATCTAGGCACAGTGCCATGCACACTGTCTTCTTTTTTCCAAAGATAGCTGTGATTTCCTCTCCATACTCTCAGCAGTTTAACAACCTACAGTATACTCAGTTATTAGGATACAGGTGCATCAGTATTACCAGGCAGGAGAACACTGATTGGGCATTAGCAGAACCATTACGGAAAACGGATTAATCATCAGTGACAGTAACTAACGGGGTGGGCATTAAGGTACTCATGAGATGTTCCTGAAATAAGTACATTTTTGCATTTATGTGACAAATGAAAGCTATAAGCTCTCCCTCATATAAAAATGAGTGGGCACTTTGGCAGATTAGATTTTTGAAATAAGATAAGGCACCATGAAGGATTTCCTCAGGGGAGGAGAAACCTTGGCTCTCAACTCTCATCCTTTGTCTTCCCTGTCTTTTGTTTTTCGTCTCTTCCAACAGTGGCATAATCTGGTTCAAATGACACCATATTGTTGATAGGAGTGCAGCTTATTGTCTGCCTTTCATGTCTCTGATAAAAGACGCAGAGAGCTACTGTTCCCGGCTGCCGAGATTGGGAAGAGAGTGCCATTACACTTCCCTCATCTCCATAAAGCCTCCATTCATTCCATTTACCTCTCAGGACTCGGCTCCTCCAGCCTGAAGGCAGAAGCAGCAGAGTTACAGAAGGCTGCTTCACTTGGCTCTGCTCAGCATGGTGTTGCACCCAAGCAGGCTGATGTGCTGAGTAGTGACAGTCAGCACATTGTTTTTGTTTTTGCACTTCCATTAAGACAACCAAGGACTGCTTTCGTTAAGTGCAACTCACTGGGATTAAAGAACGGGAGTTGGCGAAGGCAAGCGTTAGTTTCAATCTTCACTTTGAAAACCCAGGAATAACCATCTGTCTAATTCACTCCAGAAACTCAAGCCAACCAGCCCAGTGACAGAATGTATTAAAATAGGAGCTTATGCAGTAGATGATTCAGGGCAGTTATCAGGGTTCTCATTGCAGAACTGAAGTACTATAAGTTGTCTAAACTCAATATTGCTATTATATAATTATCTTGAAAGTAGGTACCAAACAATACATTGTAGAGGTGAATGTTACAGCAGACTATGTTTAAAGTACTGGAGGGGTTTGGTGAGTACTGTAATTACTCTTGCTTAATGCTTGGGAACACTTTAAATGATTTAGAAATAAGACTATAGGAAATATGACTACAGTTCAGCCGGAGCCTGACAGTCAAATTGTCTGTCACGGAAGTACAAACACATCTGGTGTCCAAAAAGGTGACAAACATATTATTTGATATCTGCATTTAAAAACGTATTTCTGGAGGAAGGTCAGGTAGAGGCATTGCTAGCTGGACACGTCCCTGCAACGCCCCCAGTTGGATTCCTGAGCTCTGTTGCACAGTGGTCGTCAATGTGCCGTGCATGTGTGCCCTGATTTAGTTAATGCAGAAATACCAGTGGTGTAACACATTTAAAATAAGAAAATTATACTTTACTCCGCTCCATTAACATTAGACACCTCGTTACTCAAATGAAATCTCATCATCATCATGATGTCGGATTGTTTAGATGTGAGAACTACTGGCACTCATATCAAGACAGGTTGCCTGCTGTCCATTGTTGTGTGCTATAAGATAATGAACATAATGTCCATTATTGTGACTTATTGTTAGTTACTATGAAATTGTGCATTTCCCAGTCAGTCAGTCAGTCAGTCACGCCCCATATATGGTCATGCCTCGTGACATTACGTGATGTCATCAATATTAAGCCCATATATGGAGATCCCTGATGTCATCAATATTGGTCAGCAACTCTACATCTGACCTTAGATCTCCATATATGGAGCTGACCTGTTCTGACATTCCATATGTTGATCCTTCCCCATCCTCTTCGATGTCTCCCTTTTGACTGATACCTGTCTAGACGGGCCCTGCCCCAAAGTTGTTAGTGCAGCCGCGCCCGGCAGCCGGCGAAAACATGCCCGAAAATATAGGCCCGGCACTACCTGGGCCCTCATCAAACCCTGTACACTCAAGACACTGCCCCCGCTGCCACCCTTAGATCTACATATATGCAGCTGACCTGTTCTGACATTCCCTATGTTGATCTGACCTTATCAAACCCTGTACACTCAAGACACGCTCCATATATGGCCAGTATAGAATTCGTTCCATATGTTGATCTGACCCCCCATGCCAAAGCGCCAGCGCTCACGCAGCAGTCTGCTGTCACCATTCAGGGCGAGGTCGCTTCTCGCCCTCAAGCGTCTTACTGGTTAGTGCCTGTTTCATACTGCATGCATGTATGTACATTTTTAATAGGATAAATTCTGTGCCAATCCTTTATATTGCACAGACATTGAGACAATAAGATGTAGGTACTCCAGTGCGTGTGCTGTGGATCCCTGGCACAGACAAAAGTGCCTTTGTAAGAAGAGTAGAAAAAACATGGTGGTAAAAAGTGTACATACAGTACACTTTGTGTGACAGTCAGTCAGACGCACGCACGCACGCACACACACACACACACACACACACACACACACACACACATGGAAAGACCTTCTGTCCCACATGTTTCTCCTCAGTGTGAGCTGTTTATTAGCGTTTTTGTATAATCACCAGAGATTGGCAGTTCAGCCTATCGTCATGGTTACAGCCCCGCGTCCTCTGGAATCTGGGCCTATGCCACATCAGATTGTCACACACCACATGGTCACACATCACACCTGGGGGAGGGGCGTATTCGCTGGGGGACCATGACTCACGGCTTACAGAAAAACATCTTTCTTTCTCTGTCAATGACAACGAGCTACACGTGTATGTGTGGGGGTTGGGGGGGGGGATCCACTCGTAATTCCGATGGGTTAGGGTTAGGGACAGGGTTATTAATGGGGCGAGTCGGAAACCAACGTGCCGTCGGAATAATGTACCATCGGAATAATGCCTGAATAATGATGCTAACGTGTATGTGGGAGTGCGTGTGTGTGCGTGCGTGCATTTGTGACCGTTTCTGACCGAGGCTAAGTCATTGTGCAATTATTCATTTTCGTTTGTTCATGGCATATGAAAGCAGGGAATCATAGCTTCAAATTGGTTGTGCAGTTTGACCCACTAGTTTTGGAGATATGGCTTATAGAGTAATGCCTTGCAGAGATACAACAAGCTGAGAAAATGGCCTTCAAAGATGCATTTCTGTGGAAATTATAAAAATGCTGCTATTCATGCAGCATTATTATTATAAAAGTGAAGATCACAACTGCCTTTTACTGTACCTTACATGCCAAAAAATACTTCAAATGGGTCCATTTGGTTCCATTTGTAGCCTACACTGTCATTGTGTGTAATTATTTACTTATATACAACTGAGAACAGGCCGTAACGGAATCACACACTTACGCTCATGGAGCAGTCTACGCAACCAATACAACAGACCGAAACTAATACAACACACCGTAACAACCAATACAACAGACCGAAACTAATACAACACACCGTAACAACCAATACAACAGACCGAAACTAATACAACACACCGTAACAACCAATACAACAGACCGAAACTAATACAACACACCGTAACAACCAATACAACAGACCGAAACTAATACAACACACCGTAACAGTGATACGCACCTATACGCTCCTGGTGCCGTCAACGGCATACCTTGCTGCTCAGTATCAAGATGGTCCCACCATTTTTGTCATAATATTTTGATATTGGTTTTGAGTTAAGGTCACTTAATTTTGAAGGTATTGATTTTGATTGATTGTTTACATGCACAGTAATTTATTAACGGTCCTAACCAACCATTGAAACAAGTAAAGCCTGTTACTTAATTTATTCCGTCAATTTGTTTTGTTTCGCAAAATACAGGGAATGAGTGAATGAGAGAAACACCCAAACACCCACACACACACACACACACACACACACACACACACACACACACACACACACACACACACACACACACACACACACACACACACACACACACACACACACACACACACACACATTTACAGAGTCAACTGTTTACAATTGAATATAGGAACATAAAGGCTACATGTCAATACTCCCCCACACATACAATATACTGTGCTGTTTAGTCACTATCGTATATTGTATGAGTTGTATAGAGCAGAGCGTCACAGTCCCGACCCCTTTCATGACGACGCCAGGCCCAGGAAATAATTCCCAATGCATTTTCCCCATAGACATTTCAAAGAGTATTTATTTAAATACATTTTAAGCGTCGTACAAAGCCAACTCGAGTTGTGACAAATCATGACAACAAACACAATATTTTTGACCAAACAATTTTTTTTTTCTTCTTTATAATTATTTGTTCGGCCCAAAACATTGTGTTTATTGTCATGATTTGTCACGACAAGAGTGGGCTTTGTCTGCGGCGTAAACGTCTTTAAATAAATACTTTTTGAAAAGTCTATGAGGAAAATGAACGGGGAATTATTTTCCGGGTCTCTCGAGGGGGCGGGACTGCGACGCTCTATACACATACTGTAGGTAATGTACAGGTAGACACCAACCTGGGGAATATCAAATATCAATTCAATTCAAAGGAGCTTTATTGGCATGAGAAAAAATAGGTTTACATTACCAAAGCAAGTGTCAAATGGGGTTTAACACAGCATTGTGTTAAGTGTTAACACACTCACTGCCAGCTATTAATAAAATAATTATCTGTTAACTGCCAGGATTTTTCAGTGAAACCCTTATTTTGAAGGATCCACCAGGAACCGAAAATTTTATTTGTAAATTAATTACTTGAATTGAATGATGGATTTGTTTAGATGATAAAAACTATTTCTAAAGTTATTATTATTATTTATTATTATTTTATTTCCTTTTTGGTCTGAAATAATTATCAATATTACAGACACAGGTACAGGTTTATTTTAATTAATTAATATTTCAGTAATATAATTCAGGCATCTAAAATATCAAATGATATCATGATATTGATACAATATCAATATATTACCAATGCAGGCATATTCTCAAAATTATTAATTTGGGGAAAAGTACTTGCATGTTGTGCTTAAGTAAAAGTACCAATGCTGGAATGTAAAAGTACTCATATAATAATGGAGAATGTCTTTTGAAAATAGCAGAACTACAACCTAGAACCAACCACAAGTAATCATTTACAGAATTTCTATATTTGTGTTACTAACCCATTTTCACACTTTAAATAAACATGCATGCACTTTCACATCACACAGTCAAAACATGTTAAATAAAGGTCATATTCAAAGGTGCACGTATTCCCTAATTGAACATTTCAAACAGTCTCTAAACTCTGAATGGAAACTGTGAAGGCATTTCAAAAGATAAAAATGCAATAATAGCAAACAAAAGTATGCCAATGCCAGACGCGTTTGGTGGAATCATTGCTATTCAAATTACAGTGTATTTTCCAGCCGATATATTTTCAACACGATAATCATCAGCGGAGGGAAGTGAGGTAGAAATTTCATTGAGCAAACAATGATTATTTTATTTATAATCCCAGTGAAGATACATGCTGAATATGAGATGAGGTGTTTCACAGTGAAGCAAACTTCAAGCCCTTGGAGATGTCGTTACATAAAATCCTTCCTCAGTGTTAATTCATCCATGTGTAACTCAGAGAGTGCACAATTATACCCATACAGGTACATTTGGTTACATTTGTATAAAGTGTGTGTGTGTGTGTGTGTGTGTGTGTGTGTGTGTGTGTGTGTGTGTGTGTGTGTGTGTGTGTGTGTGTGTGTGTGTGTTTGTTTTCATGATTGTAATCTAACAATGTCTATAAATGTATAAGCTCCACTGGGAATGAATTGGAGATGGAAAGACTGAATATATAGCTTATTCTAATGTTAAAGTTCGGCCAAATACAGCCATTAAAGAGGTTATTCATTACAGCCAGCGGGGGTTATCATGCTGCTGAAACAATGACGGTACACAGTAACATCCTCTGTGTTCATTTAACTACTATGTACTAATGTAACCAAATGAACCCATACGGGACGGGTCCATTTTGCAGCCATCATAGGATAAATGAATGAACACTGAGGATTTTACTGTGTAGAATCGTGGTATAGGCAACAGGCGGCTCATGGGCATATACATTATGTTAAATCAGTGGTTCCCAAACGTTTTAGTTCGGTATGCATCTTTATTAATTAACATATAGTTATTAGAGGTATGCATTAATTGGCACTGCCCTTCACAAGGTTAGGATTCGATTCGATTCTACGATGCATTGCAATGCATCGACCATTGCGACCACAGGTCTCATTTACTATGAAAATTCCTGTCAGTCAATTAGATATTTTTTTACACCAATATATTACTTACTTTGTTGAATGTTCCAGTTCCTAAATTTGTGTTCTGGCCAGTCATCTAATTGCCTACCCATGGTGTAGAGTAGATGGTAATCTATGCACTTTCTGCACTTTCTGTTCCTAAATCCATAGAATGGTTTTTATATTATTGATGTGATTTATGTAGGGTAAGCAGCAAAACAGTGATATACTGTACAGCAGTGAAGAAAATATCACCTGCTAACTAGAAAAAGTGCTCCTCAGAGCACAGGACTCCAGGTCAGGAGCGTGGGCGTGCATTGTTTGGCATCGAGTGATCATATTAGTAGCAGTTAATAGGGTTAAAAGGGTGGCATTTGTTCCTCCACATGCGTGCAACGTTTCACAGCAATTGGACATGATTTGAAGCATTTTGTTCTGGGTGCAAATCATAGACAATAATCTGAAAATATTCATGTTGTTCATGAAATTAGCAAAAATAGGTGCTGCATTGTGAGTTAGCAAATTTTCACTGTCTTTTTTACCCATTGATGCCTGAGGCCGAATCTGGGGACGCCTTTTAGGGCCTGACCTAAGGTTTCTGAAAACCTTCAAATTCTTATTCAACATTTTTTAAATAGTTATTTTGCTACATGTATAGACCAATTATTTGTTTAAAAACATTGGGACTGGGCGCACGGGTGACTGTTTCATGTAATCAATTCCCAACAGATCTCCAAAACTGTTGTTTTGGGCAGCGCTGGTTTCAGTCCATTCAACCTCCTCTTGTGAGTTGGTTAGTGAAATGCACCCTAGGAGACATTTATACTTCATTGCGCAACAGTATTGCGCACAGAGAACAGCTGATATACAAGATCACATCACATCGCGGACGTGACTGTTGTGAGTGTAGAGGTCTGCGTGCACGACACCATTGCGGGACGAAGCATAATACTTGATGGGCTGCAGGTGCGAGTGCAGCCGTGCACGGCGTGCACAAATAGGCTCTGCCATGGGCTCTGCTGCCGTGATCATGAGCGCACCTCCCGTTCTTATGACAGCGACTGGAGGTGTGATTTGAATTGCTATTATTGTTCACGCACAACAGAACCCAATGGATTATATATATCAAGAGTGAGAGAATACAATAACTTCCTCCAAACTGGGAGAAACAGCATCTGAAAGTTTGATGGGGCATTTTTTACACGTGAGAACTTTTCCATTGCATCTTATGAGAGGTGTTGTTCTTGTGCTGCCGGCCTGCGTGCGCATGCTGGTGCTTATCAGTGTGACGTCGTCTGTTAAGGCGTCTATGGGCATAGGCACACTGTCGCGCGTGGACGCGTCAGAAGAACCTGAAGCCCTTCTTCTTCTTCGTGGGGTTTTTAGACAGCTGGTGGATGGAAAAGAAGCTCCACCTTCCGCGTCCGGAAAGCTGTCCGTCGCGTCAGTCGGGAGCGGAGGTGGAGCTTCTTTTCCATCCACCAGCTGTCTAAAAACTGTGCGCAGCTGCTGTGCGCAGCCGAAAACGTGCGCGCTGTATAGCAGCTGACAGACACAGATAGCGCGCCGGCAACGTATAGGTTGCACCACAAATGGGTTAGTTTATAATGTATTTTTGTCAGTTTGGGTCCTTGCAAAACTCCAACTCAACAAATCTTTTGGGTCTCCAGCTGAAAACACCTGGGAAGTCCTGCTCTATCTAAACAGATTCTCTGAGTGAGAATGTTGGCATTCTATAATATTCCAGTATGTCATTGCGGTCCACTCCACTGACCCTCGCGCCCAGGCGTGAACAGGCAGTGCTGTTACTAAATGAACAACACTTCATTCATTAGCATACAAATTTCATTGGCTATTGCCCGCCACACTGTTCAGAACAGACAGCGGTCATGGCAATCACTGCCATGCTAAATGTATTAATCAGTTCTGCCAGGCTGCCAGATTTATTTTCATGATGAAACGCAGTAACTCTGCTGCAACAGCGCATTATATAGCCAGCAGCTCTCTTCCTCCTTCAATCATCATCTATGGTGGAGGCACTGGAGGTTCAGGTATCTGTTTTATTGATGTCTCTCACAGATTTGGCTTATAGTTCTGTTTTCTGTGTATCGTCAAGGTTATCGTGGGAAACTTGTCCAAAACTGATACTTTTCAGGAAATGAAAAACGAACCTGTGTTCTAATAGATCCAATGCAGTTATAGCGATAAGTTCTTGTTGTACTTTTCATTGGATCAATATTTATAAAACTCCCAGATCCCACATTCACTTTAGACAAATTCAAAATAACAGAAATGTCTGATCCGCAAGCTCACAATGCTTTGCATTGCAGCACATTGTGATCTTGTAGATTGGCTATTTTGCTACTTTCGTGTGGGACTGCATGCAGAGTAGGGCAATCAACTACAAAAAATAAGGGGAAATATGAAGGTTTCTACAGCTTGTTCTTGGTGTTCAAAAATAATAAGTGGACTGTCTTTTGCCAATGTGACCAATCTTATAGGAATTGAAAGAATAATAATATGTTATCTCTATTTCAATTGTATCTAGGCTTGCTCCTGCATCAGAAGCAGACGAGAGGTCTGCTTCTCTAGTTTTGACCCTAGCCTGGGATCCAGACTGATTGCTACATTCGGCTGATTTTGTTTTCGAACAAAATCCGCCTTGGAGAAGATTCGCTACCCCTCAAGAGGGTACACTGGTGCTTTAAAATGTTACACCATTTGGCAACCTTTTAACATATATTGAGAGGATGAATGCGGCTGACATCAACAATCCTTAATAACTCATTACTATGGACCATATGGTAATTATTTCAACTACTGTACTTTTGCGCTGAGAACGAGGCGAGGGCCAGACAAAAACTCTCTCTCTATGACAATGAAGATCTGTGTGTGTGTGTGTGTGTGTGTGTGTGTGTGTGGGTGGTGTGTGCTTTACAAATCGGCCTCATGGTGGCAAAGTTTTGGGCAGAGGTTCGTCGTTGGCATCCAATGGAGTGTGTGCACAGTTTGGCATCGACCGGGCCAACTGTGCCGGAGATTAGCTGTACACAGACAGACAGACGGTATATAAGACTAATTGATTTAATCGATTATGAACAATAAGTGCTTCTCAATCATTTGATTAATTGAAATTGTAATTTTAATAATATAA
Organism: Protomyctophum bolini; assembly: GCF_963924005.1. Classification (NCBI taxonomy): domain Eukaryota; kingdom Metazoa; phylum Chordata; class Actinopteri; order Myctophiformes; family Myctophidae; genus Protomyctophum; species Protomyctophum bolini. The sequence goes on along the minus strand of NC_137870.1, from coordinate 33,619,147 downwards.
ATGCAGCCTATACAGCAGAGTCTAATGTGGGTCTGGAAAGAAGGGCCGGTGCTAAGATAAACATATAAACCTGAAGAGAGATGAAACACACTCTATGAACATGCTCATTTCATTTCAGGAGCGGTCGATATGTGGCTGTAGTGGACAACAGTCAGATTTAAAGGCTTGCTCAGAATGGCCCTACAGGCCATTAGAGGTTCAGGGAGGTCGTTAAAGACTACTGCACAGAATTTGGCAGAATGAGAGGGAGAGAGTAAATCACTAGACTTTGCTGGTTGGACGACAGTCAGTCACATGGTCATTCGCTATAGAGTCCAAATCTTTGGTATGGAGCATTCAGCAGCTCAATGGAATTATTATTATATCAACACATCTGACTATTACATGAATAGTATTTGATATTTATGTTTGTTTAACCCATTAAGACCTGAGGCCTATTCTACAAATGTCTATTCTACAAAAGGGTTAGGGTTAACCCTAACCCTAACCCAAAAAAGTATGTTGCTAAATCAGTGGCACTGACCCTCCAAAATGTATTTGTCCGCCGACCCCCATCCCAAATATGTTGTTCCATGGGGACTCCCCAGATAAGAAGCAAAGATTTGAGTTAAAATGTTCGCTTTAAAAAGTATATACTGTATTTCAAACAGAAATAGCAGATCTACAAGCACATAGCGTGGCACGAAGTGACACACTATGAGCTTATATATCTGCTAGTTTTGAATAGCCAAAAGTATAAAACAACTCTGGTGTCCCTATTTTGGGCACACACTTTATTTTATTTATTTTCGGACCAATGGTATGTCGGACCAAAGTATAGTAACCTCAAAAATGACCAAAATAGCTATCCAATAGCTTTTTTCTTAATGAACCCTGGCAGTAAGCCACTGTAAGCAGGAAAACTGGATGGTTTGAGAAGCACCTTCAAGACTGATCAAGCTACCAGAGGAAAACAGACTTCCAGAAACATTCTTAAGAGAAGTCTCTCAAAAACACCTCATCACCATTTTCCACACAGTTTCATTTAAAAGAGTATATCATTCTCAGCCTTGCATATTTTACCAGTGCTCCCGCAGCATTTCAGGAATGTCTCAGCATTCTGTCAAGGAATACCGTATATGCCACCAACTATTCCTGATAGAAATGTCAAAAATTAGTGACACTTGGAGACTTGAGAATTGGTGTACTTGAGAATCTATAAAGATTTAAATGTGGTGTACAAAATATCAGAGATTTGCTAAATGTGAAGAAGGGTACGATCCAAAAAGTCAGGGTCATTTTTATTCAGCCAGCATAGTGATTTTGAGTTAAATAATGAATCAGATACAGTATTCATCAGTACAGTAATACTGTACTGCGTGCGTGCGTGCATGCTTTACTCTACAGATCAGCACCAGTTATTATTCACTGTGTTGAGTGCTGCTTTTTATATTTAGTTGTAAAAACAATCATATTGCGGAACCATACAGTATTTCTGAAGACTGGTTTAGACCACAGGCACACAGGTCTAAAAACTACATTATACTAGTGGAAGAAACCCTAAACCTGAACTTGATCACCTTTTACCTCTTCTTCTAGTTTCACTCTTAGCACCATCGATACTACCCTCCTCTCCTCTGACACTTCATTAACAATAGTTAACGCAGTCAAATGAAACATGTGATATTCTGTGTATTCGTTCAGATCGTAATGATACTCTGCAGTATAAAGTCATTAAAATGTAATCAGATGTAATTATCAAAACTACAGCACAATAATATGCAGGGTCAACAGCCGCTACAGATGCACGGCCATATCCTAATTGCTGTATTCCTATTTGTTTTTCCCAATAATGCCCAATTGACACTCTATTGAGTCAACTTCTAAACTAAAGACGCAAAGGAATTGGTATCAAAACAATGACAAAAATAGAAACATTTGGTAGACTGACATGAAAGCCAAAGATCAAAAGAATATAGAGTTGCGGTACATTGCATCATTTGAGGGCATGCGACTGAATGATCATGGAGCCCATTGCAGACAAACCTGCAACAGCACATATGCAAGGAAACAAAAAAAGACTCGTTCATCTTTACCCCAACAATCACTTTGGTTTCAACAGTTTCACCTCTTTTATATTCATGGAAAAATAAATAACCAGTGTATAAATCAGGGTGAACTTCATCAGAATCCAGTGCCAATGCAATCAACCTCACCCAACAAAAAATACTCTCAAAATCAAAGGAAGAAGGCTTTGGAATAAACCCAAAATCACCATGACTGGACTTGTAAGATCCAGGGGGTTTGTGTGGCTCTATCATAAAGGTCTAATTTAGAATGTTTTTGTAAGCGAGAGCCATATGAGCACACCCACTGTTTACCACACGACCTCCACAGAGAACTAAAACACAGGGTGTTTCCCCTCGGCACAGCCATAATGATATACTACTATTTCTGTTCAGGCAGCTGGTGGGCGGCTGGGCTGAAAAACTCACTCGTTCTGCATCCTTCATTTTCACTCTGAATCTTGTAAGACATTGCATGGTTGGTTCCCTTTTATAAGAATGTCTCTGTTACTTACAGTAAGTTGTAAATTCCTTTACTTGCTTTAATGGGAAGGGCAGAAATGACACAGTGAAGGAGAATACTTGAGTAAAGGCATGGCTCACTATATTAATATTTGCTAGACATAGACAATATTATAGACATGTGTCCATTTAGTGTTTTTCTGTCACCTGTGTGAAGTGAGGGGCACTCTTATCATCATACATCATCTCAGTCAGGCCAATTAGAATTTGCGTCCTCACCTTCGTCTTCAATGTTTGTGTTTACGCAATGTTTGTGTTTACACAAACACTCAAAGCTGGCCATTCATTGTCAATGGCTTTTCATGTTTGTGTTAGGACAATGTTTGTGTTTACACACACCCTCAATGTTGGACATAGGAGGGGCTATAGCCAGTGCCCCTCAAAAATGGTTGAAATCCTTTTCCAACTGGGGAACCTATTAGGTTTTAGATTTGGCCCTGTTGCAGCTCAATAATGGAGGCGAAAGCTCATATATTTACCCTGCAGACAAATTAAACAGAACCTAGACATTTAAAACCATATTAAATAGCACACCTATAATATTGGCTCTTGACTCCCAATTCTCCCTTTTTTAAACAGCTAGGGATCTAGAAATACAAGCCAGCCATTAGACAATGTACTTGTCTTTTGGCTGAAATATTCATGTTGCAACAATTTTCATTGGAATATTTAATTATACAAATGTTTGATCTTTTTACCATTAACTATTATCCACTCTCTGCAGTTACCGTAGTGCAATATTATAGGCAGCACACAACAGTAGCTTAATTGCACAACACAATTATGATGTTCAAGATGTTACTTCAGTCACAGCCAAAATTAACACGTTTGAGCTTAATAAATCACATAGAGGGAATTATCTCATTGAATTATGATGTTCTGGGGATCCACTATTATAGCATGGCTTTGGCCAGACTTATAACGTGGATTCACTAACGCTTCCTCATACCGGGGAGGATAGGCGTGAGTGAATCCACGTTATGTCTGGCCACAGCCAGGCTACCACTATTACACCACAATGCAATAGACATTTCAGTCCTCATTAAATGGGCCATGCACTGCATGCCCTCTCTGCCTGTCTGATATGGTCTGCAGCAAGCAATGCTGTACATAGATAATATGATTACCCGTTGCCTTAGGTACAGAGGTCTTCACAAATCCAAAAAGTTAAACTATGTTCCAAAAATGGACCCCACACTGATGATGCACCTGTTGGCCTTTGCTCACTATTATTCCATGTCTTGCAATTTGCATCCTGATTAGCTATGCCTCAGTATTTTCCTTTCACTACAATTTCTCCCCCATACATTTTAGTTTAGTTTAGTCATGATTGGCTAAATGACATATGCTGATCGCAGCATCGAGAAGTACAGTATACAAGCTGTAGGCAGGCACTCAACCATCTCAGTATGATGCAGAGGTGAATGACAGTTTAAAATGTAATTTTTTCATAAAAATAAATGCAGAACCGTGGATCAAAACATGCTCAGGTCTCAGGTTTAGACTTTTAGCGGCGCCTACGATACATAGGAAAATGACGAATGCCTGCCCATTATTTGTTTAATTAATAATTTGACACAGTAGGTGCAACTGGTGGGCCTCACCCTGGTTATGAAGCCATTCTGTGACTGGTCATTAGTTGTTTTCTGCTTTGTGTATTGGTTCTCTTTCGCCCATATTGACTAAAGTGTCCTCTCAACCAATGACTACGAAATCCACCACATGTCCAACCATGTTTGGCAGCTGATTTTCGTCAATGTTTGACATGTTGAGTTCCGCAACAAGGTCACTCACAGTGACATTTCAGCACACATATGACACATTATTTCGTATTGGTCAGATACTGCTGTATCGGTCCAAGGGCTGATAACAATTATAATCCCAAGGGCTAATATGTCTTATAACCCCCTCAGTTATTATTACCCCTTTCATCTCTCTCCATCACCCAGGGCAAATAAAGGCTGGGTATGTGATAAAAAAAATGATTGATGGATACCTGATAGAGGGCTGTTGTGCTAATTCTTCCAAGAGCGAGTTAAGTGCATATAGACTGTAAATCAAATGGAATATCCATAATGTGTCTGGCTGGTGCTCTTATGATTATGCAATTGTGTTGTGCCTCTATATTTGCATAAAAGTAGTTGATGGAAACACATTGATTTGTACTGTATTTTACTGACTTGTTAAAACGTGACCTATGGAAGCACTCAGAGCCATTTCAGGGGTTTCTTTTCTGGTTATAAACTTCATCATCAGCATCATGATTATAAAGTTGGTTTAGGACTAAAAACTTCAGTGGGGTCTCAAAGTCACTTGCCCTTTAGTGTGGTGGAGCAACAGATGGTACACATTGATGCCATCAGTGTTTAACTATTAGTTCTCTGGTTACTGGCTTTGGGTGGGATCTGGGTTGCGCATGCAGAATATTTATGACTCAGTTTTAGACTATACTCCATTTGTCAACGTGAGCTCTTTGTACTGTAGGTCTATGTATTGTATTTGAGGACTGATTAATGTTCTGTTCCACTTGACATAACTAGGCTATAGAAAGTTGCCATTTTGATTTAATGTATGGTTGTCCCTTGTTTTTCAATGCCAGTGTAGCCCCTGGTATTAAGTGTTGCTAATCCTGTTTTTCAATCAATATATAGGCTACTGTATTTAGGAATATAATAGGAATATACTGTAGGTACAGTATATGCTCCATTGTCAAATTTTACAAATGTTTTTTAAATACTCTCCAAGACTGGTATTGGCCTACATAATGAGGCCTTACAAAACTAAAACAAGTTCACTGCGATTGCTACTGTACAAAGCCTGTGCAACCCCCCTGATTTCACTGCTAGAATTGGTGTAGTTTGCAAAGTCAACTCAAATGTTCCTAAAGGTCATAGTGCTGCTCAACCAGATGACAGATCTGGTCCTGCACTTTGTATTAGTAGCCTATATTTGACCCTGCAGGGAAATGGAATGAGAATATTCATATCATTTTCCTCGGGAGGCTGACTCGCAGACTTTTATGACCGTCATATGACCCTTTCTGCTGCACACATGGGCAAACTGCTGCACCATACTGGAAAAAACAGATGGTTTCCATATCCTCTCGCTGGCGGCCGCTGTGGTTAAGGGTTCGAGACTGGTTAACGGACACTCCTTTTCCAAGTATTTGTTTTGCTGTTATTGTAATTGTTGCAGTTTGGGGGCACACCAAACAGTACAGTACTAGACTTTAGAGTCATATATCCCACACCTTAATACTAATCAACAAAAAGGGGGAGAACAATCAACATTTCCTATTCTGGGTTTTCAGAAAACTAAGCACTGTCCATTCTATAAGATAACGATGGAGGTTAAGTAATTGATCAGAGTGGATCCTTTCCTACATTTGTATACAGTTGCTGTATATGGCAGCTGCCTTTTCTTCTCCGAACAGACAAAAGCAAAACAAGAAATAAACGTTGCCTACACACATCTTCTGGTGTATAGTTACGACTACGATCGATTATGTCGGCTAATCATAACCTCTTTTATGACCTTGAACTTTGACCTTTCAAAGGTAAACAATGTCTTTGGGCCAGCCTATTTATCATTGCCATAAAATAAATGAGGATACCCTGCAACGCATTGCTGCAGGTAGAACTAATACTGCTTCTCTGTCTGTCTGTCTGTGTGTCTGTCTCTCTCTGTCTCTCTCTCTCTCTCTCTCTCTCTCTCTCTCTGAGAGTCTCTCCACACCTCTCTCTCTCTCTCTCTCTCTCTCTCCCTCTCTCTCATTCCTAACAAACAACGCTAAATGAATCAGGTCTTATAGCGACTTTAATTGCAAAATGTCCGAAAGCAATGGTAATTTCCAGAGAGGGGACAGCTGAGCCTCTCCGTTGTGGAAAGCTCCTCACCTCAAGGTTACAAGCAGCCTGGCTGTGTGCTGCGCATGAAATACTCAAGGAAGACGTAAGTCTCATTAAGGCCCATAAAGGACATCCCTAATAAAATGCTCAGGCTGACATGCAGGCGCTCTCCAGTGATGGCTGATTAATTGCTGGTGCAAATGAAAGCATCGGAGAGAGAGAGAGAGCTCGGTGCTGTGTGGCTGTAATTTATCCTCTCCTCTGCTGTCGTGTCCTCACAGCCTGGGGAGATCACCCAAGAAGATGGGAGAAGAGAAGTGTGGGTGTGGGGAGGGCCGAGAGGGAGAGAGGGAGGGGCGGGGGAGCCGTCTTCATAATATGTTGGGGAATAACATGTTTAGGGCACCGGTGAGATCATTTGTTTCGATTGTTTTGCTGATAACAAGCTGTATGCGTTGACATCGGGGGGTTTAGAGGGAAGATATTCCACACCAGGTCATGGATTAATAATGATGTCTTCAACACAGGCCATGGGAAGAAATATGGTCCTAGTAAAGATGACCCAAAACATATTCCAGGCTACCATATATCAAGAGGAGATTGTGCTATTTGGTGACAGCTTGGTTCTATTCTCATCAATAATCTTACAGATTGTCAAGAAGACAAGATATATATTTCATCATCGCCTTTGGTCACATACCTGTTTATGATTAATTGAGTTATTTCTAATGCCAAAAGGGCAAATATCCTTGTCATACATATAGCCATAATTGAGTGTGTAATTACCCCTGTAAATACTTTGATGTTTTGCCTTTGATTATTTCTGAATCAAGACTGAAATGGATTAATCATTTTGAGAAGAAGCTTTAAGAATAACTGATGATGATGCATGGGTTCATTACAGTAACAGCCGGGGTAAAAACAGAGATATTGGGTTCCAAGGACAATCTGGGCCAGTATAGCACCCAGATGGGGCCAGACACGCATGACACAGCTGTCCTCTAACGGTGGGCTCTGGGGCCTTTTCTGTCGTGCATGAAAAAAGAGAAAGTGAATGGAAAGTGAAAGTCACAGCAAAACCTGGAGTGTTAATTTAACTCTCAAGAGTAACTTTCCACACTCTTAAGAGGTAATTAACACTCAAAATCTTGCTGTGTAGGAATGGAAGCAGACGAAGGGAGAAAGCAGGCTGCTGTCTGCGGAGTAATGGAATGTTCCGGCATATTCCTCATCATTCCTTCTTCGACATTATGACAGGCTATAGGGAGGACTGTGAGCGGTGAATGGCATCTGTTGGGAGAGCCGTCTAGAAGCAGCGGCGGAATCAGAAACGACATTCTAACAAGCAGTTCTTCTGAATAGCTGAAAGGAACACGGCACCGTGCAAAGGTTTCAACCCTCCACAGCACTGATGCGTGGGGGTTATAGAGGGGGATAAGGGAGATAGCTTTAAAAAGCTCAGTGACAGCACAAAGTGCATACTTTTAATACAGCAGCATCACATAGACAGGTTAATAAGGAGAAGCAGTGGCATAAATATGCCACCGTGGTGTTTGAAACTAGAGACCACTTGTCAGACTCAACATCGCTAGCTATACAGTAGGTCTCTCTGCGGGTGGCGCTGCAACTATAAAAAGGTGACATGTCAGGCGGACTAGTCTCGAGTAGACTGATGATGATTTAAAATGCTTTGTGGAGAGGAGACAGCCTGTCTAAAAGGCTTGTTTCAGTGGCTGCTATATGGCGTGCTACATCCCTGAGTCACCTTCAAACGAGCCTCTTGACTAGAAGCTTGATTGGTCCCATAAATACCGATTCTAATAATTTCATCCTCCTCCAAAATCAGCCATCAACACACTTACAGGCAATTCTGAAACTTCTGAAACTCTTAAAGAGTAAAACAAGTATCTTGTCAGACTGATATGTCATTGTGATGACTTTATGCTCCAAAATTACGCTATTGTAAATGTCTTATATAGCGAGCCTGGCATGGCTGGTAATACACAGCAGTCTAAAGAGGACTGAGATGTTTTTTGCCACAGATTGTGACAGTGTTGATGACATGAGAAATGATGAATATTATGACGTGACCTACTCAACACAAAGAGTAATGGCAGGAGGCAAAAACAAACATGTATTTAGTCTGTGTCTGACGTCCTTATGTGTCTAGGGAGTCATTAGGCACAATTATACACAGTCAGTGGACAAGGAATACCTTGCCATCCAAACATGCCATCCATCACTTCTAATAGTTTGTTTACTGTGAATCTATCACTTGTGATAGGACTTTACAGCAGCGCATGGCAACAATGTTTTCATAATTATGTCACTTAGAATTACCCTATACTTTGACAGGCAGGTGCCTCGAGAGGGGACCGCAAACTGTCATTCAATAGTTAGTCAGCCATGGGCTGGAGGTGTTATAATATTCACATCATCATGACAATCCGCACTTCTTTTATGTTATCGGTGACAAATAAAGCACTACTTTATACTGGTTTTTCTGTTAAGGGTCTGGGGCATTGTTAGTTAAATGTATCAATCCGTACAGTACATATTTGCTATCATGGCTTGAATATATCCCTGTGGGACATTCTACACACCTGGAAGTGCTGCATGAATCCTGCCTCCTCTAGGCCACATACTGTAATCCAGAGCTCTAGTAATCTCTAGCTGCAGGTGTTCAGCGACAAAACAAAAGTAACTGAATTGAGGCATAATCATTGCCTACTTCATTCATTCCACCTGGAGCTTTGTTAAAGTACTGTACAAAGCTACAAGTCAGCTGACAATGAAAATACAAGATAGCACTCTAGAACCAAACTAGCAGAAAAGGTGATTGCTTTTGCTTCAATGCCACAGAAACTGTATCTAATCAAGAGAAATGACTTGGGATCAATAAGAAAACATGGCAGCACGAGTGGGGTTCAGGGAAAATGTGAGACCTTCACTTAAGCACCATGAAATGACGCTTGATTCAAATTTTCCACATGTACCTCTCTGTGCATTCCAATTATGAAATATACACAAGGAAAAGGAGCCTCCTGCCAGTTAAGATGTTGTGTCTTATCTATACAGTATACAATTGAGTGCCGTCCGGTTGGCCAAGTCATAGTCTGTGACGTATGTGGAGAATGCAGAAGTGCCGTTTATGCCTGTGCTTTGTGGCCGTGATACGTCACTGACTTTAATGACTTTACCTCCGCGTTTTCAACCCAGCTTTGTGGCTGTTCGACTGCTGGCCAATCACAGCGGGGCTTTCCCAGAACTACGTTGAGATCCATTAACACGGCACCCCGCACTTAAAACAAGATACACGGACAGTGGACACATGATATTCACAGAGAATCAACAACAACACGGAACAAAAACAACAACAAAATCTACCCAGCGCAAAACACGGTCATCACTGTCTGCATTCGTTCAAAATGTATGGTTTGTGTGTGTGTCTCACTCAGATCGCACTGCCACATAGACGCGTGGCGTTAGATGCGCGCTTCTAGTAGTACTACAGATTCTGTGTCCAACTCTTTATTTTTATGTAATGAATTAGGCAAGATTTTACATTATTATTGAGTATTGAGTATGCATATAGCTAGCTACTGTATCATAAATTGAGATAACATTTAAAACAGACATCTGTGTACAACAGTAAATACAGCCTAATAGATTGTGTGATCTTATATTACCATTAACGTTGACAACTCCAATTTTTTATTCTTTATATATTTTTATCCCACGATTTTGTAACCCATTTTTCACCCCTGTGTCAATCATCTAATGTGATCCTGGGCTCTACACACCCTCCACCAACCTAGTCCCCATATATGGGGGAAAGGATTTCTATGAAGATTTGTATGAATTATAATGGATTGACAAGTCGGGCACTCTCCCAACTGCACATAATCGTCAGCTGAACGTACAGTTAAATTTAATGGTTTAAGATTAATTAAGTAAAATGAAAGGTCTACAAGATCACAATGCAACACATTGTGAGCTTGTAGATCTGCTATTTTTGGCACACAACACCAAAACTCAACTACGTATAAATCATCTTTAAGAGAACACAAAAGGAATGGACTCAATGGCAAGAAATGAGAAATGAGATGAATCCATAGCCAGGCTTTCCATCATCCTGATGAGATGGCAAAAAGAGGTCAAGACGTTGAATAAACCCTACAACAAGTGAAGGCCCCATCAACATTCCTGCCAGGCACACAGACAATGACAGGTGCAAATAGAAACACTTTAAGGGGACTTGAGGCAAAGATCAGCATCCAAATCACTCTTAAATTAATATATGCCACAATCAGGTTATTGATGGAGAAGAAAACCTGCACAGAACTAAATCCTCATATTCATGTTGCAAAAATCTGTGCCTTCTGTATAAATTGTGAAATGATGACTTCATGGGACAGAAGCAGAACAGTACACAGTAACATCCTCAAGGACCCTTATACAGGTCCACTTGGATTGACTTTTACACTCCCAGAGAATTAAATCAACACTGAGGGTTTTATTGCGTAGGGAGTGAGAAACGTGCCACGTGTAGCAATAAAAATCTCATTTTGCAGCCTTTCAGACCACATGTGGCAAGCAATCGGTTCAAGCAAAAGCTTGCTCATTCGCTCTGATTTCAATAAAGAAATAATCATAATCAAAACAAATGCCACGACACAGAAACATTAAGCACATGAACCCTAATGTCCCTGTTCTGCTTCTTTAAGTAGAGATATTCAGCTATTTGGTGTAGAGGGAAATACATTTTTATTACAGAAAAAGAAATCCCTGATTGATCATCAACTATGGCAGCATAAATGAACTAATTCATATTATTACTGTAGGCCTACCTCATTTATTTTATGACAATATATCATTATAATCATGTTGTCTTATGGATATTCCGTAGGGTATAGTCTCAACTCTCAACATAGATTTTAACATCATTAACTCAACAGATCATTAACTAATAGGTGATTAGATAGTTTTAGGTGTGAGATGAGGTTGAAAGATCAGTTGAAAAACTTTCTTTCTGATCCTTCCAATTTGTGCACACCAGCATCCATTTTAATGAATTATACAGTGTCAACCTTCACTGCACTAAGCACATTTGAATAAATGTAGATTTGAGATTTACTGTACGATGAGGCCAGCATGTCAAAATGATACACAACTACATGCAAATTCACAATATTTTACAACTTTGGAACTTAAAAATTTGGACTTGGAAGATTACAAAATTCCATGCACCAAATATTCTCCAGCGGCTTCAGTTGATTGAGCACTTGTTCAGTGCTCAATCAACTGAATCAATTGGTGCTGTAATTTACATTCAATTTATTATTATTATTTTAACATAATAACATATACACACTCCTAAACGTGTTATATACATGGAACACCAATTCATTGTTATAACATTCAACCCGGTAACCCCTTTTTGTAACATTAAAAGCAAAAAGAATAACGTTTTTGTTAATCAGTAAACCCAGGTCAGGATTTAGAAGGTGTTTTTAGAATCGGTCTCAAGTCTAAATGGTTTGTATTAGTAGTGGAAAAAATATAGACTTGAAGAATAATGGTGCCGTCATAATCAGATATTATGTCAGAATGTATCTATAGTAATACAGTATGCAGTGGTATCCTGCTGTATATCCAAATCGGATTTTGCCTGGGTATATATGAGCACAGAATGGAAACAAAGAATACACCCTTTACCCGAGTTAATTGGTCTCAAACTATAGCAGTATCAGCTATGACATTTGTAGTGAAGATTGGAGAATAGCATTTTGTATGACACTCTTGTTACAGGGACATTCCATTTCTTAAGTCTAATTACATCCAGAATAATCCACCTTCCTCAGTTCCAACCTATTTCTCATGCTTAGATAACCATGCAGGCTCAGTAAATCAGCTTTGGCTTTCAGTGTGGCCTTTGTCGCACAGACACATCCGTGCCCTCACTAACTACACACCATCTTCCTGGCTGTTGAGGCAAAACTTTATGCTAAACAAAATCATTTACATCTCCCACAGCAGCGCATCTGCATTTTCCAATAAACCCCTAAATTGACGGATGTCACTATAGTACTCACAGGCAATAACTCCTGCAACTCCCCCAATAACAATATGTTTTGGTTTTATGAGGTCTAGACATGCTATTCTTTTTAATGACATCCCTAGTTAGTCTTCCTCAGAGACACGCTGCACAGACCTATGTTTTGCTTATGCAGACAAAAATGCACCCTCTTATTTGGTTTAAGTTTAGACCACAGAATGAAACTGCAGCACCAGCACATATTTACATCATCTCTGAAATGTATTTCCTTAACACAGAAAGGAACACTTCAATTATAATGTGAGACTTTAGCTTTACACCTTCCTCTGACCTGGCGTTTGGGTGGGATGGGGAGGTACACCCCAGCCAGTATCTGTATTATCTCATAAATATTCTTAATCACTGTTAAGTTGGGTGTAGGCATAGAGATGCCTTTGTGACAGCTTTGTGCTCTACTTTATCAACATATTGCAGGCAAAAGCACCCCGGACTGTCACTGTACTGTACTGTACTATTCAATTTATCTAAGCCTGTGTACAGTATAACATCCTGTTTGTGTTAATTTAAGTGAGGACATGTAAGAGTATGGTTACATTTCTATAATCTATGATTTTACTGTGTGATTGTGGTGGTACTGTAGCTTGCACTGGCACTGTCCTCTCTCCACATAATTTGGTTCCCTTTGGGAACTTTGGGAACATCACTTTCAAGAATTCCACACACTGCTGTACAGATAATGAGATTAGCTGCAATAAGAATGTCATCAACAATACCAAACACATTAATACCAGTAAGACGCCTGAGGGCAAGATGCTAACTTTGCGTGCACGCATCCGCCTGGGTGACAGCAGATTGCTGGGCGAGCGCTGGCGCTTTGGAATGGGGGTCAGATCAACATATCCGCCTGGGTGACAGCAGACTGCTGGGTGAGCGCTGCCACTTTGGCATGGGGGGTCAGATCGGAATGAATTCTGTACTGGCTATATATGGAGCGTGTCTTGAGTGTACAGGGTTTGATGAGGTCAGATCAACATTATGGAATGTCAGAACAGGTCAGCTCCATATGGAGATCTAAAGGTGGCAGTGGGGACAGTACAGTGTTTGATGAGGGCCCAGGTAGGGCCAGGCCTTAAAGCTTTTTAGAGGTTTGGGTTGTTTTCTTACCTTATTATGCGCAAACTAGTCCATTCCATGAGTTATTTCGCTCCGTTGTGTTGTTTATTAGCAATTTAATAAATAAAAATACCAGGCCATTGACTTCCATTGTATGGAAACAGCTCTTTTTGCACATAAACCAACGCAACAAAAGCTGATTCTGACAGGTTATCACATCAGGAAAACTCAGGCGGTTTTAGTTTTCCCATAATAAGGTAAGAAAACAACCCAAACCTCTCAAAAAGTGGTCTTGCCCTTTAATATTCGGGCCTGTTGAGAAATGATATGTAGCTTACGGAGTTAGTTCAGTCAGATATACTCGAGCGGCTTCATGCTATGCTCAAGAGCGCATGCATATACTCGAGGGGTTAATATGCTGCACTACTGTCTATACAGTGTTTGTATGTCATACGCTGATGTGGCAGTCAGCTGACCAATTGGGCAGTGTATTTAAGCTCACCTAGACTGCATGCTTTCTTCCTGCCTTCCTTCTGCATATGGTACCTGGTTGTTATGTGATGTTTGCTCCCACCACCACCCCAGCACCACCAGTGGGCTCTGCTATTTCTGTTCCCCATGGGGGGTTGTTATTGTACATCTATCCTGCTCTTAATGTTTAATGATGTTTAATTGTGTTCGAGCAGGGAGTAAAATGTAGTAGAGCCGAACTCTATCTCGAAGATAAAATATTATATTCTATAATATTCTATAATTGGGACTGAAGGTCGCAATTAACTATAGAATCGTGCATTTCCTGTCAGTTTGTGTGTTGGTCAGGGTGAGAGAGCATGTGACATCACATGACATCATCAGGGATGGAGCACGTGACATTACGTGACATCATCAGGGATGGAGATCCCTGATGTCATCAATATTAAGCCCATATATGGAGATCCCTGATGTCATCAGTATTGGCCAAGTCTACATCACCCTTTAGGACGAGGTCGCTTATCGCCCTCAGGCATCTTACTGGAAAGTATTGGTTAAATCTATTCGTGAGTTATCTGACTGAACTCTAATTTTCGCCGGCTGCCAGGCGCGGCGTAAGGGTTAAGGGTTTGAGGTGAGATGTAGATCTAGAATTGCTGGCCAATATTGATGACATCAGGGATCTCCATATATGGGCTTGATATCGATGACATCACATGATTTCACGAGGCATGACCATATGGGGCGTGACCAACTGACGAACGGGAAATGCACAATTTCATAGTTGACTGGGACCTGTGGTCACAACAAACAGATATTAAAGCAGGATACACACAAAGAATCCTGCGAGAGGGTTCTGCCCTCTTTGGCCACTGCACGGTGACCTGACCACTGTCCTCCCACTTGTATTTAAGGCTGGACTTGGCATGTCAGAAAAATTATGTTTTACATAAAAGAGCTCAGTTGTACCAAAGTCAAAGAGACCACTGGATGTGATTTACTGTATAGGTAGAGCAGCTTAAACATTACAACATGACAACTGGACCTTGGGCCAGTTGATGGTTTGGCAGTAAGCTCACTTTCCTTGTTAAGTACAGACAGACTGCTATTAGGAAGCCCATGGATCAGGCCCATATTTCCTCTCAAATACATTTACCTGTCATCTTAGATGTAAGCAATGTGACTTTGACTTTCCCGCTTCCATTAGCTCTATTGCCTCCCATGTCCCTCTGCAATGCAATGACTCAAGTATGAGAAGTAATCAATAAGCTTCTGGTTTGGTTGAATGGGTATTAGTGCTTGGGTTGCACAGGCTTGATCAGACTGACAATGACAGATGATAGCACTGTATCTGAGAGTAATTAAGATAGGTCTATCGTCAGGATAATAACTCACATGCTTGATGCCTCCAAGGTGAGCAGCGACATCCTGTCAAACAACAGCTCTCTCCCGTGTAAACAGGATCAGAATTCTCCCATGTGTGACCTTGAGAAGTGTTGCAAGGTTATGCCTGCACCAGCTGCTAATTCAGCCAGGAATAACTTATCTTCTGTCGCTATATGAGCCTTGATATACAGTACATTATTGTAAAACTACCAAATGTGTAAACGGGGCTATTCAACTGGTGGCCCATAGGAAAACGTGAATTGGCCCATAATCGCCATTGAACAATTCTGAACATTGATCAAATATAATATAACATATTTGTTTTTTAAACACGCACTCACTTCAGAATTCTCCAATAGGAGAATCTTATTCTCTCTTCTCTGTACACATCGCCACATGTTACCTAAATCAAACTGCTAACATCTGGCACTCCAACACACTAGTGGTGATGGCACATGTTTTAGAAGAGCTATGCCATTAGACTATCTTTGAGTGACATTTTCAAGCATTTAAATTGAGTGCTTTTAGGACAAAAGAGAAAGCATTAAAAAGTTGTTATTTTCACTGCCATTGCCCGACACAGCAAGCAAGTGAGTCATCAGACACACAGATCATCACTCCTGTGATGTCTTTTACATAAACTAAAAGCAAACTTCCTTTGCAATTTTGATGACATCAATCTGCCACAAAGGTGATGAAGTTTGGTACAGGCCTATATTCTCTACTGATGCGGGAGACACATTTTGATCAACATGAACATGTGAATCCAGCTTCTCTCACATAAACGCTTGTTGCTGTCCGATATGAATCTTCCAAAGTGTAACTTCTTGCATTAGGAACTGTACAGCCCAAATACAATGTTTAAAGGAGCATTCAGTGCACATGCACATGCTCTACAGTGGGGGGACGTACAACAGGCCAACAGCACGTGCACCAAGGCCCGCCCCCACTCGATCATGATTGGAGGAAGGCCCCTATCATCCTCATTGGATGAAGGCTGGGCCTCTAGCCAAAAACTAAACCTAACTTTTTTTTTACCCCAAGGGGTTAACTGGGGACAGGGAGGAACTCCTTATATGGTCAGCACACTCTAGTAGGGAGGATTTTATAAAAGAAAAAAATATATCTGAATTAAGTGAAATCACTGAACATGATGCGAAGCTTGCGTAGCTAGTTCAAGGCAGACAAGTTGTGAGCGCGCCTACCTGATCAGGTGACTAGTCTCATGCACTCTTTACCTGATCAGAGCGGCTATTTAAACCTATATGCCTACCTGCTCATTCCTGGCTTCTCTCCTGCCGTGCGGACGTCCTGTCTGTCTGTCTGTCTGTCTGTCTGTCTGTCTGTCTGTCTGTCAGCAACAGTGAATGGGCTATCTGCACACTCAGACATGCTAATGCTAATCAATTACATGCTTTGACATAATACTATGTTCCTACCATATTACAGCATGTACTTCCATCATACAACTACCATGTAACTACCACGTTAGAGCACTAACTGCTATGTAATAAAATGTGTACTATGATGTAGTGCAGGGGTTCTCAACCTGGGTCAAGACCCCTCAGGGGGTCACAAAAGTATTTTTGGAAGGGCTCATATATTCATGTAGTTGTTACTACAGCATGCCAACAATAGGGCAGTATAGAACAATGTGATTTAAGCAAATGTGACACTATCTATATGTATTTACCAACCTATAGTTGCATGAAGGGCAAATCCCTTCTGATAACATTGATACAAAGTTATTGATCAATGGGGGCTCGTTAAGAGAAATTATTAGAGATTCTGTCACGATTGGAAAACTGAGGGCCCTCAGGTTGTAGGTTCTGGGCTGAAACTGAGCTATGATTTGCTCATAATGGCTGAGGTTGCTCTCAGTAGCTGAATTGATTAACTACAGTTTCTTACTGTACCAATATGGAATATTACAAATATATATATTTATTATTAATATTCTAGAATGTTACACAATCTGTGCTGTGAAGTTGGCCTATATGTCTTCGTCTAGAAGGTGCTACATGTGCTGCGGCAGCTCTGCAACCTTCATTAATGATGGCTTATGATTGCTCCATCAGCCATGCTAATGTGCACTCCATGCCCCTTCTCAAAACAAAAACCAATGTATTTCCACTTTTTCTCATTGTGGACTTGATTGTCATAACCCAGGCAACGTGGCTAATAGAGTGAGGTCTCTCAGATCTAGGGAATGGAGAGAACAATGCCAAATTCATAACAGGGAGACAGCAGCTCTCCTCCTCATTAACGCGACACTGCCATGAATGGAGGCTTCTGTCCTCACGATTATAAAAGAGGCTGTCATCAGTCTATTGCTACTAATTGACTGCTACATTTTAACACGGCAATTTTTGTCATGTGTTTTATCATTCAATGTTATTTCAGAAGAAAACTTGTTGTTCCATGAATAATAATGTACTATTTCAACAATAGCTTTCATTTAACCTTGACATAACAACTTATTTAATTCATTTGAAAGCCACTTTGTGGACAGAAACCTTGCACTTTCTGTAGGTGGGGCTTCTAAGAGAGATTGGGGTCTTTCAAATGAAAAGAGTTGAAGGCCAGTGATAGAAAAGGTCTCTCTTGCCTCCTCCAGCATCGCTCTCTACAAACTCTATAATAATAGTGTTGCTCTCTATAACCAATATACAATGTCAGTCAGCCTTAAACTTTGCTGGCTTAGAAGACCAAATACAATAGTAAAATGTCCTATTTATTTGCAGTCCTATTCTGACTAGCGCAAGGTCCTTGTGTGCTCAAAGATATTTCATGGCATTTCTCTGTGAAAAAGTGGGAAAGTTTCACAAAACATGTGAACAAAGACCCACACACCCACATAACCATGGACTGAAGATATGTGCATCTGTGTCAGACGCACGCACGCGCACACACACACACACACACACACACACACACACACACACACACACACACACACACACACACACACACACACACACCACACACACACACACACTAGATGTACTAGACTGTAAAACCCTTGTGTTAAAGGTGTTGTGATATTCCCATAACCATCATTGCTATATATCGTCCTACTAATTTGGTAATTATAATTTATACATTTATAAATACTAGTCCTTACCCGTTCTGAATATATGAACAGCAAATGATGTTCGCCAGATGGGGCAGTAGAGAGTACTCTCTACTGCCCGATCTGGCGGAGTCAGGTTAATATAAGGAAGTGTATATTCCTATGTATATGCCCCTATGTATACATGTATGTAATCTGACACCACTGCCATATCAAGCACAAGTAGTCATTACGTCATACGCTGGCACGGCGCATACGCATCAAACGGCGACATACGCGCCGTAGCACTGGACGAAAACTATTACTTGTGCGCTCTGCTTGCGCAAGTAATGACTGACTGACATTTTTTTGGTGCATTAATAGATAGATATCCTTTGGGATATTTTTTGTCACTGTATGTTTACATGTGAAATTTGTCCTGTGCGAAACCCAACCTATTACTACGATAGGAGCAGTGAGTGGTACAGTAGTCAGGAAGCACTCTGTATCTCCTTATTGTCTCCACCAGGCCGAACGCATGGCGGGGAGAGTATGTTTTGCACGTCCGTGTGTCCGTCCGTCAGTGCAGCTAATCTCTAGCACCGTTGGCCCGGTCGATGCCAGACTATGCACACACACTCCCTGTCCCAGGATGCCAACGACAAACCTCTGCTTTAATTTTTCCACAATGGCCTGTTATAGCGCCACCATGAGGCAGATTGTTGCAAAACACATTTCTTTATATTACGTACACACTGTATTAATACATCACGCAAATCGGTATACACCATCTCTATAGTCATGTGATCAACATGGACCTGTCCGCTTCCCCATATTCGATCCCCATTGGCTAAGATTGCCTTCCAAAGTTTGCAAGATTGGTCGGTTTAGAACAAAATGCCTCAAATCATGAACGCAGAATGCAATTTGAGGGAAATTTTATACACATTAGGCAGAGGAAGAAATGCCCTTTGAAAATGATTGCTCATATTCCATCCTGATTGGCTACGATTGGCTTTCAACATTTTCAGGAGTGGCCTCAAATCATGAACACAGCATCAGTGAAACTCCACTAGGCTGAGGAAGAAGTGCCACTTGACATTTTTCCAAAAATGCTCTTATCCATGGTGGAGACCTGTGCCCTGAAGGGCACTTTTTCTAGTTTCTCCTGCTACTTGCATGGTCTTTACTCAGGCAGCAGTTAGAGGCGAAATGTCTTGCTCAGGGACACATTCGACACATAGACTGCGGGGCCGGTACATGAACCGGGGACCTTCTGTTTCCCAGGCAGCCTCTCTACCTACTCAATATGGCCACCCACACCAATAACAGGGTCTCCCTGTGGCTCCAGCTCTCTAAAAGAACAGATTGGGTTACCAATTTCCTCGAATCAGGAGAGAGAACTCAAACAGGATACATGATAAACAAGTGAAATTGGAAGTGATGGAACAAAAACAATTGCAGACAAAATTGGAATTGGAACACTGTGATAAATGAAGCTGATAAATGTGGTCTCTGCTGGAGAGACGGGGAGACCCCTGTTACTGAAAGAAAACAAAACAAAAAAACATGACTAATGTTTACTCAGAATATAGAGCTTTAACTTTATATTATAAAAAAGATAGTGTAGACTCTGACATGTAGCCCCAGATGGGAACCCATTCAGTAAAATAAAAATAAAATACAATAAAAATCCAATGGGTCATTTCCTTACATGCATTCCTATGGTGTATTGAACAAAAATTCCATAACTGGGAGATTAGCTGCCACCACATAAAGTAGTACCATACATTATCTAGCAATTATGGTGAGGCCTATTAAACTGCAGTTGAATGTAAACTTAATGAGCAATAATTTAAGTTTCTTTAAATGGAAGAGAATATTATTGTTACAAATGACACTATGGTGAACACCACGTATAGGCACTGAAACACTTCACAACTGCATCAGTGGGTCATTAAATAATACCTTTAAATCCAACTTGAAACAGAACAATTCCATAAAGATGGAGGGAAGAGAAGTTCAGTTTGCAGTAGAGTAGCACCGTTTATATATTTATGGTACCCTGGCCCTCATTACAGCAGAATCTTCTGCATTCAGCACCACCAGATATGAAGGAGTGAGTGAGTGCACACATACACAGTAACCCTCAATATCTCTGGCAAAGAGACCGTAGTAAAAACACAGATGATCTCTTAGCTATCAAATAACCTAACTGTTTCAAAGCTCAACACAATAATGAGCAGTAAGCACCTCACCAGTCATCATCAGCTAATACTGTCACGTACTGACTGTCAACCACAAACACCGTAACAAGTGTGTTTTTCTTTGAGCATCAGTCTTTCAGCAGTGTCTTACCGCTTCACGGCAGGTTGTATTGATCCGCATCACCATCACTCACTCCTGATGAATGAGTTTGAAGAGACAGTAAGCAGCATTATGCAACCTCCTGAAATCCTACCATCACATCACAGCTCATATGTTTTAACATGCCTTGCCCCAAGAGAGAGGACAGAAATACAGCTGTATTATTATACACGAGCCATCACTTTGGCAGACAATGCGTTGCGCATGCAGAATGTTGCAAAAGAATGAGCCGACATGCACATGTCTTTTCTTGAAATGTGCAATAAATCCTATATTTTCTTTGTTTCTCTCTCCTCATCTCTTTCATCCTCATTTATTTGGTGACTTAAATCTGCATTAAGCACTCACTCTCCTTTCCCATGGTATTGTATACCAACAGATCCTGTGCATGCAGGTCATTTTATTGTAGGTTCTTCTTTCATCACAGCACTGAAACAAAGTTAATTGTGTCAGGATTGACAACAATAACAAGCAACAAAACAATATGGGGGAGTTGCCAACGAGTGGTTTGTCAGTTATTTCTAGAACTATATAGCCCTGCTTCCCAATGGCAACACATGAAAGATCTGCAGTCAGACCATGCCATTCTTGGCTTGAAATTGCACCTGCCGACACCGCATCAGCCTTGAAGTGCTGCATTCCTTATAGTCTGTATATTGTACAGTAGTAAGCTATATTGTGCAGTCCTGAAGGCACTGTTTTATTTGAGTGAGAGCTTAATTAAATTAATGGTGAGTGGTGACAGGGATAAGCTATAGAGAAAATGTCATTCATCTGCTTTTCAACAAAACCATCAATTCAACAACTGAGAAATGAATCCTTGTTTGCAGTGAGCCATACAAAATCAATTCCAATGTCTGAAACGTGTTTTAAGTGTAGACCGCACAGCATATAGGCTCTAACATGCGCGCGCCAAGGCGGCAGGCACACGCAATCAAACAAGCGCGCGCGCGTGCCAGACAGATGCACACATTATTTATGCAGACCTGTTGATAGGCTATGCAGATGAAATTGGCTGGGCCATAGCTACGCAAATAAATAAATAATCAGATAGAAAAGTAAATGGTGTCGAATTTCCAATGCCAGTCTTAAAACAACTGTTGCAAGTATTATTATTTTTTAAACTGGAGAATCCCGAGGAGCCTCACAGAGCCGAATTTAAAGCGAGTGCTGAGTCTGCTGACTGACATTTTAGCAGCTTCATGTGTTTCGTTATTGCCAGTTTTCATCTAAAACATTATGGAGCATGCAACTATTCACTGTACAGTCAAAAGACAGGATTAATCGGACTATGAAATGCATACATCGGCCACGACGTTATTGCCACCGGTTCTGCGGTTCATGGCAGTTGTTACAGTAGTATAGCAAGCCCTTTCGTCCAGTCAGTCCGAATCAACACAAGCTTATAGGGCTACTGACAACAGAAGTGAAGACTGCGGGTTGTAGGCTACACTGGCATTGCAGTTCTGGGGCTAATTCCGCTCACCGCGGGCAGAGGACACTGTGTGAGACCATAGCTGCATTGCGTGTTTTTCTACAGCGCACCTGAAGTGCAGTCAGTCAGACTTCAGAGATTTGTCTACCGA
Organism: Protomyctophum bolini; assembly: GCF_963924005.1. NCBI lineage: Eukaryota > Metazoa > Chordata > Actinopteri > Myctophiformes > Myctophidae > Protomyctophum > Protomyctophum bolini. The sequence continues at coordinate 33,596,699 of NC_137870.1, read as the reverse complement.
TCGAATTGTAACTGTAAACCATATGAGATAGGAGCCCTCAAGCAAAATCCGTGTAACATCAACCGTTTCCAAAGAGCTTATTTAGCTTTTGCAGTTGGACACAAACAACAGCATGCCCTCGATTTATCCATACTATTAGGCTACTTGCAAGTTGCAACACTTTGTTACTTGTGCAAATGTGCTGCACTCTCTGCCTAGTTTACGCTACTTTTTATAGCAGTTCTATGTCCGTCATTTATTGCATTAAGATCGTTCGCCCTTCCAGGCTTCCACTGTACCGATACCGATACCAAAACAGCAGTATAGCTACAAGTGCCCTAACTATCTAGCCAATACAATACTGTGGAGTAGCCTAATAACATATACAGATATGTTTAAGTAAGGCATGCATATATAGCCTATCAGAGCCAAGAAAGTGATGCTGTGATTTCAGAGAAGCTGGTGCGCATCCCGCGCGCAAAAGCGCCACAACTTCTCCTTGGTCCTTTTGGAGCTTTTGCTTTTGATATAGCAACTATGCACAACAAAACACTTACCTTTCAGAAGAAACGCCGCTGAAATCACGAAAACAGACAGATAAATAGTGAGAGATCCGCTCCCCGTGATCGCCATGTTGGACACCTGCTTGAGACTGGCGGCGCTAAATCACCTAGAGATGGCCATGGGATGAAAATGTAGAGAGGCGGAGGGAGGGCTCAATAGGGAACCTTTCGATCATATTAGACTGTGCCTTTAATCCATTTTCTAGCCTAGTCTAGATTGATTTGATGTTCTCAAATCAATTATTTGTACATTCTTTAGGCCTATGTTATTTTATTTTATTTTTTACTTAGTTAGCCTACTGCCTATACCTATAATAGCCTACAGTAAATTACCAAATCTGACTGCATATATAGCCTATATGTGGCCATACTTAACAAATAATACTATTATTATTATTATTAATAATAATAATAATAATAATAATAACAAAGGCCTATATATATATATATATATATATATATATATATATATATATATGCAACAGCCATTCATTCATTCATTGTGGTTGACCACACCTTATTTTTGTGTTGTTTTGTTATCCTATATGTCTGAAAAGGTTAAAAAGAAGAAGTGAAGTTTGTCAGAAACAATATGCTATAAAAGCTGTAAAACGATTGTAATGTTTACAGCGCCCTCTAATCATGGAATGAGGCATGACATGACAGTGCAATTCAGTTAGTGTTGAATTTAGGATAGCCAACATCTCGTCTCAACACCATTTATTTAGGCTATATACCTTATAATGTGTTGAAACTTTGACTATAGTCTGGACAAGATAAGCAATTTCTCTTCGTGTCCCTGTAATTGTAGTCTATACCGAAATAGCCAGTGTCACATTTAAGTGTGCATGTCACTTAAATCTACTTTCCTTTCTATTGTGTCAAAGCAGCACTGCTGCTAATGGCACAATCTATTTTCTGAGAATTCATGTCAGTCCTCATCAGTAGATAGCATTTATAGGAGTTCACTTAAATGGTGCAGCTATTCCTAACACTATACAGCTTGTATTCCACACATCACATTTGTTTCTGACGTTATTACCTGTGGCAGTTCTCCAGTTCTGCCTGCCACTTATGCATGCAGTGTCTCCACAAACACTTTAATTGTGCAGTGTCAAATTTGACGACTTCTCGAAGAAACCCAAATTAATAGCCAATATTCAGTTATATTCCCCACTTCCCATTGCTTTTCCACATGGGTTGTATACTTGAAGTGTATAGCTTACAAGTCGCAGCATTTAAGGTATAGACTATTTCAACAATTTCTGCACCTTTGATACCCTATCTTAACTTTTGTTGTTTGTTCCTTCAATTTTGCTGTGTCGGTGTTTCACGGCATGGCGTTTTCTTTGCTCATGAGAATAGTAGGGTTCCTTGGTCTCTCCGAGAAGACGAGCCCATCATTTATGTGTCCCCAAGCAGGATGAATAATGGATGGGAATATCAGATGACTGAACTGTTTCATGTGAATTCTCTGTAGTAATGGCCAACCATAGCTCCATGTGTATATGAGCAAGATATATATAGGCAGATGAGGCGCCAAATACAGGTGACAACCATCAACAGAGAGTGAGTAAATGTACTTGATTTTTTGAGAAAACTAGTAAAACTAATAGAATAAATTAATTTCATCAGGCTTCTCATGCTATACTTGATTAGAACTGCAAATTAAGACCCCCCCCCTCCCCCCTATGAAATCAATCAAATGACCGGAAATTGAATTATTTTAGGTGGTAATCTATATTAGGCAATCCACTCACCATGATTATGTATTCCTCTTCCTCCTGTTGTGAAAGGAATAATAATAATGGCTGGGTTTCCCAAACGAAATATGCATAGTGAGTATATGCATGTGGTTCTTCTCAACAACACCCTCTTTCACTGCAACATTATTCCGTGCATAGATGTGCGTATGATGCGTATGTCCCATACGTGATGAAGATATATAATACTTATAATACCAATGCCAGGGTATAACTATCTTTCGATGGTGACGTAATAATGATATGTTTCAGTGTCGGTTGGATTAAAGGTAATGCCCCTATGTATACATGTATGTAATCTGACACCAACTTGCACGCTCTGCTTGCGCAAGTAAATAGTTCAACTAGCCGATCTACATTGAGACATTGTGAGCTTGTAGATCGGCTATTTTAACTATTTTAAAATAGTAAAAAATGGCAAATTAGTTTAGGGATAAGAGTTAAGGCTAAGATATAGCCCCATATACTGTATCTACAAAATGGTCTGGTAACGCCTCAGGGCCCCGCAGAATGAAGTTGCTAATGTTGCTCTGGAGAGTCTGGAGCTCACTGGTGGAGCTGTTGCCCCCGTGACCCAACTATGGATAAGCGGTTGAAAATGGATGATGGATGGAGAACACTATTTTCTAATCTACACTACACTATTTTGATGGAAACTGGACACACTATTTGGGGGGACTGGCCACTATTTGGGGGGAACTGGCCACTATTTGGGGGAGAACTGCATGGGCATATTTGAGGGAGAACTGCATGGGCACTATTCTGGGAGAGCTGTGGCATGGGAGTATGGCCATATTCCCTGTTTTACATTATAAAACCCATTTCTATTCACTCATTAACAATGGAGGCATTGTTGTAGCTAATCAGTTAATCAGTAGGCCTATAATAATAATGTACAGACTTTTTTTGGCATGGTGCTAGAGCTCGCCGGCCAAGCTTTTAGTCAGTGTAATAATAACAGACGGACAGACGGACGGATGGACAGGCATGATTTGCACATTTTCTCAGCTCAAAATACACCTTTGGTCAAATAATGTATGTTTGATGTAGTTAATTCTTTAGCATACCAACTAAACTTGTGCAAAATAAGTAATCAAAAATGAGTTTGTTTCCATAATAGGTAATTATTACCTCACCAACTGCTAAACTGGGTCATTCACACAAGACTGGTGGGGCAGTTATCAAAATTCAGTCGAGTGCCTCACCACTCAATTTTGAGTGGCCTACCAACATCAATGCTTCTTTGTAGGAAAAAGGTGCTTTTGGACAATACAATATGCAGATTCAAGATTCAAATTAAGACTTTCTCATGCTCATGAGCAGTGAAGTGCATAATATTAACATTCTGCATGGCTGTTCTCATCACACAAACAACAGTTCGAGAAAATATAGTCATAGATAGGCCTACAATAATAATAGTATTATATAGGGTCCATGTGATTACAATGCTAATTCTGTCCACTTGATAAGCCCAGTTTACCCGTGCCTACTTCATAAAATTGCCCGGTTATCAACTGTGCCCAGTGCCCACCCTATATTAAATTGCCTACTGTATAATGCCTAGGTGGTGTGTGGCCACTATGACTCAGACATAACCATATACTGTAGCGTTCATTATGACTTGGACATAACCATAATAGACTCTATAAAGTTCACTAAAACTCATGTAAATATGGTCTGCACTGGTCTGATGGTACCCATGCATTTGCAAGTTAGCTCGAGGGTGACCTGAGCGTGCTTCTCTACCCTCTAAGTAAATGGTAAATGGTAAATGGTGCATTTATATAGCGCCTTTATCCAAGGCGCTTTACATAGATTGTGCATTACATTCACCCATTCACACACCGATGGCAGCGGAAACCATGCAAGGCACCAACTAGCACATCGGGAGCAATTAGGGGTTCAGTGTCTTGCTCAAGGACACTTCGACAGTAACTCTGGGGGAGCCCGGGTTCGAACTGGCAACCTTGCGGTTCCCATCCAGGCACTCTACCCCTGAGCCACCGCCGCCCCAGTGAAATATTATCTTGTCTATTGTACTCTCTCTGGAAAATATTGAGTATTGTGCTCTGCCTATTTGACCACATTGACCCATTTTGAAGCTCAAGAGTGGAAATGACCCATTTCCACCTTTTTGTCTTCCAGTGATCCACAAAATCAAATATTCTTCACCAGGTCTTAATTTTTTTACCTCAGCGATTCTAAGGCTGAAAGAATGAATGATGTACATGGATTTCCAGATTTCAAACATAATTGTTGATGCAGCCTTACTCTAAAATAAAGGAAAACAAGCATGGCCTATAGAGCGTCGCAGTCCCGCCCACCTTTCCAGACCCGGAAAATAATTCCCGTTCATTTTCCTCATAGACGTTTAAAAAAATATTTATTTAAAGATGTTTACGCTGCGGACAAAGCCAACTCGGGTTGTGACAAATCATGACAATAATGTTTTGGGCCGATCAAATAATTAGAAAGAAGAAGAAAAAGGCAGGTTACAACACTTTTTGTTGTATTGACCGGGCCCGGCCAATCAGAAGAGGTCAGGTTTTGGGCCCGGCCAATCAGAAGAGGGCAGGTTTTTGGGCCCGACCAATCAGGAGAGGGCAGGTTCAGGGCCCGGCCCTGTGTACGGCCTGTGTGTGTGCATGCATGCGTGCGTGCACGGCTGCACGCGTGTGTGTGTTGCGTGCAGCTGGTAAAATATGACATTTTGGGCAAGTTAACTTTTCTACGGGTATTTTGTATTTATGTGTAATGTTTGTATGAGTCCTCTAGTCAAAATGGGTTTGTGGGCATACATATTGTGTAGTTATTTGTGGAGGCCCTTTTTTTGACAGACGATTTCAGTGTTGCACCCCCCTATAAAACTGTCACAAATGTTGACATTGTCATATGCTGAAGATTAGCCTGGCTAATAAGCCAGACTCAAATCACACTGTCGTGACTCGTGCCGGCAGGCCAACGGCTGATTCGGTCTAGCTTATTAGCCAGGCTAGCTGAAGATGGGTTGATGCCGAAACGTGTCCATGTTTGCTGTGTTTGTCCGTGCACTTTAATATGAATTAAAAGTACCAGAAGGACTTCGGAGTATTAGGGGTTAACAATGCCGCAATAATAGATGGAAGCTTTAAGAAACACAAATGTAATTGAAGATGTTACACCAAATCTGCCAAGAGCCAAGACACACATAATACAAGAATCCTCATGCTCATTCAGCCTAAAACACTGCCCAGGGTTAAGACTTATTTGGGTTAAGGCACATTTGCATATGAATTAGTGACATGATTTTGTTAAAACTAGGACAGTGTTGCTATGGTTATCCAAAAAATATCCTGATTACACTAATTACTGTACTGTGACCCCAGACATTTCCCCTCTAGCAGATCACATAGATTCAGATACTGTAGCTGTAACTCAAACCGGAATGAAAGGCATTAAAATACTTGAACCACAAGCATCTTGCACTTTTTAAATGAAGAAGTAGGCTCATTACATAAAAACATAAAAAACACACTCAGGTTTTTAAACATTGACAGTATACAGTAGTCATTTTAAAATGGCTGATGCAAACTAGCTTTATTGTGTCGATCGTATGGCCGGATGGCCGAAGGCCTGAGACTGTTCTCCAAAACTCACACAAATTGGTGCACATTATCTCTGGAGACCAGAGATATCAGAGCTATATCAGAGGACCTTCATCTATAGCATGTCTTTCTGGATTTTATTCCATCACACTTTCTTATCATTACACACACACACACACACACACACACACACACACACACACACACACACACACACACACACACACACACACACACACACACACACACACACACACACACAAGAAAGGGAGCAAATTAGACCCCGGCAACTATACCGCCCTATTTCTATTCTTAGCTCCATCTCAAAAGTAATGGAAAAAATTAAAAATGTACAAAAGTACAAGTATCAAAATGTACTTAAAGTACCAAAAGTACTTTACACTATGCAAAATGTGCCATTTTCAAGTTTTCAAATCTTTGAAAATAACAAATCTAACATTGTGCTATTTTCAAATGGCCGAAATGTATATATAATAGGGCTGAAGTGTTTTGTAATAACTAAAGTTTTCAAATAAATGTAGTGGAGTAAAAGTACAATATTCTCCTCAGAGATGTAGTGGAGTAGAAGTAAAAGTATAAAATATTCAAGTAAAGTGGAAATACCTCAAAATTAGCTTACGCATGTTTCATGATAAATGCTTTTTATGTGATGTATTCCCATGCTTTTTGTTCTTGCTTAATGTAAATCGCTCTGGATTAAGAGCGTCTGCTAAATGCCTAAATTGTACTTAAGTAAATGTACTTACTTACTTTACACCACTGCGCATAGATATTACTATGTTGCTACCATAGACTTACTGCAACTACTGTAGACGCTCTCGTTTCAAGTATTCATTAGGTTGTAGTTATAGTTTATTGCGATTCATTTTGTCAATATGCCATTTGTCTAAAACACAGTCCATGGAGCAGCTCTGAGGATCATTTTTCTGCATGATTTGAAGTTAATATATTAACAAATGAATGGGAACATATTTGAAAGGAGATAGGATGTCATAGAGTGAAAGTATTGTGGCTTCAGACAGATTTAATTTGTTCTTGTGTGTATTTTTTAATTAATCTCTCTAAGGACCAGTTATGGTCCTTAGAGAGAAGTCAGTCTGTATGCTTTTAGCGCTACTGGATGCCGACAGTCAGTGATTAAAGTTAAGATGCTAGGCCTACTTTGAGGGAGGTGATGAGACCTGCTTATCAGGTGTCTTTGATCTGTTTCTTTCTTGAGCTCTCCCATCTTCTTTCCCTCCTCTCCTCTGTCTGCATGCATCTCCTGTGTTCTCGGAGGCCCAGCCTCACCCCATCATCATAATCATCAGGGCAATATTGACCATAGAACCACCTGACCATTTCAATAAAACATCAAAACTCAGTATTTGTGTATATGCCATTAAACGGGGGTCATTGGAATTAAAATGGTTGAGAATCGCTGCTTGTAAAAACTTCTCTTGTGGGGGTCCCTGGCATATGTTTTCATATATGGGTTAAATGGACACCTCCTATGGTGTGATTACCCAAGATTTCACAGAACCAATTTACTTGATAGAGCAGACTAGCATTGTTAATTATGAAAATTTCTCAACATATGAAAGTTAGCATCCAGCAGTTTCTACCTATACTCAACATTTCTAACATAAAACATTGGTGTACTCAATATGCCATGGTTCACATTCTGGCAAGTGGACTAATTATCCGGCTGATCTCCTTCCCTGTCCTCCCCTCACTCAAGACCCCCGACTCGACATACTACTGTATGTCAAATTAATCCATGGTTCCAACATGATATAGGTGTTGACATGGTTTTGCATTGCCACACAAACAAGGTTTTGTATTAAAATCCAAAATAAATCAGAGAAAAGTGGATTCATCAATAATCTGTCTGTCAGGACTATATGTTTTGGAGAATGTAGTTAAAAAAATCACACCCGTGTGAAGTGAGGTGTGCTCTTATCATTGTACATCACCATGACGTAAAATAGACACTATCTTTTTGCTCCATTCATTGTCAATGGGAAATTAATGTTTGTGTAGGACAAAGTTTGTGGACACACCAAAAGCTGGACATAGGAGGGGATAGCGCAACAGCATAACATCTTAAAAGTATAAATGTTTCAGGGTTACAATATTATTGTCTGGGGAGAACTGTACATTTGAAACGGCATACCGTTTTACGTAACATTATTGTGTGTATGATTAATCCTTTCCTGCTTGTGTCCCATTACAATATTCTAAAAAGCAAGAAGAAATTACATGTAGCTTTTATGTTAAGCTTTTCCTGATCTTATTTAATATAGAGTTGTTTTGTACTGTACAGTCTCTGTGCTTCCGTCTCTGTTTCTCTTTGATATCCATTATCCAACAATGAGAAAATGAGCAACCCCGTTCTAATCTACACTGACTGAATAAATTGGAATTGAACTGAATGTAGTCTTCTCTCTTCAGTGAACCATAATACAATCCAGCCCATATGCTATCAATGGATCTCTATGTGAGACTGCAACAGTGGATATCGATGAAGCCATCATACACATTTCAATTCTCTAGTCAATAGAGAACCTGTGCAGGTTTCATGGATGACTGATATGGCAATTATTTGAAAGTCTGCAGTATACTGTAACTTGCCTTTAAACGCTGCCATGTATGAGGTACAGAAATTGAAAGTGTAACAGCCCATGATTTCGGCTGAGAGGCCATAGTGAGTATATTTAATAGTAAACATCCACCTATATGACCACCATACATTGAATACTTTAAATTTCAGTAAACACTGCAGTAAAAATGAACAGAGCATTCAGTTATACATCCTTATTGCACTTGTTTTTTACTTGTCATCCAGGATCACAACTAATAAATAGAGATGTTCCTGTAAAACAACTAATAAATAGTCCTATTATCACCTGGGCATTCATGGTTACCCGAGGTTAACCCACTGAGGGTTGGGAGCACGGTGGCACGGTGGTAGTGCTGTTGCCTCACAGCTAGAAGGTCCTGGGTTCGATTCCCGCTGGGGACACTGTGGGCGCTGGGGGTGTGTTCTCTCCTTCGCGTGTGTCATCAGTGACCATACCCGAGGCGAGGTTGTGAAAGGTCCTTTCTGTGTGGAGTTTGCATGTTCTCCCCTAGGGTAGGGTAGAGTAGGTACCCTCACAAAAAACATGCAGTAATCCTGGTCTCTAAACTACCTCCCCCTGGCCAGCCGGGGCACCTCAGGGGAAAGGATCTGTTCGGAATAACGTGTTCCTTCCACGCGCTACGTCCGGCCGTCAGGTACGCGAAAAGAAGCAGCTTGGACTCCTCATGCATAGAACGAAGCATGAGGTCAGTCCGCTGCCCCCCCAGGTTGGCAGAGGAAGTGTAGCGCCCAGGATTACATTAGATAATTTACACTGGGTGAAAACATGGGTTGCAAAATCGTGGGATAAAAAAAAAAGAGGGTTGCTTATTGAGGGTAATGATGAATACAGGTGGCAATTTGTTCATCAGCCATCATAGACTTATTTATTCACAGCGACATTGACAAATTGATTGAATTGAAATTGATCATCCATGTTTGACATGCTGTGTTCCTTCTGCGGTGAGGTTGCTCACAGTGACAATTTAGCAAGCGGAGGAACATTAACTTTTGCTGAATGGTCAGCTACAGTAGGCCTACAGCTGTATTAGCCCAATTATCAGCATTCTGGTTTTCTAGATACAGCATCAACCTCTGTCATTTTATCACTCTCCTTAATACCAGGGGCAAATAAAAGCTGCATGGGTATACGTGATTAAAAAGGACAAGGGTGGGGCCATAAAATAATATGTATTTTCCTATGGTTTTTTAAGTATATTCTGTCAACTAGCATTTTAGGTAGACAGCATATGAGTTTGTTTACTCAACTATAGTTGAGTAAACAAACCAGGCTTTCTGACAATCAATAGATAGTCAGAAAGCCAAAAAGGACCAATGGGTGAGTGCAAAATATAACATGCAAGAAGTGCATGCATTGGCAAGCATAATATACAACTCTAGACCTCATCACATATCTTTTTTATGAGCTATATCTTTGTTTCTGATCATGTACGCTCATGTAACGTTAATTAATTTTACATACAGCAATAAATGACCACCATATTCTTTTATAATCTTTTGCATGCATTATATAAAACAGAAAAGAATAAAACATGTGGCAGCTGATTCATCTATTACAACTACAGTATACGCCCAGCAGACCTGGGACATTATCACTGTCACTTATCTGTATAGCTGAATAATGAGTGATATGAAATATCTTTATTAAAATATATTCAGCTCTACAATATGCACTTGCCCATTCAGCAGTCATGCTGCTCATTATGTTTCTGCTCTGTCACTCATATCTCACAGTGGCCATAACTCAGCCAGAGACAAGAGTGATGATTACTGCACATCACATAGTTTTTCAATTGGTTTCTCAGCTGAAGAGTGCATAATCCTCACCCAGGGATGCTTTCCTACATTATAATATTGACAGTATTATAAATCAATGTGCAGTCACATTTTTGCTATTGTTTTGCTGCAGTCACTGAGGCAAAACTGACTCATGCACAAACATAACAAAGAAAACGAGGTATGTTGTTGCCTTTTTTGTTATATTAGTTTTTATTCGATTTTTATAGACATGACAAACAAGACATACATAACAACGACACATACACCAGACTGTATATAATATAAATATATATATGTATATATAAATAAATATATAAATATAAAACGAGTGGGGGCCTATCGATATCGCCTATCGTGTTAAGATAGCATATAGGTCATAGGATGAACACAACCATGATACATCAAAGGAGTATAAGGAGGGCATGAATATCAGTAGCCAAACAGAACATAAATATATAATACATAATATAATACATGATACAACATAAATATATATAATATAATATATCTGTATATATACACATATATATATATATATATATATATATATATACATACCTATAACAAGGTATGTTGTTGCCTTATATCCGATAACCACTTGTGCTTGACAGCTTTATTTTTACCCTTAATTCTCTGTACTTGAAATTCTCATCTGTTGATGTATTCTCAGGATTACTTAAATTAAACGATTTGGTTAAATTGTGTGGCCTGTCACACCATGGAATTAGCATGCAATATTTGTACCCCCTCTTCCATTGGTTGTATTAGAACATTTAGAATGCTTTTCACCATGGCACTATGGGGTGAATATACAAAGTAATGTCAGTAATGTCAGTAATGTCAGACATGTTTTTTATATAGATCTGTTTCAAATGTGTGTTTCATGGCTGGAATGGGTTCAGCCTATACAGTATATACTGTGTAATTACCGATTTAATACCCCTATTGTACACATATGTTACACTGATTGCACAATATCTTCAACATGTAGGCTGTGATTACAAAATATTATATAGTATGCCCACTGACAACCAATAGGTCATGGTTCTTGAACACAACATACAATTGAATAGGCTATTTCACTTATAGGTTTGATTTTTACCTGCTACGTTTTATATTTTTTCCTAGAGAAAAAGGATTAAAAGACAGATATTTCTAAATGGGCCACAGGAAATTAGAGAGCAGAAAATGTTTCAACAGCACCCTTCAAGATCACACTGTACCTACAAAATAAAAATGAAAAATAACTATATTCTTTACCATTCACTGCCCGCATTGATTCAATCATGACTGTCATAATCCTGACAGTTATGGCGCAACTAACTGACATGGCGTCTGTTTTTTGCGACTGCTGCATTTACAAAGCAAACGTGTACATAAACATTCAGATTTCAAATATAAAGTGCTCATCCAAGGTGCCATGGATGTTAGAATTTTGCAGGGTCAATAAAAAGCTTTTTGTCTGATAGGGCTGTGCTCAATTAATCGATACAATAATCGTATCGTATTCCTTGACGATAATCGTATCGATAGAGGCTACCATATGGACACAGAAGGAAATGCTGTGTGTGGTGAAAAATGAATACATTTTAAAATAACATCAAGTATGGTGTGTTTCTGTGTCTAAGACTTAGATATATGAGCAGTAAAACAAATGTAAATTTGATTTGCATTTATTAATATTGCTTTTTGTTTAAATGTTATCAACTTAGTGCCCACTGCTCCTGCTACGTAGATACCTAATTTCACTGTACTGTATCTCTGCTGTCGGGAAGAAACCACCTAACTCCAAAATGTTCATTTTTCAGGAAATTAAGAATGTGGTGAAGTGTTTGAATGAATGATTTGATTACCTCATTGATAAGGCTCTTATGATGTGTTTCATGAACCATTAGTTGAGAGTTATTGGATGAAACACACAATGGTGTAAAAGCTAATGGAGAGATGGGGAATACTTTATTTGGTGTGAATCACACCGTGTGATGGAAAACATCCATTCAAAACATCCAACAACCAAGACATAGATAGCGACGAAAATGAAAGCCTGAGTATCGAGGCTAGGTAGCTATACAAATAGGGGGAGATGTATATGGACTGACTCATGTTGTGATATTTTATGTTGATGTGTTTAAAAACAAGAGGGTTGCGCTGCTGCGCACATCCAGTCCTTCGCTGGTGCTGGACTAGGCCTATAGGTTGATACAGTGAAGAAGGAAGTGAAGTCTGCACAACAGCTTCTGCTCCACAGTGCTTTTAGTCATTTAAAACACTGACAACGTCACCATGATGAAGGCCAGTCATGGCCAAAACGTCGTGTTTATATATGTCAGTGTTTTAAATTAATAAAAGCACTGAGCAGAAGCTGTTGTGCGGACTTCCCTTCCTTCTTCACTTTTATGTTGATGTATACAATGCAACTTATTTTCCAATTAAATGGTAAATCGTTAATATCTTGATAATAATTATCTTGTACGGACGAGATAATAATGATCTTGTACGGACAAGATAATATCTTGTACGGACAAGATAATATCTTGTACGGACAATATTAAATATATTTTGAATGCATGGCCATTCAGGGGCTCCATACTATGGATTAAGAGGTTTTGTCCAAAGCGCTTTTTATTACTTTGCATTGGTTCATTATTTTTTAACCAACACAGATGTAAATTGTGTTCAATATCACTGATTTTGCAAACAAAATCAAAACTTAAAAAATGGAGTTAGGTGCTTTCCCCCTGACAGCAACGATATGCAAATTTACAGTGACAAATACCACACAGGTGTCTGGACTTTTTTTTATTAGTGCCCTTATTCCGGTTTTGTTCCACTATAACTATTGACATTATTCATCCAGTGTAGGTTTTCCGGACACGAATGCTCTTTTCCCAGTTCAGATCTGGGAGCTGCCCAGCACAATAACAATCTTGTTTAATGAAAATATTTCATACAAAATTCGTATTGCTTACTGCAATGCATGTCATGAGTAGGATTATATTTGCTGAAGAAGTGACACTGATCCACACAATCCTCTAATAGCTTATGATAGGCCTACCTATTACCAACTATGAAATCTAGCATAGGATTGAATCTGTATTTACAGTACTCACTGTGCAACTCTTCATACATTGAAAGAAGCATGAGTTCAGTTGGGAGCTCTCCCCAGGTTGGCAGAGGGAGTATAGCGCCCAGTATTACAGCTAAGTAGGCAATTGGCACCGGGTGAAAAAATGGCAAAATCATGGGATAAAAAACAAAATCTCTGTACTCAGTACTGTACTCTGTACTGTACTACTGTGTACTGTGCTGTATTGTTTTGTACTCTGTACTGAACTCTGTGCTGTACTGTACTGTACTGTACTACTTTGCGCTGTACTGTTCACACGGCAACACCGCCCCACAGTGCCACCCCAGGTCACACAGCACTACTGCAGCTGTCCGTGCTGAAACTGATATACATACATACATACTGTACGTACATTCATTAGGACGTACGGACAGACACACATAGCTGGTAGTTGGAGCAGTTATAAGCAATGCTCAAAAAGTACACTAGGACTAAATGTGTTGTCTGTACAACTACTGTATACATTGCTTTATATTTAATTCCAGGAGGCCTGTTTGAGAGAATCATTGGCTGAAAGCACTTTCCTCATACGTCTAGGATGAAATGGATGTAGACTTTTGTAGAGTGTGTGAGAGGCTTGTCATACAGTGCAATCCAAAGAGTCAGACTTCTTGAATAACTGAGGATGTGGTATAAAGTTTGTAATTGTCATTGCACATGACATCAGTTATGAATACTAAGTTAGACAATTTACAGGACATTCTCTTCTAATGCATCGTGTTGCTCACAATTCTTTTCAGTTTGTTGCTGTAATGGATATGCCTTCTTTGCCCCTCGTAAATCAGATGGAAACATTTGGAGAGCAGGTTGGATGCTTATGTTTTGACAGATTTATGACACTAGCCAGCTCTTCACCACCTGTTCAAATGTAACATCTGTGATGAACTCATTTGGAGCTATTATCATATTGTAATGTGGATATATTTCAGAGATCTGTCATAGACATTTAGTCATTGAGTGGACCGATTATTGTGCTATGAATAGTCTATAGGTTTGTTTTGTCATTTCGTTTGCTTTCTTTTCTATGATTGTAACCGTGACCAGTAGTGGTAGAAGTACTTTTTTTTACTTAAGTAAAAGTATCAATACCACCATGTAGACATACTCTGGTACTTACAAGTAAAAGTCAGGTATTCAAATTTCAGATTTATTTTGTTGAGAAAATGTATTGGCATACAGTAGTACTGGCATCAAAATACACTTACCCCTAGGGTAGGTACCCTCACAAAAAACATACAGTAATCCTGGTCACTAAACTGCCTCCCCCTGGCCAACCGGGGCGCCTGATGGAGGGGAAAGGAACTGGTTGGAATAACGTGTTCCTTCCACATGCTACGTCCAGCCAGGGAAACTCCCCCCTGTCAGGTGTAAAGGAGCAACTTGGACACTCAGGCATGAAGGAAGCATGAGTTCAAGTCCGTTGCTCTCCCCTTGCCCCCCATATATGGGGACTAGGTTGGTGGAGGGTGTGTAGAGCCCAGGATCACATTAGATGATTGACACAGGGGTGAAAAATGGGTTACAAAATCGTGGGATAAAAAAAAATATATATATAAATAAATAAAAATACACTTACCGGTAAAATAGACCTACCAAAAAGTTTTCAAATGTATAAAATCTACAAGCTCACAAGGTTGTGAGCTTGTAGATCAGCTAATTATATTTTCAAAGTGTGCGTATATACTGTAGGGCTGAATATTTGTGATAATATTAACTAAAGTTTTTACAACTAAATTGTAGTGGAACTAAACTCCGTGTGAGATCAGTGAGATGTAGCCCTAGTGTAGAAGTAAGTATTGAACATTTGAAACACTCCAGTAAAGTAAAAAATATATATCAAATGTATGTAGTAGTTACTTCCCTGCACTGACCCTGGCTGTGATTATAGTAAATAAATAACTCCTGGTAAAAAAGAAAATAAAGCGACAGTTTAAAACACACTGAGGCTTGCAGGCCAAGCAACACAGCTGCAGCTATGCTCTGTAGTCTGGATACACCTAAACTAAAAACACCCATTATTAATTTGATTAGTTGCAGCTGTGTTGCTTATGTCAAATACTGTTATACTACTAACATGGCAGGCTGCAGTGCATAAACACACATGGACAGTATGCATGAACTTTTTTAGGCTAAACTGATGAAAATAGAGATATACTGCCTCCTCTCGTCAAAAAGACAGCAGTGCATGTAAAGTGCTGTGTCATAACACATCATTGTAGAAGTCCATAATACAACCCTTAGATGGCAGCAGATTAGCCAATAATCTCTGAGCTATACTTGTTATACTGTTTTCCTTTTTTATTTTCATTATCATACCATAGGGATGTGTGGGAGGCAGGAGGCTGGATGGGGTGTGGGAGAAAATTAAAATGGTGTGCAAGAATGATGGAAATAATCTTCTCTTCTCTTCTCTTCTCTTCTTCTCTTCTCTTCTCTTCTCTTCTCTTCTCTTCTCTTCTCTTCTCTTCTCTTCTCTTCTCTTCTCTTCTCTCCTCTCCTCTCCTCTCCTCTCCTCTTCTCATAATACAACCCATAGATGGCAGCAGATTACCAAAATAAGAGCCCAATCATCTCTGAGCTACTTTTTCTTTTTTTGTTCATGTGTCACTAATCTAATCTAGGCTTTAATACAATTTTAAAATACAGATGCAGAATAAATTGCATGCAATCGACACAGCTTTGAACCATTTTTACATCATGGTTCAGGGTTTATAGTTTTTTCAAGTTAGGCCAGATATAATTTAGTTCAGCTGTCAGTACAGCAACCCTGAACACATGTTGCCAACATGTTGTTGGTGGGTGGCATGCCAGAAATCCTATCTCAAACAGTATGTTGTCTGCATACAAAATATCTATATTTTTAGAGTACGACAGTGCTTGTCAGACAAAAATGATGCACACCCTTCTCTCATGTCATTACACAATTACTGTAACAGTTGGCAGACATTTCGTCTACCAGCATACTGATCAAGCAGAAGTGAACATGGCATGAGTGTGTGTCATCAGTGTGACCTGCCTGTGAAACACTGGATCATGAGTGGAACTAAACCCTCTCTGTACTGGTGGATGGTGTATTAATTGGAGCCTTGTACTTGTACTGACATGCTGCAGGTCACCTCATGTCTCCAGTGATTACATCACGGCATATATAAATGGTAAATAGTCAGCTTTTCTGCCACCTATATCCCAAGCACTTTACAATTGTGCATTGTACATTCACCCGTTCACAGCTGAGCTACAGTACATTCATACACTGGGTTAGATTAGGTTAGCAGTTTGGGGTTCGGGTTCAGTGTCTTGCTTAAGGACACTTCTACACAGACAGAGCCAGGATATTGAACCAGAAATCCTTCTGATTTCCAAGCAACTGCTTTAACTTCTGAGCCACTGCAGTCAAACTAGTTTGATGATACATACTGTATGATGTATCACCCTGATCTAGAAAGACCAATAAAAGGATTGTGGCTATACCTGTGTGTGCGTGTGCGTGTGCGCGTGTGCGAGAGAGAGAGAGAGAGAGAGAGAGAACGCAGACTCCTCCACATCTACCCAGATTAATATCATCAGTCCACAAAGGAGCCCTCTGTGCCTTGCAGGACAGACAATGAATCCGCTGTCTGATTAAACCATTACCAGACTAAATGCAAACTGATACAAGCATTTTAGCTCTGAGATTATAGAATTCAATCCTCAAATTGTACCTATACTAGGTGATAAATTACCGGTATGATGCAGATATGCCAGAAACTTTCTAAAATATTGAAACTCACTACTTTAGCATATTTGTGAAGTGTGTCGCCCTGAAGGATATGCACATTGACATTTTCAGTAGTAGTAAGTCTGCCAACTCCGACTCCCCAAAAAAAGGAAATCAAGTATTTTCATACTTAGTGCATCTTTGAAGCACTAAGCTACAGTTATTCAGTGGTTCTGCAATGCCTGCTCGGTTCCTCTTTAAGTCTTTCCATTAAGTTCCATTAAATCTGGAAAGTGAAAACTGCACATGAAGTAATCATGTTTTTATGCTATAAATTCAAGGTAACTATACTGAAGGTTCTAAACAATCTACCAATAGCATAATATGCAGGGATGTGAATCAATAAAGTTTAAATGAATCACAATCGTGTTTGATGTTGAGGCTATGATAGGAATGATAGGTTATATTTATAATCATAGATTATTCATTAGTCTTAAGTAGCAAGAGTGACAAATAAAAATGGATCAGGGAAGTTGTTGATTCAAATCTACCATAAAAACCCATCCCAGAGGCAGGAGAGCTGCCTGTTTTGTTTTTATTTGAATGCATAAAAAGAGGTCAGAAATTCATTAAAGAGTGTGTAAAGCTCCAGTCTATGCAAATGCCTCCTCAAGATATTCAGTATAGCTCCACCCATTAAACTAATCTACAATCCCTCCTGGCCCTTCTATATGCATCTTAAAATGCAATAAAACTATTGCCCTTATTGACTCCATGGAAAGACATGCAGCATCAATCAGACTAGTGTCTGATATGTTGCATTGAATAATTATTTATATTTTATTTTTATTTCTTGCATGTCTTTAAATTTAAACTGTCAACTAGCCCTTGTCAAAAGATCCCATAGGATTTTCTAAATTTCTAATAGGATCCTTTCACATTTTCCAAAGTTCCAATATAATTCTATAGGATTCTATTGAAACTTTGGACAATAATCCTATAATAATAATAATCCTTTTATATAAAACCAACAAAACGCTATTTTCGTGCTCGGATGGACGGACGGGCCCAGCCAGCCAGCCAGGGACACACATAGCTCCACATAGGACTGATAGGAGTGGTTGCACCACTCAAAAATCAGAATCCTATAGGATTTTTTTAACAAGGCATGAAACATGCAATTAAATTATTAAAAGTTTGCTTTGAATCAACATTGCTTTGAATCAACATTGCTGTCACGTTTTTTCCTTTTTCTCCCTCCTTTTGTTGTCGTATGGTGACCTATTGTTGTTTTCCTTATTTATTTTGATTATCATACCATAGGGGTGTGTGGGAGGCTGGATGCTATGTGGGAGAAGATTATAATGGTGTGCAACTGTGCATTACTATGAATGGGATCTAATCTTCTTTTTTCCTTGTTTTAAATGTCACAAAACACAATGTCTATCCGTTCCACTAGACACTACCCATTTCCTTCTTCTGTGATGTACAACCAAATGTTTGTAGGCTACTTCAGGGTTGCCTGGCATCTTAGTGGAAGAGAAGAAGAGACAAGTCATTTAAAATATCTCATGAAGGGTCCTTTTATTTGGAGGAAGCTCAAATGTATTCTCTCCGGGATGAAAACTGCAATATTGCATGCATATTAATGTGTTTAGGCTTTTTTCTGCAGTTTTCTGCAGATGGGCCCGGGTTTTTGCCTCGCTCTGGACTGATCTTATCCAGTCTGTTTTGGCTTCCCCACTTAATGTCTTCACCGGTGGATTCCAGTCCAGCCTTGTGATGTTGTCTGTTGCTTTGCGTAGGGTGTGTTCAATCCACCCCCACTTTCTCTTCTTCATATCCTGGCTGATGGGGTAGGCTACTAGTAGGAGGCAGGCCCTGGAGCTGAGCTCCGGTCAGCCACGGCATTAATTACCATAAGCCCTGGACATCCAATCAGCTCCAAATTGGAATCACATGTTGAGGAGCCTCTATAATACATCACTGTCACTTCTGCTCCTAAGGGGTGCCACAAATGTGAGAAGTTTAACCGCATCAGCAAAACTATTATATTAATACATGGAATGACCTGCAAACTACATTAAAATTGAACACATTGGTACCCCTGAGTCGTTTTAAAACCTTGGTGATCCATACAGATCCCCACAATATGTAAAATTTGTCTTAGCTTCTATTTGTAACCTATATGTAATTTATATGTATACCTTTTGTTTTCCTTTTCCTGATCTTCTGATGTATTGTGATGTTTTTTATATAATATTGTATTTGTGTTGTACTCCACAACACTGAAAATGAGTTTAATTACTCAGTGTAATTTTCGAGAATGAATACAACTTGAATGAATTATTTCAATCAATGACTTGGCAGAGACACCCAGCCTGGCAAATAATATACGCTCCAAGGTGCAGCTCTTTTATAGTCTCCATACTGTGATATCTACTGTACCATATCTCCTATACTATTACCTACCATATCGCCATACTATATTCATACAGTGATTCTACTATCTTCATACAGTGACACAATTTTCATACAGTGATGCTTATATCTTCATACAGTGACATACCATTTGTATAAAGTTATTCTAATATATTGATACAGTGATATCTACCATATCTTCATATTGTTATACACCGTCCACCACTCCAAATTAGATTAAGTCTTTAAGGTGCATGCATGGCTCAATAATATAATGGAAATAGCCAGCACACAATGGACAGAAGCAATGGGAGGGCATAGATCAGCAATAAACCTTTGCTGGATTTGATTAGCCTATATATAAGTGGACTTAGTGGAAGTATACATAGGTATAAGCGGTCTGTATCCTGCAATGTTGTTATTATTTTAATAAATTAATTTAATATTTGTGATTTTGACATCCAGTGTAGATTATTTTAAAGCTATAGTGCTCAAATAAAAGCAATAATATAAATTAAGTTTTCTCCAGTATGTATTGATGGATCAGATCTGGACACATGCACGTCAGCTGTTCTTTTACAGACACAGCCTATTCTCAAGCTAAGGTTACAAAACAAATTATGCAAGCTGGGGGTAGCAGTGGGCTACCAATAAGAGTATCTTATTTAAATTATTCTCATTATATATACAACAACAACTGAATAAGTAGAAATACAAAAGGCATGTCGCCAGGTCAAACGATAAGGTGCGGATGCAATACTAAACCTTTTGGTTCGTGATAAAAAATAAAATAATAAACGTTCTATTTATTTTAGACCGACGCACTATTTAACCGCAAGACCATAATAGTTCCTCTGGTGCGGATTGATTCACGTGTGTAAAGGCGCTGCTTGTCAGTCAGCCTTTGAACAGTGCGGCGGCGCTCAGCACTGGGCTTTACTGTAGCCTACTGTACCTCCTGCTACTACTCTGCTGGTGATTTAACAACATCTCATATTAGAATGAACTGCTCGTAAAGGGAGCGGAAAAAGCCATATCTTAGGGACCAAATGTTAGCTATAGCGCGCGTGGTCTAACGTTATCGTTCTTCGCTCGGGACTTGCAATGTTCCAGTCAAAGGATATCCTTTTAGCCTTGCTTCTTGTGGGCTCTACAGGTAAGAAAATCTCAGTTTATCCCTCTCTACCATCGCTGTTTTGCTGAAGGTTTATATTCGTGGATTTAAAGCACTTATTCTCTGTGTTCCGTCGCCTCCCTCCCATCCTGTCCTGTCGTGTTCAAAGGGCTGCATGCATTTATTACTAGCCTGTCCTCCTCTCGGTTCCATCCGCCTGTCCTGAGAGGAGAGCAGGTGCAGCGTTAACGTTCTCCATGCACGTCACTGGCTGCTAATTAGCTTGATGTCTAACTAACGCCAGGAAATGTGTGACAACAGCGGTTGTTGAGATAAATACTTATTGTTTATTGTATGATGATATTGCATGATAATAGACTAAACATTAACGTTTTCTTGGTCAGAATATTTGTATATTGTCAATTTCTTTGCATTAACAACGCTGCCCTGCGGCTGCTTATCAAGACCCGACGTTATACTATATAAAAATAGCTATACCACGGTTTTCACTGTAAATATGACTAGCGAAAGAACCGTTTAAATTCATTTGAGACTTAATTTTGAGATTTGTAATGTGAAATATCCGTCGGCCCGTCCGTGCAGATGGTACAGTAGACTATATGTGCTTGTTTTTATCTTTCCCTAGAGCGGAAAGGATGGGTCTGTCGCTTTGCCATTTTAAAACACGCACGCACGCACGCAGGCACACACACACAGACACACACACACACACGCGCGCGCGCGCACACGCCTGTGTCGTGAAAATAAGAAACGTGCCACGCCTCCCTTCCCCCATCCACATACGGTCCCTCAATGATATATCGAGTCAGTGTTTGATTACACATATGGTTGTTTATCTGGTCTCACTTGCACAGTGATGTAATTTCCTCATACCGGCGTAGGCCTATATGAATTGAGACGAACGGTTCCAAATAAGCGGAGTCTAGTGGGTTGACACTGTTGAGGGAAGCTCTGGGAGTTCTGCTCACTTGAAGCAGCACTGTTAATGAAGAGGGTTGTTGGCTTTGGCTGATGCTGATGCTGTTGCAGTCCAACTGACAATACCCACCATGCCCATCACTTTTATTTGAACCACTTTTTTTTTAAATACTTAAACTCTTCAAACGGACCTGAGTTTGTGAGTTGGACAGGTCTCCAAATGTCTGTATCCAATAGCTGATTTACAAGCTCACAACATGTCTTGTTTTTGTGGTGCTTTCTGTTCAGACTCCAGCTGTTATGTAAGAGCCTGTAAACATCTGCTGTTTGTCTCATGAAGTCCAGCTATTTATGGTGCCAAATGAGAAGCTTTTCAGTAAACCTAACACACCCAAACTGGGTAATTTGATATGTGGGCAACATATGGTTGACAACTAAACAAAGGCATATGGCTTTAGGCCTACGTCCTAGCTTCAGGGCAGAGCATTTTAGTCTCAAGCAGGCAAGGATAGAAGGACTACGAGACCCTTCTGTATGATGATGGGGACTGGGGACAGCAGTTTATTAATGCTCATGAGTAGAGTTAAAACAATATATTCAATAACAGAAGTATGAGTTTGTAGAAAGGCCGGGCATCATGATTAATTTGAGCTTTATCCTGGGTTGCAATAAGGTGAAAATTATATTACTACAGTTACACCTAGTCTGCCAGCATTTATTGATAACTCATATATAATCCCCCGTCAACTCATATTTTGAAGAACCAAAAACCCAGACCGGATGTTATGATCTTATGTTAGTGTGCGATCCATCATCACTTCCTGTTTACCGTCTGGGGTGCTAAAACATTATGAAGGGGGATCACAGCGTCGACTCTGGGCTGTGGAATAAACCTTGTTTTGTTTTTTTGGCTTTCGCCTTTTTATTTTATATTTTTGAGTGGTGCAACCACTCCTACAACCAGCAATGTCCGTGTGACCTATGCGCCTATGTGTATCTGAGCACCAGTATATGACTATTAGTACCAGTAGGGGGCGCTGTGCCAGAAACATAGAGAGAGATAGTGCTGCTCTGTTGCCTGCTAATGAGAGAGATAGAGAGAGAGAGAGAGGAGGAGGGGAGAGGGGAGGGGAGTTGCACCACTCAGTTCACACGGGTGTGATTTTTTTATAGAGGGACAGACAGTAGGCTGACAGGAAATGGGAAGAGAGATGGGGGGGTGACATGCAGTAAAGTCAGTCGGGATCGGGAGTTGAACCCGTGGCACACTGCCAGACCTGGACTACTGGCAAAGGTGCCTGAACCGCTGAGCCACGGTCCAGGCTCAAAGTGCTTTACAGAGCAATGGAGAAAAAAATCAAATAAAAGCAAGGCATAAAACATTGAAATAATAGCATGCAATACAGTGCGGACATGAATAACAAGGAATTTAAAAGACAAGTAAAAGCAAGAGTGTAGAAGTAGTCTTGAGTTGTGATTTAATTTTTTTTACAAAGGCTGCCTGTCGAAGGTATAGTGGGAGTTTGTTCCACGCCGTTGGTCCGTAGAAGCAAAAAGAAAAAAGGCAATCTTGGTAACATGATTAATGTGTGAATTAAAATTAAATTCTGAATCAACTAGAACTGCACTCTGTCGAGTGCCTACTTGCTTGTTGCACACAAGTGCGCAAGCAGAGCTCGCAAGTACTGTCGACTGCTACAAACTGTCAAATCTCAGCTTCTCTGTGAAAGAACGTTTGAAATATTGAATTATTAGGTTTAGCTATTTGCTACGTACCTAGTTTTTGGAGGTAAAAAAAGTAGTATTGTTAAGTATGATAAGTATGACGGCTTTCGATGGTTACGTATATGTCGATCAGTGTCGGGTGGATTAAAGGAAATGCCTCTATTTATATGTATTTGTAATTTGTAAGTTGATTAGCGGTATACTGTGGTTACTTTGCGTATGCCCCGTTTGATGCGTATGTATCGTAGCAACATATGACCATGATTTTCGATGGTGACGTAATGACGATATGTTTTAGTGTCGGGAGGATTAAAGGTAATGCCCCTATGTGTCATGTATGTAATCTGACACCACTGCAATATCAAGTAGTCATTACGTCATACACTGGCACGGCGCATACGCATCAAACGGCGGCATGGACGAAAACTATTTACTTGCACGCTCTGCTTGCGCAAGTAATAATGACCCCCAAGTTCTTTACTGTACTGTTACGTTCTACAGTCAGGTAGCCCAGTCTGCTTATTATTGATTATTTCTGCTCACTAGAACCGATTATGAGAACTTCTGTCTTATCCTTATTTAGCTTGAGAAAGTTCTCACTCATCCAGCATTTGATGCTGGACAGGCAGGTCAACAATGAGTCTAAAGCACAGGGATCATGTGGAGCTACAGAAAGATATGTAGTTGGGTATCATTCATCAGCATAGAAATGGAAGTTCACTCCGTGATTGGTAATAAGTTCTCCCAAAGGCAGTATGTACAGGGAGAGCTGGTGCCCCCTTTTGTGCCCATATAGGGAGCTGACTGATTTGTTTGCAGCCATTGTATGACACTCCATATTTGGGAGTAGCTGCATTGGGAACTCCTTATGGTTATGGGTGAGTCAGAATGACGTCAGAGGTCTGCCAGCCCTCCCATTAGCCAATTTCTGAGTGGCGCCAGCCCCTCCTATATACAGGTTTAATGTTTGTTTTTAAAACGCCATTGACAATGAAGGGAAAATTTACGTCATATTGTCCCTCATTACGTCATATTGTCTCTTTATTGTTAATGGCATTTAATGTTTGTGTTGGCACGTTTTACGTCACCATTACATCACCTAATCAACATGAGTTAGGTGACATTCATACCAGAGAGCTTTGCTGCGATTAAAACGAATCCTGCTGCGCATTTTCAGAAAGTGCACTTCGTTTGGCAGGTGTGAAGGCTCACGTTATGAGTATAATTTTATCACCATAGATTTCACTGTGTAGGCTAGTTTATGAATGGAACACATTGATAAAGGTCCCCCCTGCTGCGTTTCCAATTGCTGCGGATGACAGCTGTGTGAAGGCAAACCGCAGCAAATATGCGCATTGAGTCTACCGAAGTATTAGGTGAGAATGTGACCTTAGACTTTAATATATTAGTGCCCCTCACTTCACACGGGTGTGATTTTTCACCATTTGATGCAATTTGAATTGCATAGCCAAGTTATTGTCAAAATAGCTGGGCGAGTCTTTTTGTGTTGCCTACTGTATGTGAGGAGCAAGATCAGAATCAGATCTAGTATTTTGAATCTCAAAAAGAGATGGAAGCTTATTCAATTGTACCTATTACCTATGCATCCCAGGGTGTACATTGAGCGCACAAGTTTTAATTATAGATTTATTGCAGTTTAATTATGTTGTTGTTAGCCATGGGAGGGGTTAGCCATGGGAGGGGTGTGTGTGTGTGGGGGGGGGGGGGGGGGAGTTATTACTGTTTACACAGTGTTTTACTACTTACTATGGTCGGGGAGCACTATATTGCATTATAACAGTGATTAACACTTAGGTGGTTAATTGATACATTGATATACAAAACATAACAAATATATTAAAATAAAATGAGCGATAGCAGTCCTAATTGCAGTGTCATGCAAAAGAGTCGTGACAGTTGCTTCTAAACCTTTGATATCTTTATTCAATTTCAGTCAATCAACTCCATCACTTATTGTGCTTGCATGTTGTCTGTTATTCTTGGTACAATATGCTGCAGTTGTCATTATTATTATTATATTCTATATTCATTCCATATTCATCCTTTATTTTATTTTTTTACAAACTTTGTGCTTTTTCACACTTTTAGACCATATCCGTGGTCATGGGCATACCTAACAATGGATGCCAAAAAATGGGCAAATTCTCTTTTTTGTGTGTTTTTATATCAATAGTCCATAAAAATATATTTGTAATTACTTCCTGAAAACGAAAACGTGCTGCGTGATGACGTGTACAGATACACATCATTAAAAGCCAATACAAATGAAGCTCAGTTTGATTCCCATGCTTCATTGTCCTCCTCCTCCACAGCTGGTTTTGATTACAAACTACTGAGGCCGATTCTAAAAAAAATGTCTTCTAAATCCTAAAAGTTTCCTGAGAAACCTGTTTCTATGTCAATGGTTCTCAACCTTTTTCATGTCAAGGACTGAGGAAGAATATATATTATATTCAATGATTTGCGACACATTTTCAAGATTAAAAATAAATAGCAGATCTACAAGCTCGTAGCGCGGCACTCGGTGCAGCACTGCTATTTTTCAATAGCTAAAGTATATCATAATGCTTAAAACACCAAAAGAGGTTCCCGCCCAGAATAGGTTAATTGCAATTTGATCAACACATCCTTAATATTGGTGCTGATATCGGAAATGTGCAAACAAAACAGATTGTTGTTATTCTGGTGATTTAATTACCCACACAAAACGAACAAACAACATTTCAGCTCATGCAGGGTTTCATCATGTCTTCATCAGGGAAATTAAATCACATGAGTAGCACAACTGTATATCATGTGTGGAAAGCTGTTTTATTCTGACGATTTCAATATTGATCACATAATGGCAAATTGATCTGCATTCCTTATTCTCATGGTCTGTGCATTATTGATTGATTGTTCATTGTGATTATGTAAACAGCGCAATATTTGTTATAGATATTAGTTGTTGATTTATCTTTACCGGATTACGAAATCAGTAATACTATTGCCTTTTCAGGAGCCATAATAGGTCCCATATGTGTTCATTATAAATATAAAAGAGTAACCAGTACCGGTTGACAGCTCTTCACGTTTTGGCCTGTAACCATAATATTTGGGGAACATTTGTAACTTTACATTTTAATGAGTTACAGTAAATTATTTCACTCAATAGCCCATGTACCGTACATGGGCTATGCCTATGATGTACCTAAAGCCTGTCACGTCCAGAAAAATAGCACTGGGTGCAACTTCGTGGCAGTGAAATAAATCCAATCTAATCTTCTGAGGACCTTTTTTGTTTTGCACTGACAGATTTGTCTGAATCCCAGGCTAATGTAACTACACGTCTGGTCATGAACGAGGTCCATGAATCATACTGATGTTTTTCTTGTGCAGTTATTCCTCCAACGCCACATTAGACAAATACTGTAAAACCTAATGACACAAATAAAACACAGTTTCAATGCACAATTCAAAAAAATATAACAAATACATACCGTCTGTCTCTTTCAACTATTTTAGAACTCTAGAACTTTCTGGCACATATACCGGTACACTTTCATATTAAACCCACTGTAAAGGTAGTTCAGTATTTCCATATTTTCACAGCGATGAAAATGTAAGTACATCAGGCTTACTGTAAGCACATTGAGCAAGTAAAACGAGTGCATTACAGGCTTTTAATTATACATGCATCTTAACCCAGGTGGAAACAACATTCACAGTCACACCATTGATGATCTAGTACAGGGGTTCCCAAACTGCTGCATGCAGTGAACCCCCTGTGGTGCGCAAGCACCCTCTAGGTGTACAATATAAACATTTTACATAACAATCACTTTGCATCATTTATCTTACAAAAGGTTTACACAAAACACAATGCCGTGAATGATTTACTGTGTTGCGCCCTTTTAACTAGCTGTAGTTAGGTACGCTTGTCTCTCATTACTCTCTCTCTAATACTAACTGTAGAGAACAGCAATTAACAGAACTTACATTATGTCTCGTAATAGTCTAATGTATACACTAATGTATTCGTCTACCAGCTGTATAATAATAAGGATGTAACGTTATACCTTTCGTTGTATTCTCTCTCTCAGTGCGTAGAGAACAACAATAAACAGTTACGTCTCGTTCAATTTCAATTCAATACATTTTTATTAAAGTGTCAAATCAAAACAAGTTGTCTCAAGACCTGACAGAGATCCTGTCGGAATATCCTGACTGATATACTTTGTATTCGCCTCTTATACCAGCTGTACATTACAATAATAAGGACGTTATACCTTTCAGATATAGAGAATAATAAACCGGAGGTAACTAACCCACCCCTCTCTTTACTTGTGAATGAAAACATTCGGGGTGAACAGACTAGTACTGATAAGCCATTATTTTATAAATAACCCAAATGTACCATGTAAACTTAAAAAAATCACTCCCGTGTGAAGTGAGAGGCGATAATATATCAGGAGGCAGAGCAAGTTGTCCAATAATCTGTGGGTCGGCAGTTCGATTCCGGCTCCTCCTGTCCACATGTCGAAGTGTCCTTCGTCCAAGACACTGAACCCCACATTGCCACCATTGGTGTGTGAATGTGGAAAGTGAGGACGCTGGCGTTGATTGTTTGCCACTTCAATGTATGAATGACTGGACCATTGTAAAGCGTTTTGAGTAGGCATGTGACGTAGTGCATAGAAAAGCGCTATAAAAATGCAATCCATTAATATTATTATTGTACAGGGTGTAAACTACTAAAAACACTTAAAACAGTGATGATATGGTGAATTGGTGATACAGTATCAGCTTGCTGCTACAAATGATACACATCAGCCCCAAACAAAACAGTAAGTTAAGTATTGTATTGTAGTGTCCAGGATGTACACTACTAAAAACATTGGCCACCAGAGGATGTAAACTACTAAAAACATTGGCCACCAAATGTAATCATGTTATAATTAGTTATATAGAAGTATTTTCCTGTTTTCCTTTAATTATTTGTTTTTAAATCTTGCTAGAATTGCATAGTGAACAGTGGGATGCGTTCACTGTGATTACATTGCAGCGGTTATGATGGCGATGCAGATGGGCTACAGTAAAATAACAGCTGGCAGCTACAGTGTGCATGTGGTGTACTTTTATTTTTTATAAATAGTATTTTTATTGGTTTAATATGTTTAAACTGCCAGTGAAACTCTCATATGAAGTTTCTCTGTAACATCAATGATGTATGCATACAGAGTGTGCAATGGTTTTCTAGGGAGGACAAACCTAGCCAGGACTGCCTGACGTCTTTCCTTTTTGATGAGGGAGTGGATTAGACAGATCCAGGCCTCATAGAGTTGAGAGGAACTACATCCCCTTTGGGGGCTAAAAACATGACATCACACAAACACCCTCTCAGGCACTGTCAGAAGGGCACATAGAAATGCTTCCTTCCTTGAGGGTGAGCTTACAGAAGTGTCAGTGACTGTGGATTTACAGGAGCCATGGATTAATCATTGAATAACTTCTGTAGAGGTTTAGGTCCTAACCTAAACCTCTTCCCGGTTCCGGCGAGCCACCCCGCGTCCGAAATGGTTGAGAAATGACAGAGTTACGGTGTGGGGGTCCCCAAGGGGTCCCTCTACTGTACTGTACTGTCACTGTACTATACTGTCACACCCGAAATCATCATATATACAGTTTGTGTGTTAGTGTGTGTGTGTGTGTGTGTGTGTGTGTGTGTGTGTGTGTGTGTGTGTGTGTGTGTGTGTTAAGCTGCGCAACAGTGACATTTGGTGGTGAAAACCAAACAAACGCTATTTTCGTGCTCGGACACCACTTTTTGGTGAATTATTTGGTGTATGTAGAAATGTGTGGGCCTAGTTTGCAAGGCTTATAGACCCCTGGCAGACTCTGGTCAACTAACTATATTGCATTAATTAATGAGAATTTAAAGAGTGATACATTACAAGCCACTGTTAGTGGGATTTTTTGGCAGAGCAGACAGATCACTATCAAAAGAAAAAGGCTTATGAGTTATGACGTGGGCTGTTTTTTTATCAGCTGACCAATCATGAGTCATCACCGTATGCAGCTTGCTAGTCCTAGCTGATGGTTGCTCTATCATGGATATACAGTATTGCTCTCTCTCTCTAGACCAGGGGTCGGCAACCCAAGATGTTGAAAGAGCCATTAAACATAACATTTAATGCGGGAGGCATTAAGAGGAGGCATAGTCTAGTGTCTAGACTATGCCTCCTCTTAATGCCTCCCGCCTAAAATACCAGCCAAAGACACTGCCATTTCTCTATTCTTGTTATTTGACATGGCCATTATATGATATCATATGATATCATATAATGGCCTTGTATTTTCCATATGGAAAATACAAGGCTAAAATACCAGCAAATGCAAAGCCGCTAATCCAAGCTGAAGCTGTTATGTAAACAAAAGGCATGCCACGTGATCTTTACTTCTTTCTTTTTTAATTTAAATTTTCAGCAGAAAAAAAACCTCTTGGCAGCAGTTTTTGTTCATAAAAGGCAGATAGAGTGAACATAGATAGAACCTAATATACTGTATTAGACAGGGTATGGTATGTTTGCGAACAATTGATCTTTGGTAAAACCTTTGTCATAGTTCTTGTTATCAACCGCCCTTTATAATGAAGAGTATCTCAGTCTGTGCATCAGTGTGGTCACTTCACTTGCACTTGTTGGCATAATTACCGGTAATGCATTCCATTTTCTAACCTGGATGGTTGTGATAAGGTGAGCGTATCCCCTCTGCCCTCCCATTGGCATCTGTTGTTTTATTTAAAAGGGTTGTGGGAGGGGGCATCTGGAGTCATCTGATCCCGGCTAGACCCTGACAACCTCCTCTGTAGCCCATGTGGCCTTTGCAAGAGGACAGCTCACAATGGACAGCTCACAATGATGACACTATCCACAACTGAGAGAACCTTGTGTCCCACAGCGACAAGAAGCAGGGGATGTCTGTTCAACTCAAGTTGTTGAGTTGAGAGAGACAGAACCAATCTCTGATGTAAGACGATGAGTGCATGTCTCATCTTACCAGAAATAAAGAAATGGGCTATTCACTAGGCTGCTGAGCACAATGCATTTTTTATATGTCGTAAAGGAGCACTGTGCTCTTCTTTATTCCTCACGCATCCATGCACAATATGGCACATTCATTATTGAAACCCTATAGAATAAATAACTTGGCACAGAGCAGGGAGAGTATGGGATTATTCTGCCTAAGGCATTCTCTTTATGCAGTCGCCTCTGTGTCTTTTGCCTTCTCTGACATTATATTATACAGGCTTAGTCATTCCCTGTCATTGTGGGGGTCAGGCAGTATGCACTGTCATGCTAAGCAATATGAATGTGTTATTATCTACTCAGTCCTACTGTATGGCTGTCTTGTTAGCATTAATAATTAGACTAGTTGAGTCCATTCCAGGCAACAATTAGGATGTGCGGCCATTATAAGGTACTGTACAGTGGATCGTATGCCAATTAGGCTCGATCTGTCTTAAAGTGTTGTGCCTTACAAAGAAATACATGCATCCTGGGTTTTGAGTAGGAGACTAACTATCCTTGTTTTCTTTAATGAGATGATTGTGAGTTTATTATCTTTAGTCATCCCCTCAGTTGCTCCATTAAGTGATACGTTACGAATGAATAGACACACATTAAAACCTTACATTATTGCTGCAGGTGTTCATAAACTACGTACTAAAATGGCATTTCAATCAATCAATCACTGCCCCCCCCCTCCAACACACACACACACACACACACACACACACACACACACACACACACACACACATATATATATATATATATATATATATATATATATATATATATATATATATATACAGAGAGAGAGAGCTGTCAAACGATTACAAATTTTAATAAGATTATTCACAGCTTAAACATTTATTAATCATGATTAATCACCATTTGAACTATGTCCAAAATATGCCATATTTTTCTGTATATTGTTGTGGGAATGGAAAGATTATTTGAGAACCTTTTTCCTTTTAGTATGAGCTATGTGTTCCTTGTGTTCTGTGGCTCCCCATGCCTCCCTGAAAGGTCTTCACCCAGTGCGACTCATTGGTCTTCTCTGCCTGGAAGCCCTCTCGCTCTCTTCGCCAAGTGAAGCCGGATGTGTCATGAACCCCTATCGTGCCGGCTTTGCATAGACTCCACAAGGCACAAGGGCTGATGACAGGCCATCTGAGGCTAAACGAAACGATCTCTCAAACAGTCATAGTGCTGAGAGCAAGGGATGTGCTTTTGTCCATGGCCAGCAGAGTTGGTTACAGCCTAAATGTTTTTCAAACTGCTCGGAAATTGGAACGGAACACGGAGAGTTCTTTCCAACTTGCTTGCTACCAAGCAATTTCAGTTTAGAGTTTAGTGATAAACTGGAGGTTTGGGAAACAAGTAATTAAACTCTCAGTGTTTGTTGGAGACCCCGGGGCAGACAAAGGCGCAGTTGGAGGAAACACATTGACTCACTGGCCTTGGAACGTCTCGGGATCCCCCAGGAGGAAGTCACTAATGTTGCCCTGAAGAGGGAAGTCTGGAGCTGTTGCCCCCGCGACCCGACTACGGATAAGCGGTTGAAGATGGATAGATGGATGGAACTTAAGTTGGAACATATTTTCATATATTTCAGGAAGCCTGCATTTAAATTAATTATTTCAAGAGTTCCGGCTGCTTTCGCTATGAAAGGGAGGTGTGCTTTGATATTTTGGTGTGCTTTGGGCACAAAAAGTTTGAAAACCTCAGAAATAGAGCATACAAAACTACAAATACAAAATGTCATTCTCTCCCTTTCTCTTGCTCACACACACACACACACACACACACACACACACACACACACACACACACTGACAACACTGCAGTCTGCTCTTGATAGTTCTATCTATCTATCTATCTATCTATCGATCGATCGATCTATCTGTCTTTGGTCCATTATTTCTCCACTTTAATAATACCAATTGTTATTGGTATTTTATATCATTTTAATCGTTGATTAGTCATCTTTACAACGAGGTATAGCTTGTAAGGATCGGGTGTTCGTGGAATGAGCAACACAGCTAAACGTAGTATGGGTAACGCCTCCAAAGAATTTGCCAAAATGGCAAGTGGTTGGTATTCAATTCAGTTGCTTAGTTGATTGGATGATTGCACTGTCTCTCACACAGTAATAAGGAACAAAACAACACATAAGCCTATTGGCTGTTTTTTTTTTTTTTAAGTGTTTTTTTCTAGCTGTATTAGAATGTGAGAAAGCCCCACCCCCTAATCCTTCTTACTAGTAGTCAGAGGCCAATCAGGCGGGTGGCGGGTCTATCGGTGCTGCGAATGACCATAAAAAGGTAGATGCCTCCTTCGGTTGGTACATAAGGTACCTTATGTACCAACTCTACCTTTATATGTCTATGGTTCGGTAGGCCAATCAGAGCCATGTTTGTTTGCTCATGCACTCTGATGCCAATAAAGCTCCTTTGGATTGAATTGATAAGTCCCAGAAAAGACGCGCTGTGATTGGCCAGTAGTCACTTGAGTGGCAGCGACTCGGCTTGCCTTCCACATGGCCTTCTGCACTTCCACTTGACTTCCGCCTTTGTTGGAGACACATCGCTCCAACGAACTGCAGCGGTCAATGAGGCATCTATTCTTTTTTATATGTATGCGAATAATGCCTACACTATTGCTGTGTAATGGTACAACTCTTATTGTTGTAATGAGTTTGGCACCCCCCAGTGTTCCTGTGTAATGGTACAGTCCATGACACAACTTCCCCTTTAGACAGGAAGTAAAATACAAAAAATAACAAACAAACAGAGAGCTAGATCCTAGTCTAGTCATCCATTTAAAGCTTATGCTCCCATTTCTGTTGTTGTGCCCAGTGCCTGTAAGTGTGACTTTATTGACTATTAACTCTTTAGACTGTCTGTGAAAGTGATTTGGGATACTGTTCAAATGCTAACATTTTACACAACCTTATACTTATTAAGTTGTTGAACTTTGTATTAGTGCTGTGATTATGTACTGTAGCTGTTTTTTCAGTTCTTTATAGATTATTGTTGTATGGGATTTGGTACAATTATGCTTGTGAAATGAATACAGTATTTACCTCATTCTTACAGTTGCCATACACAGTTTACACTAAGCTCTATTACTTTATACAAGCAACAATACTATCATTTTGTTTTGTATGTTGTCTATAGGTGAAACTGAGAGACGAAGCAGATTTTTATAGATTTCATAGATCTTCATGAAATTATATTTATTTGTTTATTTGTTTACACATATTTTCTGCGTGGTACCGCACTTGAGTACTCTAGAAGCAACTACAACGTGTATTGCAACAACAGGTTGCGCATTCATTTCCGAAGTTACTTCAATGATAAGAGAGTCTGTGTATTACACACTTTAAAATTCTGAAGTGTAGCTTCCACCCAACTATACTACATCATATTACATATTCAGCAAACTGTCCACAATTTAGCTTGAAGTACATTGGTACAAGCTCAAGCTGTTTCATTACTATATGCAAACGCTGCAGTTTTTTGATTCAACTGATCAACAGGAGCAGATCTATCCTGAACTAAAGAGGAAATGATTGATCGTTTCACAATACCTCTAATCAGGGCTGGCAGAGCCCTCTTCCTGAAACGTTTCTTGCCTGCCTACCCCCCACTCAAAGTCTGTTATATTGAACAGCATTGGCTTCAAGTACTGATGCTTGGATATCCCCCCCTTTTGTGCCAAGAGAAAATGGTGAATAGGGAAAGGATTGCCAAAAAAATACATGATTTATGTTTAAAAGCTAGCACACCATGTGTTGCTCCTGTGAAGCATTCAACTAATTACATTTTTCTAATACAGGTGCCCACAGGGGCGGGGCTTTCTCACATTCTTATACAGACGTATTTAAAGCCATGATAGTTGAAGCCAAGGCTTGTCGATTGGAATGCATGTCAAGAGTGCAAAATTGATTTACATTTTACAGCATGTGAAATTGTTATTTTTAATTTCATCAATTTTAAATTACATCATATGGCAGCCAAGTCTATGGACTTAATGTTTGTTTACAGCAGTAAACGTGGCAAATGTGGCATCATGTGGGTCACTCTTGAGTCTTTCTTCACACAAGGGTGATTATTGAGGGGCTATGGGGTGTACCCTATAGCCTATAGTGATGATTTGATTGGCTGAGCAATGTACTGTATGTATTGAGGATAAAAAGTGAGGATAAAACATTGAGGACGACGTGTCACTTCACACGGGTGTGAGCCCGGGCAGAGGCCTTTTTGGGGCGGTTCTGGACAACCGTGGGTCCGACCGACTGGACACCGGGCACTGCATTCCCTGTGGGGGTGTAGAACGCGTATGTTGAATTTGAAGTCGGTGGGGCGAACGGTTCTCGAGTTACGTGGATCATAGACTTACAGACGTACGTACGTCGTATGTACGAGACTTGGTGCATTTATAGATAGATGGTACAGGGTAGAACAAATGAGAAGAATAGCCATTCAGAGAATACAGGAAGGAAAAATATCAAACTAGATAAAGTGCCCCTCGGGGCACAGGTCTCCACCAGGGCAGGTCAGATTGTGGCCTCCTGGTGGCGCTATAATAGGCCAATGTGAAAAGAGTAATTTCTTCTTATGCCTTGGATGGCAATTGGATGATTTGAGGCATTTTGTTCCAAAAATGTGTTATGCAAAAGTCATCGGAGGTAATTATTTTCATTCTTGGAAAAATGTGTCAAGTTATTCTGGTGCTGACTTAATTAAAAAAAATCTAAAATAAATGTCTCGCCCCCATTTTATGCAAAACCAATAGACTGTCTATGCACGCATGTTAATAACAAAGAGAGAGAGATTTGTGATTTAGAAGAGTCAGAGTGACTCTCATAAGACAGAGAGGGAGGAAAGGACCAAATACAAAGCCTGCCTTGCGTAGATGTCTCAGGAGAGGCTAGCCCAGAGGAGTAGAGCATTCCCTGGAGGGTAGCCCTGTCCCACATCTATTTTTACTGTTCACACTCTGATTGGCCAGAAAAAGGTGTGTGTGTGTGTGTAGGGGGTCTCGTGTTGGGTCATGAAGCACATCTTTGCCATCTGTTGTCCTAACTGAGCCGCTGAGTAAACAGACCACGCCTAGTCTTAAAGGATTCTATTATTACCTCTATACTGAGTGACTAATGGATATGATTCTAAAGATTCAATTATGCTCTTCATGTTTTATCAACAAACATTCTCTTGCATCCACTAATTACATTTGTTTGCTATATTCCAAGTCACTGTCATGCTCCAGTGCGTTGAACTTGAAATGAAATGTAAACATAATGGCATTATTTAACTTGCTCATGTTATGCTCTACTGCCTTGAAACGGCACAGTTGCAGTAAAATGTCAACACCTGATCTTACTGTACATCATCATCATCATATTATAATTCACAGACTGAATGGAACACTGTCGTAGCTCCTCACTGCCTGAACCAATCG
The DNA here is from genome assembly GCF_963924005.1 of Protomyctophum bolini. NCBI lineage: Eukaryota > Metazoa > Chordata > Actinopteri > Myctophiformes > Myctophidae > Protomyctophum > Protomyctophum bolini. Next base: position 33,560,831 of record NC_137870.1, on the reverse strand, counting down.
CTCCGACTGTTCACATAGGCATTGACCATAATATTACGGAGGTCTTAACAAAGCCCTTTTTTCAATTTTCACAAATTATTGATTAATAATTAATTTATTAGTGAATTAAAATTTCCCATCAACTTACATGGGAAATTTCTCACAGAAACCGTTGGAGCTACAATTACAACACTTGTAGGCGAGGTTCATAATAATTATTAAAATTAATGTAATGAATTATTACATCAGTCGGCCTCATGATGGTGCTATAACAGCCCACTTTACATTTCACCTTATAACTCTTGCACCGTAGGTCGTTCAATAAAATTCACTTTCCCTGGATTCCTTGGGTCATGCCGCATATCCCCATATAGGCCACGCCCATTTGCGTCAGGACTGATCTTCCGCAATTTAGACTTTTTTTCAAAACACTTTTTGCTCTTCCACCTACAGCTTTTGTGCAAATCTCACAGAAATCGGTACTCATCATTTCTGGCCCTATCGGATTACAACGCCACAGGCAGAACTTTCATACTATGTATCGTTCGGCTGTAATCGGCTTCCAAAGTTAGTGGGAGGGGCCTGTTTCACACAAAATCTAGTGCTAACAATAAAGGCTGTTTGACTGATTTGCTGACTAGGTTATTTTCAGGGAGGGATCTGCATCAGTAAGTCTTCACTTCAGTCTTCTGCGACCACACAGCTAGTATTAGCCACTCTTTCTGAAGTTTTCAAGCAAACCAAGATGACATGCTTTGCAGGTACAGTATGTACACCTGTGAGTCAGGGAGCCACTTAGGCAACTGGATATGTGGGCCTATACCATTCTCAAGTAATGTCTCTTCTAAATGTATAGTGTAGAATGAGGGAGAAGAGAGGTCTTGAAATTAATCTGAAGCATGATGTTTCATCAAGGCTTGTGCCTACGGCTACGGTACAGTATGCACACAGTACACTAACCGTCTGAGTGCATCAATGAAGGTGTAGGCTACATTAATCAAGTAATCTTAATGTGTTACAAGCATAGACTGTAAAAAATATGGACAAAGCGTTCCGCGGGTCTAACGTGAACGTAAAATGAAGCCTGTCAGTCCTTGCAATGGAAGTCGCCATCTTTCTAGATCCGTTTTGGCCCAGTTCAGGCCAGCTGGCCCATTGGCTGGCCCAGACAACGAGGCGGGACTTCCCCCTTCTTCTTCGTTGGTTTTTATTTTGACTCGAGTGGGTGGGGGATCCCGTTCATAGACTGTAACGATAGCCACGCCCCTCAGAACATGCGCGACTTTATGGTCATTTTTTAAATAAATGGGACCATAATTTTCCAAAAAGAATATTATGACATTAGAAATGAGACTTTAAACTAGTGACTGGAAGCAAAAAGTATTCATGACCATGTTTATTAAGATAATACAGTCTAGGTGAAGTTGGGCCCAAATACATGGACTTCTATGGGGCTATGGTTTTTTTGAGCCCAATGACAGCGCCACAACAGGCCATTATATGAACTTTCATTTCCTTAGTGGCTTCACAAAATATCCGTCTGACTGCCCCCCTGGTTACAAGATACAAATGTGTTTCCACATTATCATGCTAAATAGGCAAAGTTGCTAGATTTAATTAGCATTTTGTATTATTATTACAGTTTATATTTGTCGCAGTGTTGAATGAATTAATTAATTATAAATTATTATTTTTATTTAGTTTGTTGTTTTGACTGGGAGGCATGCCATCTGTTTGCCATGCTCATTGCTCAACCACAATGCTGCCAACCCCACAAAGGGGGGTTAGATCAGAAACTTGAGCCTCAGCATGGCTTCTTCTGTACACAGTACAGTGTCAGACTGTACATCTCTCTCTCTCTCATTCACACACGCACTCACACACTCAGCCACTCACTCACTCACTCACTCACTCACTCACTCACTCACTCACTCTCTGTGTTTAGTGTTGTGTGACTAAGCTGACCCCATGATGACCTATATCTCTTTCTCTATTATTGCTTCTAAAACGAAATGATTTGCTCAGTAGAAATGGTTCTTCTAGCCTGTCCACTCGACTCCACACAGTGTCAAGGGCTTTAGATGCAGCAGCACAGCTGAGCATCAACCTTAGGGGGGGCACAAAATGGTAGGGCAAAAGTGAAAGAAGACTCAGCTATTACCTTTTTCATATGGCCCATAGGCCCCATACTGTACGTCTTTGCGTTTGTGTGTGCATAAGCAGGCAACAGTGCAGCACTATCTCTCTCTCTCTCTCTGTTTCTGGCACAACAGCGCCACTTTTGCCCATACTGGTACTCATAGTCACATAGTCACACACATGCATAGTCACATAGGTTAACACGGACAAGTCACATAGGTTAACACGGACATTGCTGTTCCTTGGAGTTGTTGCACCACTCAAAAAGGCACAAAATATGTTCAGATGGATGTCTGTGGACAATTAAATATTAATCTGGGGTTCCTTGATGCAGACATGGCAACACGGCCTGAAGGAAGCAAAGCACACACACACAAGGAGCCCCAGTGCCTTGGCGGGAAAAAATGTGGATAGCAGCGAGATTGCCGGAAACACCAAAACGGGCCGTAGCACCGGGCACCACGAAGGGTTAATCCGCCCCTGTACAGGTGAAGGGATTGAGTGATTCATCTAGTTTGTCCACAGTGTCACCAGGGAAGGGCTTGCTGATGTTGTTCATTGGTTGCTACTGCTAACAATTTTAGGGCTGTAGATATTTCTGAAAGAGCATTCTGTATAATTTCTGTTAGCACAATTAAATGTGTCATGTAATGAGGGCTCTCAGGGATGGCTTTGACCAACACGAATATTTTTCAACATTGTACTATGCATGGTCTGTTGGAATACAACATTTCATAGACTTTGGAGAAATCAGATATTTATCAATATAGAGTATATTCATGAATTGCTTGCCCCATTTGATAGTGGTTAGAGCTCCAAGCCTCAAGCAGAAATATTGAGAGCATGCTGCTGGAGTAGGCTATATTTGGCGCTATTGATTATCTAGAGAAAAATGTTAACATGAAGCCATCAGTTATGCTGAACATCTTATTTTAAGGACTGGCTTTTCATTAATAGTGGTATATTAAATAGAATAGCTGATTTTATGGTAGAGCAAGACATGAGATTTACATAATGATCAAAGCATTGAGAGTTGGCATATAGTTCCGGAAGCATATCCCCAGACTTATACTGTGGTTGCAAACATCAGAGAGTTTAATAGAACTAATTAAGGTGGCCTGTCTCTGAAAATGGCTAGAGATTCTTTGCCTAAGGGGAGGTTTCAATAGTGTGTTCACCATGGTCTATATCCTAATGACACTGAGAAGATGAAACAGAACTGCAAAAGAAAGAAAGAAACACTGTGGCCTGTATGTGACCTGTTCTGCGGTATCAAAGTTAAAATCTAAATTAAACCGTTATTGATTTCTTGTAAGTGGCTGGGTACACAAGACGTAGATATATATGTTGGCATCAAAATGATTGGGTCGATGGAGCCAAGACTCTTGCGTTTAATGTACTAAATCAGTCCTTTCTTAAAAAATAACGCTAAGAAGTGTTGACAAGGGCTGAAAGGATAAAATACATCATCGTGTAGCCCATTTGTAGAATATTTGTTCTTCAAATACGAAAACTGCACTGTCACTCTTGGCTGGGGCTGTTGACTGGTGATTGGCTGGTGAATGAGTGCTGGCCTAAATACATCAATAATGCTGAGCTCTGAACACTATTTTGATACATTTTAGCTCCAAGTGGCAGGGCTCTAATTAACTAAGGTCTGAATTGCCATGGAATTTTCTGTGCTCCCGGAAGGACGAACACATCTGATTTAGGTGACCCCATAGCCTTCCTTCCAGAGCAACCCTTAAGCCAAAATTCCACCCTTTTTCTCCCCCAATTTAGTCCTTATGCCAAACTCCTCCCCACACACATGTCTGTGTTTCCTACTGGCTCACCTGTCACTGCCCGGCTAGACGCTCGACAAAGCCAGATGCACTGCAGTGTATTTCAAATTTGTACCCCCAGGGGGTGATGCAGAGGTGCTCGGGTGGTGCAGTGGTAAAGTAGCTGACTTTACCACTGTGCCACCCTGCATCCAATCTAATGGGTGGATTAAAAACGTACTTCCTTTTCTTGTGAAAATAGTTAGAATTATTTGTCAGCATGACCCCTATGCATTCCTCCATTCACAGGGTTCACATTACAACCTAAGTACTCGTCTACACTCACTCATAGTACACAACATAATGAGCACTCAAGTGCTACAAGTATCTTCTGCCTGTCTCTGGCTACATATCAATCAGTACATTTCTTCCCATTGATCCTTTCCTTGGTGGAGTCTCAGGCAGGCTTATCCGGCTCGTCCCGGCTTTCTGCCTTCTGAATGGACGCACAATAAGGGCTGTGTGCACATGCCAGGCTTGAGCTGCTGTGTATAGTCCCCGGCAGCTTGTGGCTAAAGTGGTCATTGTGGCTTTTTCCCTCCCGCCGCCAATCCCTTGCTTCTTCCCATGTTCATTCTCCCTTTCCCCCAGTTGTTCCAATAATTAGAGAGGAGCATGGGGATTTGATCTTTTTGTTGGAACAAAAGCCCCAAAGGCTGCCTCACTGCTAGACGTGCGGTTGATTTGTTGGCTCTCTATTGTCATGGAAGTGTGTCGTGACTCGTGAGTGATGCTGGTATGGAAGCCACTAGTAACAACACAGTAGCATATTTAACAACACTCTAGATTGTCGCGAGAGTCGGCGCTCTGCTCTCATATCGTGTGGAAACCACGTCTTTTCTCTACAAAACTTTTGGTGACTCTTCACAATGTAGACACTACTTGTACATTCATTTCATTCATAATGTCAATGTCGCACTCCGTATTCTTTTTGGAGTTACCACAGAATGAGTGCTGAGAAAGGGAAATCCGTGGAGACCGGACACTTAACCACTCTGAATCCTTTCTCCTGATCATGCAAGTCTCTTACGCAGCGGGACAGAGAACTCTCATTAAATAAATAACACACTTGTACTACAAGAGCTGAAGCACTAGTCTCAACAAAATCAGGCTGTGACATTTGTTTTAAAGCAACTTAAATTCTTCTCAATCTTGAATAGCTTTGTTTCCACTAGACTAGATGATTGTGGTAGCTTAAACATGTTGATGCTGATAGAATAATAAACTGAAAGCCCTAATTAGTCTGTTTCCTGAGATTTTCTGATGCCTTTTCTGTCTTTTTTTCCCTAATTAAGCACCTCTGACAGCACAATGTCTTCATTTTACTCTGCCCTTGTGTTCAGCCAAATAAATGCTGTCTCATTACGTTGTAGCGCAGCTTTCTATTATGGGACACAGACGCTCAACTCTGCGTCCATGGGCTTTTGTTGTGTGGTGCACAGCTGAGGCAGATGCTGAGGGCCACTCACACTAAATTGCCTGAGCATGGGCAAATTCTATTGGCTAGTGCATTGAGTCACTGCTAATCTTGAACAATGAAAAGGAGGAAAATAGCTCATCAAGGCAGATGGGAAGGATTCAGAGATTGCTTTGTTATTTTTATTTGTACGCAAATCTGGCCTGTGATGAATGAGGCTTAAGATGCTTTTGTATAACCTTTATGCTTTATGCACAACATTCTGCAATAAAAGCATAACATTTCATTGCATTAAAAAAAAAACAGCAAAGAATATGATAACTAAGCCATGATTCAAACAGCCAGCCTAAATATCTTGGATTGTAGTCAGTATCATCCTCTGGCCAATAATACATCATCACTTTGCCCTTCGTTTTTTTATAATAATGTTGAGCACTGTCCTGCTGTTACATAACCCACAAATAATTATGCTTATCTATGTGATATGACCTCATTCACTTTCATACAGAATTCTGCTGCAACAAGTCATGTTGTTAACATTGGTCAAATATTGAATAGTATTTAGTAATTGCAGCAATTTGCTACTACTGTAGTACAACTTAACTCAGGCTCAGCGTTGGACTGTGCCTTCGCCCTCTATACATCTGCCCCCCATTTGAACCTTTGAAAGGGATATTTCACTCACTCACACACAAGGCTTTTGTGAACACCCCAGACAGTTTTCAATTTGCACGATTTAGTATTTAGATATTTGATATTCATTTTGATATCCCCCTTCCTATACTGTACAAACACATTGTAACTTCAAAGTCATGGTGACTCATTCTGCCCTCCTAATACATTAGGGGGTGTTTATTTTGGGTCACTTTATACATATATTATTGGTGACTCTTCATGTACATTAATATCTAGTCAGAATGTGTTCTCTGCATACCATCCTAATTTAGGAGCAGCGGGAGAGAGACACAGTCCTGTAGGTGCCTTTAGAGAAATAATGTGTATGTGAATAGACATTGTTTTATTTGGAACAATATACAATACAACAAGACATTGGGGACATAATAGATTTCCACGCGACAATGCACCATTTATACGCTATTTCAGGGTAGAATAGTGTAGTCCTCGGAGTGCAGGTATCCACCTGCCTACCCAGGGCCTGCAAACTGATTACAAATTTTAATCAGATTAATCACAGCTTCAAAATGAATTAATCATGATTAATCACCATTCGAACTATGTCCAAAATATGCCATGTTTTCCTGTATATTGTTGTGGAAATGGAAATATAAATGACAGAAAGCAGATATACATTTGTTTATGTTTTTTGTTTTCTAATTAATTTAGTATATGATGGGATGTGAGCATTTGTAGGCCTAGCCTACACTTTGAGTTAAATAAACACTGGCTTTTGGCCATGTAGACTGGGGTCCACCTGGAGGAAGTCACTAATGTTGCTCTGGAGAGGGAAGTCTGGAACACTGGTGGAGCGAATAAGCGGTTGAAGATGGATGGATGGTACCACCTGAAGTGTTACTGCCGTGCCTGTCTCTGTTTGAGTGTGGACTCGATGTCTTATATAGGAAAAAGGACTATACTATACAGAGACATTGGAGATGTTGCCACATGGAGGGGGGATGAGGGAGGGAAGAGGGGTGGGGGAAAAAAATGAAAAGAAGAAAATCTTGGGAACTGCTCTTATATCGTTTGTAGAAATGCTATATGTACAATTATACTGCACTTTCCGAATAAAACAAATATTATAAAAAAAAAAAAAGAAGATGGATGGATGGATGGATGGATGGATTGAGACTGTGGTCCCAGTCCAGAGATGGAATTCATAATGAAATGGCCTAGTCTACTTTCTATCAATTTAATTTGGGGGTCCTTGAAATAAAAATGGAGTAGACTATAGTTAATTCACAAAATACAATAGCATGGCATATAACTGTTAAAGAGAGCTGGCTCTCATCACCCTCTCCACCTGAACACTGGTCTACTCCTGTTTGCTAAGCAGTATAGTAGCCCAGTATGCCAGGACTTTCACTGTCTTCTCTTGTAGCTTCTCTTGCTGTGCTACAAGTCACTAGTAGCTAAGGTGTTCAAAACACCTCTTCGAAATAAAAAAACCCATTACAAGTGGCTTCCGTCCATACATGTACATTTTAGTACTGTGTAGCTCCCCTACAGAGCTGCTGTGTGACGTGCGCACAATATTATGTTTTATTAGATTAATAACTTATTATATTATCCTATAACACCTTTGACTCATTTTGTAGCCCGGAGACACAAGACACAAGACTAACACACTGTGTAAAGTACACACACTCCGTTACCTGCCGCTGATAGCCTGCTTGTATGAGGCTATCAGGAGCGACCCTAATTATAACCTTAAAACTATGCTATCTGTATCGTGTTCACAATCACAAGTTTATGCAGTGTGCGTAAAGTCCCGGCGCGGGCATCAAAGCCGGCCCGGGAAACTCTCTATGCCTCCCACAGTCCCGAGCTCACTTCGTATGAGGCGTCGGGGATTGAGGGATACAGGGGAAGATATATAAACACACTCGCAACTTTTAATCTATGGCTTTTATGAGGCAGAGATTCATAGCTGCTTTTCCACTTGTATGTGCACTGCGCGAACTCTCGTGAAGAGATATCGCGCCTCAGACTGGTCAGGTCATAGCATACAATTATCACATTGTTCCGCCTGCGTGAACCCGTATAGAATACCGGGACGCAAGGGGTTAGAATACAGTATACTGTACGTACATGCGTGGCCAATGTACTTCAACCAGCTCCACTACAGTAAGTCGTTGAAATATAACCACTTTGGACTAGCACAGTATGCGAGCCTCTCCAGTCTGTCCTCCCTTTCTCCGTCCATGGAAGGATTGAGGGAGGTGGCGAGCTGCTATAATTATCATCAAAAATAACCATTCCTGTACTTGCCGTCTTCCTCCCCGCTCGGGGAAAGAAACACCGGCAGGCTGTCGCTAAGAATTAAGTTGTTAAATCAAACTATTTATTTATTTATTCAAGTCAAATCAAATTAATTTACAAAATAGTGAAAAGATAGGAGGCAGAGGACTCAGTCAGCCTGCAAAAATTAACAAGCACAACTCCCTATTCCCTAAGGTCAAACTGTGATGTCTGCTGCTAGGAGAAACACAATATACAGCGATTACAATAATGTAATTCAATGCATACATTGAAGACAGAGGCAGATTACCCCATCAGCTGCCTGCAAAAAACATGTGGGGTCACACTCACAACACATCATTTAAAACAGTATTACAGTAGGTGAAAGTCATGTGCATTGTGTCACACGAGCATAACATATGTCCTCGTTGGTTACTGAAGCCCACCACACACCGTCTGCGACCGTGTGCGGCGCGGCGCGTTGCTGCGCGGCGCGGTGCGGCTCCGCGCGGCGGACGGAGCCGGTGTGCGTTAGGTTCATTGAAAATAATGGAGGCGGCTGTGCGCGCCGCGCGGCGCTGCGCGGGGGACGCAGACGGTGTGTGTCGGGCTTGAGATGCTCGGGGGTGGAGATCTTAGGGGCCACATTGGGGCGTCACTGGTTTGCCACTCACGACAATAACCATTTTTGAAACAGGACTTGGTTTAGAAAAGCCTATATTTGCAGGACTCTGGAGATAGTTAATGATCAGCTTCAGTCAGTTTTTTTGTTCATACTTGGAGTTGTGCATTATCTCCGCTGTGCACAGCAGCACAGGGGAACTGTCCTCATATCCATGGTCGTTTTCAGTCTCTTTCCATGTGTGACACAAAAGTACCATGTGTTTGTTTTGGTAATGACCTACTGCAGGCGCAGCCATGCTGATTCACCTAATCACGTTGGACAAAACCAGCCGGACCAACATTATTGGCTTAATGGACCCGCATTTTCAAACTGTCCACAAGTTGCGACGGACCCGACGGTACATGTTGCGAGTGATTCTTGCAGCACGCTGCGTCTGAGCCCGATAGCTACTCACTAGTGTGCGTGTGTGCATGCTTGTGGAGGAGGGAGGAGGAAGACAGGAGGAGGCTTGTGTGTGCATGTGTTCATGTTGTGACTGTGTGTAGCCTAATTATGAATGATGATGCAAAGGGGCTTTGCTAGGCAGACAAAATAACGCAACAGAATTACAGAATCAAACCACTTGGCAACCCAACTACAATCTTTTTTGTTTGTTGGGAAAGGGCACTTTGAGGCAAAAGGGCAGGGGCTCAAGCCCCCTAGCCCCCCTGCACATGCCTGACCCTGGTGTTGGATCACCAGTTGAGAACACAATAACAGCTGCATAGCTCTGTAAAGTGTGTATATATATATATATATATATATATATATATATATATATCTAACTCTGTCAAGCACCATCAGTCCTCCTACATGAGTGTTGACTGTGGCATTAATGTAGATAGAAAAATGCACAATGATTCATCACAAAAAACAAAGGCACTCTGTGTCTTTTCAAAAGCACTCTGTGAAAATGTCACATTCTCTGTCATACACTGATGTCCATACGACTCCATCTATCCCTCTGCTTTATAATTTAAAACAATGACATTTGTGATTAGATTAGATTTACCTCAGGTTGAACTGCATAAAAAGCCCACAAGAAAAATATTAAACATAAGACGTATGACAAATATGAAAAGGAAGAAATTGATTATGATTATGAGTTCTTTGCTTTGTTAGATCTTGTGCTGGAGATGATTGTGGTGAAAAGTGCAGGTGTAATAGAGGTGGGTGCTAGTGCTGTGCTGGGTACGCACACAGCGAGCCCCGCAAAAGTGTCCTCCTTCTGAAGTCTTGGGGCCGATTCATACTCCTATTTTAGAGCCGAATAAAAGTCGGTTCGGCTCTATAGAGCCTACAATGTGACGTCATTTGAGGTTCGGGGGGGTGGGTACCGTCCTAAAGTCGGCTCTTCGGTGCTACTGAAAATTTCTGACGAGCCGAAATCATTTCGGCACTACAGTGCCGGAACAGCGGTAAAATAGGAGTATGAATCGGCCCTTGCTGGTGGACAGCCTAAGTGCAGAACTTTCGTCTCCTACATAAAATCGCCATCCAATTCTCCATCTCTCTATTAGCTTTTACACCCGTTTCCTGAGCTGAATGTCATGATGCCCTAACTCTCAACTAATGGTTCATGAAACACATCATATTCAAGAGCCTGTGGCCTTATCAACTCAAGCACTTACTAAAATTCTATTAAAAAAGGAAGATATATATAATATGGCGGGGGGGACAGCGCTTGTTTAACCTGACAAACATGACTATGTCATCATTTCTTGTATATTTAGAAAGAATGAATGAGAAAAATAAATGAAACTGCCGGTTTGGTATTTTGGTATTTGACGAGGTATTCTGCCTCGGCTTTGGCCAAGAAATGTAATTACTGTGCATCACAACCCGGGGTGGGTTTCCGTTTCAACAAGGTAGTATCAGCTTTGGTGTTTTGCCTGGTCAACTGACCATGAATAATGTGGCCCAGATGATGATGATGGTACCAGATGTTGTAATGACATTGACAGCCTCTTCATCTTAATACTTTTCTATTGAAGGCTGTTCCATTTCAACCAATCAGCTTGCAGAGTGGTGGCAGAGCAAGGGAGAGTGAGATGGGGAGGTAGTGGGAAAGAGGGAGAATAGCTGGCAAACATGTATCCATGGCAACTGCTAGCAGTGAGGGTAGATGGTTGTCGAGAGGCATGAGCAGCAAGCAAATCTTAATTTCCTGACTTATTATTTAAACCAAGCTCTTGGAGTCTTTGTTCTTTGGCACATAATATGTGATGTTTCATTTTGGTTGATAGTGTTGTGAATTAATATGTACTGGCGTGAACTGGCATTCTGTCGCATACTTTTTTACCACAGTAGAACACAGTACAACGAGTAGAACGATGAGGATGACTGGGTTTATTGTCAAGAGCCATAGCACTTCCACACCAAATTCACCATGCCCCTATTTTTAAAACCAAGGTTTTTACTCAAGAACCCAAGAAAGAAGAAGAAAAATGTTACCAGCCCATTCTTTGTAAAACAGTGCATTCTTCCACGAAGTGGCATATCTCTGCCATACTATAGGTTAGGTGGCAAAGTTGCTGTCATAAACAAAGAAAATAATGAAAACAGCAGCTGTGTCTCTCAATGAGGTGTGACTGTGAAGCGCTTTCCTGAGCTAAATGTGAATTGACAGAAAACATGCCTGCAGCATTGATATTATACAGGTATTGTGATATCGTATTGTCTCTTGGATATCATAATGTGGCAAATGGTCACTATAGCCCTTAGGGTGACCCAGGCCACGTCCTCAAAGGTCGACCAGATGGCGTCACATGCTGGAGGGTTTGTGGATATTTTATTAGCTATTGATTATTCTAATCATTACTTTTTCTCCCATGGGGTTTTTTATTTTTATATATTATTTGTATATTGCACAACATGGGGTATTTTATACTTCGTCGCACAACAATTAGCACATAGTGAAAATAGCAGATCTACAAGCTCACAATGTGCCGTGACCGTTGTGAGCTTTTAGATCAGCCTATTTTCAGCCTCTCCCAGACTATGGTCCCGCAGGCCTCAAGAAAAGATGGCCATTATTCCAGTACCCTGCACTTCAACGTATCATGTATAAATGACAGGAGAGTCAGGAGACTTCTCGCCCCCCACCTCTGTCAGCAAATCCATTGAGAGGTTGGCGAGAGACTATACGTCTTTCTGGACCCATGGCAATTTGTATATCGTTGAAACGGATCCATAGAGCATTGTCATCCTCTTCACACTGAGGGGAGCAGATGCGTTTGCATGCTGTTTGTGGACTACAGCTAGGCATTCAACACAGTAGTTCCTGCCAAGCTCAACGCAACTGACCATCTGCAGCTGGATACTGGACTTGAAAATGTGTCCATCATCACTGCTACAACTCCAGACTCCTTCCTGCATGCATTTACAGCTATGTTAATAATATTGTTGCTGCAGCTCGGTGCACAAATCACTACAATATAATCACCCACTGTGGAAGAACTGACAGTCTAGTGCTGCATGCGCTCTCCCCAGAGAGTCTACAAGCACAAGCCCCCATAACCCTCCCCCATCGCTGGATATTGTTATAGAATTTCTCTATAGAAGATTTATTTCGCGAATACTGTTTACTGTATTTTGTATACGCTCATCTATACTAGAGTTTCGGGCTGCTACATGGCCCACACATATACAGTTCGGGCCACTATGTGGGCAGCCCTCACGCCTACGTCGCACCGCCGATCCTACTGGAAATCTATGTAGCTGTCAGCCCTGGTCCCTTTTATGCCCATATATATGTAGATCTATAGTGTATCTGTCATTCCTTGTCCCTTTTATGCCCATATTGGAGATCCCTGATGTCATCAATATTAGCCCATATATGGGCATGCCCCCTTTTGTGCCGATATATGGCGCAGACTCATTTGTTTGAGCCTGATGCCATGACGACAGATTGAGGTTAGACAGTCTGAGGTTAAACACACTCCATATTTGGGCGGAGCTGCATTGGGAACTCCTTGGTTATTATGGCTGAGTCATAGTGACATGGCAGTGACATCGGAGGTCCGCCCGGCAACCCTGCTTGTCCTCCCTTAAGCCAATTCTAATCTGCTCTAGGATGATCTGCTATTCTGAAAATAGTAGACAAATGAGCTTGCACTGCTTGTGCACTTTCTTTTAAGGCTATTTTAGGTATGTGGCAACATTGAAGTATAAACCAGGCTTATATAACTTAAATCTCTACATCATCTGAATGGGTACTCGGCGAGGACCCATTCAGATGATATTTGTTGTCATTGTCAGTAGTAGTAAGAGGTATTAGAGAGATAAAGAGGTAGTATCCACAAATGGCTCAACTGTTAAAGGAAAGGATGTTGGTCTATACTAGGGAGGAGAGCTTGTACAGTACAGTACAGTACAGTACAGTACAGTACAGTACAGTACAGTACCACTCACTTCAGACGGGTCTGGTTTTATTGAACAACGCAGAATGCACAGGTGCTAATAGCCGACCCATCAAAATTCAAAAATCTGTGACATCCAATGTGAAGCATTAAAAAAGCCCTATCTGCGTCTCTTTAAACTGCCTCATTCAATGGGCATGTTTTGCATGCACCACATGTACGTATTCTATGTGGCAGTGGTTCAGTCGAGCGGCTGCTTGGGAAACGGATGGTTCTCAATTTGATCCCGGGCTCCCCCGAGTTTGTGTTATAGTGTCTTTATTGGTGTGACATTTTCCACAATGACTACAGTATAACAACAGTATCATAATAATAAAACATGTAGGGTCAGATCATGATGCAATGAAACAGAAAGAAGTAATGTAGATTAACGCAATGGAATAAAAATCTAAATGGCAGAAGAAAAAAGACCCAGTGAGTAAGAAATACCACAAAAAAATAATCAATCAATCTTTATTTGTCACTTACATACCAAAAGTAGTATTTCTAAAATGCAGTGAAATGTATGTACTTCAAATTAAAATCTACCATTTAAAGCACTTCCAACCCTAAAACCAAATAACAATAAATAACAACAATAATAATGTCCATAAAGGTATTTGTGTCCATGCGAAGGGAGAGAGGGGGGGGGGGTGTATGTGCGTACGTACGTGTTAAGTTTTCTTACAATGAATCAACACATTAATAAAAAGAATATCGTCATGCAACACTTATGTGGATTTGTTGATGTTTCTCGGCTAAGTCGGCTTCTATAATTAAGCTCTTACTGTTCACACTAAACAGATTTTTCAGAAGTAATAGTAAAACTCTTTCCACTCTGACCACAAGGAAACCGTTTTAAATCTAGTGTGTACAACTTTGTGAACTTCTACATCATCTGAGCGACTGAAAGCTTTTCCACACACAATGAAACTGTTTTGCCCCCGTGTGGATTTTCTGCTGGCTTTTAAGGCTTGACATCATAGAGAAGTGTAGTCCGACTCCACATGTTATGACTGGAGTGTGGTGTGAGTGTGACCCGAAAGCACAACAAGGAGAGGCAAAGCAGAGTTAAAGCCCACCCTGGCGGAACTTGTATTCACAAACACGGGGGGGACAAAGAGAGGCCAGGGATCCGTAGGCTCCACAGAGCTCAGGTCCTGGACACACTGTAGAGGAGAGGAGAAGGAGAGTCAGTGGCAGGTTCACAGAGGAGAGAATAAAGCACAGTAACAGTGTGACGTTTAACTATAGCTCTAAACACTGAGGTACCCACTGGGGTATAGTGGCCGGATGGGAACCGCAATGTTCCTAAACCTGGGCTCCCCCAGAGTTGGTGTCAAAGTGTCCTTAAGCAAGACTCTGAACCCCCAATTGCTCCCGATGTGCAGGTTGGTGCCTTGCATGGTTTCCTCTGTCAGCATGTGTGTCTGTATGAATGTGTGTGATTGGGTAAATGTAATGCACAATCTAAAGCACCTTGGATAAAGCCAAGGCACTATATAAATGCACCATTTACAGGGCTGTCTCTTGTAGCGGCCTCATCAGCTGATTGCAGACGATGCTCTGGTGGGGAGGTTGTAACTGGGAGACCGTTGAGAGGTGCTGTGGAGTGCTCTACGTTAGAGACTGACACGGGAGTGGATTTTCACTCTGTATTTTTTGTTTGCAATGTTTCAATTTTCATGTACTTTATTATTTTCCACCAATTCGCTGGTCCCCGTAGGGTCCCTGTGCGGTGATGTGTTTTCGTATGGAAATGTTGGAACGCAGACATAAATACCTTCGGTAACGTGGTTTCTGCTAGCCAGATAGGCGGTACAATGAGGTGTCGATAAACAAGGTAGGAGCCCTCAAACAGCGCAGAAAGGACGTATCCGAGGTATTTATGTTTATTTATGTTCGCGTACCCGGTGGCAGGGTAGAGGTGGAATAGGACCCCATGGTAACTGGGTCTCAAAAATGTCAGAAACTTCAGTACCATTGGGTTCTGACTTGTAGGGCTAGTTTTGGACAGTGCCAGGACACTTGAGCTTTACACCCATTCTTTTGAGGCAGTTTTATTTTATTTTGATTTCATTTAATGAAAGTTTTGCTATTGAAAACTTTATTTTGTTTTGATTTAATAAATAACAGTTAAACGTATTTACTGATTTCTTTAGTTATTTTTATTCTGAACTGACCCACCACCTCCCTCATTTTGCTATAATTGGTTCCTTAATTGTTATTGTTGCAACCGTTATACCACTCCCACTCGGTTGGTGGAAAGAGGCAGACGATGTATTGTAGAACATTCGCTCAGAACAGCTGTTCAGTGAGCCAACAGTAACAGCGACAGCGTTGGCATGCGTCACAATTGCAACGTTGCCACTGCCAGGGGAAACAAATGCATCAGGATTATCTGGCTATAAATAATCGATTATATCACGCCACCGGCGCGATGCTGTATCATGCACGGCCGCATTGTGATGTCTTCATATAAAACTGTATAAGACGTCCAGCCTACTGGACTGCCGGGAGGAATTTTTCATCATCCTCCTCCTGTAGTGGAGAGTGTGTTGAGAGTGTTGGCTCACTGAAAGATGACTACAACAAAAATGGGTGCTTCTGTTCTTTTGGTTGGCAGCGCGACCAGTTGAAAATTATCATTATCATCGATAGATCGATGTCATTCCCGCTCCTGCCCGCTCCTGTTGACTTTCATTCCCGTCCCGATCACGGGATTAATACAAATATTAATCCCTTCCCACGGGAGTCCCACAGGAATCCCGACAAAATGTCAGTCTCCTCTGCGTCCCTCTGGTGGCGCTGAAGGGCACCAAGCACTCACAGCACACAGATGTGAAGTCGATGGGGAGCGAGACGTAACACCACACTGATCACACCCATAGGGTTTCTCTCCAGTGTGAATTGTTGTCAAGGTTGGTGCCTTGCATGGTTTCCTCCGGCATCGGTGTGTGTGAATGGGTGAATGTTAATGCACAATCTCTGTAAAGCACCTTGGATAAAGGCGCTATATATAAATGCACCATTTACCATTTGCCAATACGTTGAACCCTGACAAGGCCCTCCCCATGCTTCATTTGTGTTGCGCGTGGCGAATTGAATAGATAATGAGCATAATCCCACAACAAAGCAAGTGAAGCAAGTCATGGTGGGTTGGTGCTTTAAAACAGATTCCCAGTAGTGCAGGTTGCAGCACCTGAGGGGCTGCTCTAAGATAATCACAGAGGCGAGAGGAAAAAGAGGCCAATGTCTGCATAAATTGACCTTCTCAACAACACACAGTAAAAATCCTCTGTATTTATTTAACTCTGAAGGTGTACAAAAAAAGAAAAAGACTTTAGCCAGCCAGTCACCCATCATTTGAGAGGACCTGTGATGTCATGACATACTTTTCATTTGTGTTTTTTCTATTCATTTGGTCATTATCACCCTTGTCGCCATGACTCGTGGCACGGCGGGTTATCATAATTATTGATAACCCGCCGAACCCGCAGGGCCGCAGGTTTGTAGCTTTATATCAAAATCGACCGGCAGAAGCCAAACACATACCTCTACCTCCAGGTTGCTAGGCAGGTTGCCATGTCCCTCCAATCATCACAGGTTAATCTCTATTCCTTGAGCTTTTGGACTCCCCGGCTACTTGTATTAAGCATTTGACTGTGTATGGGTATATTATTTGTAATTTTCAACACTTTCTTCACTGTACTCGTCTAAAGCACCATAGGCCATACTGTAGTGAAGGCTAGTACTGTACCAGCATCTGCAATTCTCTGGCCGAAGGACATCACTGTACAAAAATGCACATTCATCAAATACTACATTCTTTTACATAATACACATCTCTCAAGTCATAGTGTAATCTTCTAAACGGAGAGCTCCCAAAAGATTTAGCCTACACTAATTTGATTTACTGAACATGGTAAAGAGAAGCTTAATGGAATTTGTATTTCACTTGATCCTATAGTCAGGCATAGAAGAAAATGTGTGCGCGTTTGCGTGCAGCATTCATCAGATCGGTCTCTACCACAATCTTGACTACTTGCTATCTGCTATGAATTGTGCATGGTACTGTAGCTGTGTAAAGATATAAAGATTTTGTTTCTGTGTTACAGAATTATGAATTATTGAGACAGCCAGCTCAGGTCATCCAAAGTCATGCAATCAAGCTGGAACCAAAATGTGTCAGTCCCCTCAGCTAAATATTAGCCTACATCACTAATGAACTGTCAGTGTTCCAAATGTAATGGGTTTCTCTGTTTCATTCAAATGTGCCTTGCACGCCTCAGCCAGTACTTGGTACTGTCTGTAAAGTTCTAACTATCATTGAATTGAGTATGCAACTGTTCATCCTGCAGCTTCTGTCCACACCATTGGTATAATTAACAGTTAATTTGTTCAGATATTGGCACCACCAGAATACTGTGTTGTCTAAGGTGTTTAATTACTGTGTCATTCACCACTAACCAGTGCCACAAGCTTGGATCTCTTTGAAAGATCTCAGGAATAATTTGAAACATTTCAAGTTAGTGAAATAAAACCACAGACTGAAATCAGTCAGAAGCAGATTTTTCTTTCAATTATTTTGAACCAGGGGTTTGATGATGAAAATTATCATCCTTTAAATTAATTAATTAATTCATTTATTGCACTTCTGTAATAATTGTGCAAAAATGATGGTGTGTTTGTAAAGTAAAGTAGCATAAGAATCACAGCTGTTAGTCCTTTCAGCAAAAGTCGGACAGAGAATGTCTCTTGTGTGTTCACGTTTACAGCAGAGGGAACCTTTGAATAATACATTTGAACAAATGTGTGTAGTAGTTTTCTTCTAACTAAATATTTTTGAAAACATTGCCATCTGCAGTCAGAAATGATATTTCAACAAATGTCACATGTTACTGTTTTGAGTGTTTACTCAAAACTAGGTCATTATGTAAATTATCTGTATGGACCCTCAACCATTGTAGTGTTTGTTTGTTTGTAGCTGTAACAATACAGTACGGCTACAGTACTTACAGCATTGTAGCACTGATAGGAAGCATACCCTAGAGTTGCCAATGTTCCCCATTTTTTATATACAATCTTTTAAGCTCAGGGATTTGGTTGGAAAGTATTGCAGAGCACCCACCTTCCGATGCAATTTAGGCTATCTTATTTATTACATTTTGTATTTATTTTTTGTAGTTGTTTACAAAGGGCCCAATATCATTGGGGTCTGAAGAAGACCTCCTAGTTCGAAACGTTGGATTCTTGTCAATAAATATACAGCATCGTGGCTACGTGTGTGCTGCCTTTTTCACATTTATACTTATTTACTGCCTTAGGCCAGCACCTCACCAACACTGGTGTGCACCCTTTCCTGTTTTGTCTGCAAAGGGCCAATGCCATGACCACATCCCCTCAAACCTAGCCAACAGTCAGAGGTCGTCTTTCCCCTGTTGTAGTTTTCTTACTGCTGTCTCCACCATCATACCTTCTATCAGCTCTTATACTGCAAGCTGCAGCTAATACATTTAATAATGGTTGGGTTAGATTTAGATGTGCCAATGTGCTAGTAATGATACTACCAGTGCTGACTACTGTACATGCGAGCCCATTGGCACACCTACATAAATCGAACACACCTATTATTAATTATGTTAGCTGCACCCGCGTTGTTTACTTACATCATAGTGTACGAACGTCAGCCAGCCATGTTTGACCCTTTACAACAAAACAAACTACACACAATTCCACCTCAATTCACAGAGTAATGTACTTTACTATAAAATGCATGGTCAAATGTATTCATTTGATTACATGATTACATGATTTACATGATGAATACATGAATACTGTACATGATTACATGTAATTTGTTTACATTTGATTACATTCTTGACTTCTTGTCAATTAAAGAACAGTATTTGATCTTCAAATGGTATTTCCCTCCCAAAACTGTGTTGAAAACATTCTCCTTTACTATTGAGCTGTATAATACCTTGCTTCGGATGGCCATAAGGGATTATTACTTATAGCCTATTCTGAAGCCAAGCAATTACTGCTCCATAGTTGGTCATTACCTGCTTTAAGAATGCGTCTGCTTCCAACTGGACACCAGCTAGCTACTGTAAAAAAAGATATGGGAGGTACAATTAGTGTTTTGATTTTAAAGCAGTCCAAACTTGGCACAAGTTCACACGCTTTGTCTCTAAATGCCTATTTTAAGAATGCTTCGGAATGATGGATTTAGAATGTTTGGTGGAGAGAAAGATGTTGTGATTTAATACCCTTTGGGAACTTGGCATTCTGTCATCATCAGCCTGTTCACCTGAGTTGCATATGTAAATTACTTTGCATTGTTAGTTTAACAGATGAAAAAACCCGTAC